>NC_139587.1:15770888-16108388 GCF_946808225.1 Silurus aristotelis
ACAAAAGTCCCATATTAAAAATGAAAATTTCATTTCCAGAAACATACCTAGTTGCCATTCACTTGAGATGAGGGAGGACTTCCCCCCCTGTTATTGGCAGCCCTCTCTCTACTGCGACTCTCCCTCTCCTCATCCTCTTCATCACGCTCCTCATTTCCACTGTGATTCTTACAGTACAATCTATTGTATAAATTTGCAAGTTATCAGTGTATGCATTAATTAATGGGCACAGCATATACCCATGAAATATGGTCTATAAATATAGACACCAAAAAGTCTGCTTTTCTTTTACCGTTATATAGTATATTGGAGTTGAAACTAAATTAATATTAACATGAAATTAATACAATTGGCTTTAATTGGAGTGTCCCCTCCTTTTTAAAGGCCCAACGGTAATGGAACTGGCTGCTTAGCTATTGTTCATTTTCTCTTATTATTTCACTTTAGAGAAGCAGAAAACAGTCTAAAAACAGGCCACCATCAAGCTGAATAATCATTTAAAAAAAAAGACAACAGAGACCTAGCAATTAGACAAGGGTATGGAGGAGAAAGGAACTGCTCGTGATTTGAAGCACATCACCACATCTTATGTGGGCATGTGTGGCTGTGAATAAAATATTTCTCTTGTATTTATTAATGTCAAAATGTACTAAGGAGGAATTTTGGAGTATGTAGGGCTATATCATCTGTTTAGACCCCCCCCCCCCAAAAAAAAAAAATAATAATTATATATATATATATATATATATATATATATATATATATATATAATTTGGGTGGACTTCATGAAGGCAAAGGACTAAATTGTTCTTCAATTGCCTTGTGTATCACCTGACCTGAATCAAACAGAGCATGCATTTCACTTGCTAAAGCAAAAACGCCCCATGAATAAACAGGAACTGAAGACATCTGCAGTTACAACCCGGCAGAGCATCACCAGGGCATAAACTCTCAAACCCCAGGAAGTCATTGACTGCAACGGATTTGCTATAAACTTTTAAAATGAAAATGTTATTAACTATTAGTTTATCTAAACCCTTGGATGTAAACACCCTCGAATTAAAACCTGAAAGGCTGCTCAATTGGATCCTATGCATTATTTAATTTCAACTCTAATATACTAGAGAAAACAGCAGAAACAACAATAACTTTGAACATGCAAATATTTATGGACCTGGCTGTACCATATGCTCGAGGCACTATGAACACTATGATAAACAATCCCTCAAATCATTTTTATTTATAAATAAATAAAATACTTACTTGTAAATGCCCCTGGCCATGTTCTCTATGTATTTGGCCTTGTCTTGCAGGCCGCAGTGGTAGTGGTAGGTTTTCACACATGCTTTTATCTCGCATCCAATGGTAGCCCCGAGCTGACCACACAGGGTGCATTTCTATAACACAAATACATCATGTCAACATTCTCACAAACGGAACAAATTAAACAGTGAGTCAGTTATTAACATGCATGTACGTTATGTAGACGCATCACTAAACCCCTGTATAACTGAGGATGTTTAAACAGAAAAAAAAAAAGACTTTTAAATAAAACTTATTTTTATATTAAAATGTTTAATAGACCAACTAATTTTTATAGATATGCATTATATAATGGGACTCACACTGTTGTAACCTCATCCATGACCTATTTAACACAATATTTACACAATTCCTATTGTAAAAATTTGATGTTTATGTCCTTATGCGATAGCTGTGTCAAGTTTGATTATTTTGCACATTCACTAATTAGTATGTGCATGTGCATTTTAACTGCTTATATGTTATTTGCTTTATGGTTATATGTTATTTGCTAATATTTATGAGCATTCCTACACTAATATAATAACCTAAATTAATAAATAATTTAAAAAATTTGCCCCCTTCCTGATTTTTTTTTTTTATGTTTCAGATCATCAAACTAATTTAAATATTAGTAAAACACAACAACTTGTGTTTTTATTATTGAGGGAAAACAAAATCCAAAACTACATGGCCCTGTGTGAAAAACTGTTAAAACTGTGGTTTATCACACCTGAGTTAAATTTCTCTTGCCACACCCAGGCCTGATTCCTGCCACACCTGTTCAAAACCAAGAAATCTCTTAAATAGGACCTGCCTGACAAAGTAAAGTAAAGTAGACCAGACAACCTCAAAAGCTAGACATCATGCTGAGATCTAAGGAAATACAGAAACAAATGAAAAAAGAAAGTAATTGAGATCTATCAGTCTGGAAAAGATTATAAAACATTTGGAAATCACAGCGACAACTCATCCAAAAGGTCACAAAAGACCCCACAACAACATCCAAAGAACTGCAGGCCTCACTTGCCTCAGTTAAGATCAGTATTCATGACTCCACCATAAGAAAGGGACTGGGCAGAAACGGTGTGCATAGCAGAGTTCCAAGACGAAAACCACTGCTGAGCAAAAAGAACATAAAGGCTCGTCTCAGTTTTGCCAGAAAACATCTTGATGATCCCCAAGACTTTTGGGAAAATACTCTGTGGACTGACGAGACAAACGTGTCCCCCCATTACGTCCGGCGTAAAAGTAACACCGCATTTCAGAAAAAGATCCTCATACCTACAGTAAAATATGGTGGTGGTAGTGTGATGGTCTGGGGCTGTTTTGCTGCTTCAGGACCTGGAAGACTTGCTGTGATTAATGGAACCATGAATTCTGCTGTTTACCAAAAAATCCTGAAGGAGAATGTCTGGCCATCTGTTCGTGACCTCAAGCTGAAGTAAACTTGGGTACTGCAGCTGGACAATGATCCAAAACACATCAGCAAGTCCACCTCTGAATGGCTGAAGAAAAACAAAATGAAGACTTTGGAGTGGCCTAGTCAAAGTCCTGACCTGAATCCTATTGAGATGCTGTGGCATGACCTTAAAAAGGCGGTTCATGCTTCAAAACCCTCCAATGTGGCTGAATTACAACAATTCTGCATCAATGAGTGACCAAAATTCCTCCACAGCGCTGTAACAGACTCATTGCAAGTTATCGCAAACGCTTGACTGCAGTTGTGGCTGCTAAGAGTGTCCCAACCAGTTATTAGGTTTAGGGGCAAACACTTTCACACAGGCCATGTAGTTTTGGATTTTGTTTTCCCTTAATTAATAATTAAATTAGTTTGATGATCTGAAACATTTAAGTGTGACAAACATGCAAAAAAATAAGAAATCGGGACGGGGCAAACACTTTTTCACACCACTGTAGTTGAAATCTGGGTTCCCTGAAAAAAACATTACGTGGTGGATGGCAAGTTTGTTTAGTTTCCACCTTGCACTTTGAGCTCAGTGTCACTGTGGCTACTCGATCCGTACCGGAAACACAATATGTACTGCGCATGTGCGTAAAATCTTTTTTGTTGTTGTTCTGTGCATACGCTGTCAGTTTCCTAACATCTGCAACATTTTTGTCTCAGAATATGGATTCTTTTGTGTTTTATGAACAGCTTCAAGACTTTCTCTTAAAATAATAAATTATTCTGCATATCAATGGAAGGAATTCTTTTTTTTTAATTCATATACGAATTGTGTTTCTTAAATGCGACAACTGTTAAAAGTATGCTGAAATAAGTAGAACAATAAGTTTCACATATCTTTAGAAAATTACATATTAAATGTAACACACACATTTAAACCAAACTAAAAGAAAATGATGTTCACAAATGTTAATAAAAACAAATGACGTAAATAAAAACAAGCAAATATATTTAGCATTTCTTTCCCCTAATTGTACTGTCACTTATTTATTTCCCACATTCATTTACCATCAAGGTATGATAATGTTCAATATGCACTTTGCCATACTAATTTCTGCACAGTTACACCATTACTAATCTGGCATACTACTGACTACAGCCCTGAATTCCGTCAATCTGCTGTGACTTTGCACTGACCGCTGTGAAATTAATTTACAGTGGATGGCAATGCAGCACAACCCAACCCACAACATGCAGGTAGCTTTCTGTTGTTCCAGTTTTTCCAAAGTCCAAAATATTGAATCCAGCAGCTTTTAAGTTAAAAAGAACCTACTGAGTCACAGACAGAAATACATTATTCATACTGAATATTAAAAATGTTTACCTTTTAAATCTTTTGAGACACCTAAAATAGATTATCAAATTCCCAAAACAGATTTTTTTCACATTTCTCCAATTACGTCATCTAAAATGAGACTGGGGAAATTTCGCTGGGAACGTTCTGATATTCAAAATAGTCTTAGTCTACCGGGCCGCTGAAGGCTCAGATTTTCTATCTGTATTCTCTGTCACAGAAGCCTCTTCCCCTTTAAATCATTTAAGAAAGATTTCGGAAAGGGATATGGGCCAATAATTTACTGTTGACGAATGGCTCTCTATATGTAAGGAGGTTTTCATAAATCAACCTTAAGCTTTGTGCACGAGCAACACTTTAAATTCATATACAGAATATATCGTTCCCCAGTACGCCTCCATAAAATGTACCCAAATGTATATCAGATGTGTTTTAAAAGTAAATCTGAAATAGGAACGTTAATGCATTTATTTTGGGACTGTACAAACATTAAACCCTATTGGCATGAGGTACATGAAATGGTTCAGAAAACGCTGGCTAGAAAATTCACTCTGTCTCCAAATATATATTTACTAAATTGCAAAACGTCATTAGATTTCTCTACTGACTCACTCTTTATTAAATGTCATTACTTATTTAGCAAATAAATGTATACTTATTCTATGGTCATCACCACAGGTACAAACCTTAAAGATGTGTTTAGCACAAGTTCCTAATCTTCTCCCTTTGGAAAAATGTACACATGACTTGCAGAACAATTTCGATTTATTCTGGCAGATATGGGCCCCTTTGTGGGATTTTCCTGCACAAGCAAGACCCTAGCCCTGACTTATGTTCTTTTTTCACCCTTTGCTTTTCCACGGTCACTTTCTCATATTAAAAATACATTATTGGTATATTGTTAATAATATGCTTGAGTGCATGCAGTGTGTGTTGACTGATCGGCTCTGTTGTTGTTTTGTTTAAATTTTAGTAGAAAATCAATAAAACTATAATAAAAAATAAAATGTTTACCATTCTTTTTCCTCTCTTTATTTCCTGAATGACTGTTTTAATGTCAAAGTTACCAAATTCTGCACGTGATGTGGTAGTGAGTTGGACAGTCCCTGAAGAGAAAAGCTGCCAAAAGAGAGGAAAATGTTTTCATTCAGTTTAACTGTAAAAGCTAATTATTTTCTTTCAATCTTGTGACAGATTAGGATAATGCTTTAATTAATAGTAATTACTTTCCATCTCTTAGACATAATTTGTAACATTATTTATTAGAATACTGTTATGTTTATCTGAAGAGGGAAATACAGTCCCCGACATGAAACTCACCATGCATTTATAGTGGGCGGCAACCTTTTTGGCATTATCACAATGGAGAACACCGCGAGTCTGATTCTCCTCGTCACCAGCGTGGCAGAATCCACAGCGTAGACCCGACTCACTGGGGCTGCCCCTCAAAGGGGACCGGTCCCGCTACAACCACAACCATTACCCATTAGAACGTAAAACATTGCCATTTTACACGTACACACATCAAATTATTATCCAGCCAAATCGGGTCATGACAAGACAGTACATTACCATATGCTTAAAATTCTAAACATTCTAAAATTAGCTTCACACAAACTAAAAGTCAAGCTCCTACATTTGAAGAGCTCTCCATTTCATCTGCGCCTTGTGAAGAAGTTGAACGAGCATCTTCTGACTGGCCACGAGGTACACCTCTGATTCGGCTCTTTTCAAATCTGCCACGTCCTCTGCTCCGGGGTGGGGATGAATCTGAATCGTTGACTGCGACTCCTTGATCCTCTGGTAGTGCACACAATGACAAATATATTTAGCACAAACAAAATGATGGTAGCATTTACTTTGATGCAGTTCACACCAAATATTTTTCTATAATCCTATATTCAAATGAGAACATCTTAAGTGTGTAATATACAATATTAAAGTATCAGTCATCAAATTAAAGTTATTACCATCACTGGCATCTTGGGAGGCATCACGATGTTTACGACAGTATACACTGAATAAGACAAATAAAAAGGCGTTCAGCTGTATGGTTTTTGGGACACTTTTTTTCTTTTCTTTTACATTCACATTATATAATTTCATACAGGTAGATGCCTTGTGAGGGGTTTTCCTTGATCTGGGCTTTGTCCCACAGGGCACAGTAGTAATGATATGTCCTCCGGCATGTTTTAACATCACAACCTATGGTAGCCCCTGGCCGGTGGCAGGATGAGCACATCTATTTAAACAGTCATAGAAAATCAGAAAGAACAATTACCACACCATACTGCACATGGACACTTTAAGGACAATCACACACTAAATCACTTCAATTTGTACTGTCAATATCTGCCATATGCATCCATCCCTAGATTCATGTACATACATAATTTCTATAGTTTATACTTTGTATCTATGTCAGATGGTTGTATAAAGCATTTCACTGAATGTCGTATTCTGTAAGTATGTGTATGTGACAAATAGAATTTGAAATATGAATACATTAATTTGTTTGTAGGCTTTTTTATCAAAAGCAAGTAAGAATTATGGCAGAATCAAATGCAAATGCTATTAAGTAAGTAATCATCCAATTCATCCAGTGGTGTTGGAGGCTTTTCTAATTAAAAAGACAGTCCAAACAACAGGTTTCACCTCATATATATAGAGAGAAAACAAGAAGGATTTTCCCCTTTTAAAAACACTTTTTTTTTTTTTTTTTTACCCTATTTACCAGAAATGCCAATTATAAAGCATCCACATATACAAACCATCTATACAAATCTATATAAAAAAAAAAGTTAAATTACTAATCAATAAATACATTTTTTTAAACTTTTGCATGACTGCACTGGATTTACAATTGTGAAATATTGATTAAGATACCTCTATTACATTAAAAGGTCTTTTCTTGTGCATCAGTCAACCCGTGCATTGTCAAAAACAATGGATTCAATTTCACAAACCCTCTTCAATTCAGTAAAACCCATTACACATAAGAAACCCAAAAAAAGGACATATAAAAAGTAACTAATCTTTGTACTTAGCGTTAAAAAAAAAAAAAAAAAACTTCATATTTTACACATTAATAATAAGATAATAATAAGATATAAATCAGATCTTAAATTTCATCCAGAAGTAAAAGCTCACCCAGTAAATGAGGATTCATAATCTTCACTAAAATTTTACACAATTCCTTGCATTTGCAACTATCATTTTATTTGAAACCTGAAACCACACAAACACCGAAAAACAGTGTAAATGTGAATCTTATAGCTTAAATTGATGCTGGCCTGTGTAGCTTCCTTTCAAACAATTTCTATATCAGGGTGGTTCTATTTTTAACTCCATTCTTCAGTTATTTCTGCCAGTTACATTTCTTAAAAAAAAAAAAAAAAAAAAACAACTTCATGATAAATATGTCTAATAATGGCAACAAAAAAGCCACTTTCTTTAATACACATGCTAGCCACTTACCAATTTATTTCCTCTTTTGATCTCTTTCTTTACATCCTCAACAGAAAATCCCCCAATGTTTTCACTGTCTGAGTGAGATGTTACTAGGGCAGATGAGAAAAGCTGCAAAAAATAATAATAAAAAAATAATACAAATTTTCTTTTTCTTTATAGCATACAGTGAAAGTGTGCAATTACATTAAAAAAAATATTTTCCAGATTATTTTACTTCACACTTAAACCATTGTTTAATTTTGTTAAATCACATTTACATGAAATACAAGTTTTTTTTGTTTTTTTTGTGCAGCTGAACATATCCGATTTCATAGCTTGTAGATTATCCACTGACCATGCATTTGTGGTGAGCCGCCACCTTCTGGTTGTCTGATACCAGGAGCTGACCGCACTCTTTCTCTCGATTCGTTCTACAGAAGGCACATTTTCGCAGACGAGCCGATGCTCCTTTCCTTTGCCCCGACATGGCTAGCTTTTTTACTCTTGGGTTGATTTCTCTAATTAGCAAGGATGCTCGCAGTAAACAGACCTGTCCAGACAGGGAATGGAAGGTTATTATCCTAATTATCTTCTTATTTAAATAGGTGATTAAATTCAAATGATCTAGTGATCTTAAATACTCATAACTAATTACATATTGGCAGTTAGCCCAAGAGGCAGGGTTAGCTTATTTTATTTAAACAAATGTGATTAGACCTTAAAGTAAAAGGTTTGCATGAAATCACAATAATTAAAAAGATAGAATAACACTACGTTTGTAACCAAACATGCCAAAGGGTAACACTTCATCAGATGCAAGGTGTGCATCGTAGTAAGGTGTAAAATTGTGGCACGCATATTCATATTAAAGGGTTTCTTAGATAAAAATGTAGGGTCCAAAATAATTGGAGACATCTTTTCCTGACTTCTTATATGCACTCTCACTTGAAGTTGAAAGAGCCATTTATAAGCCCATGCACACTACAATGCTTTGATCATAGATCCCTAACAGGATTATTGAATAAAGCATATTATAAGAGTGCACAGTATTGTACAATGTAGTAACTTTGAAGAAAGATCTAACAGCAGCTTCATTCTGACCATGTGAATATTATAACCTAAACCTCTTCAAAATTAAAAAAAGGGGATTTCTGTAGAAGATTCGTGTTTTAGGGTTATAAAACAGTTTGGTTTTTTTGCATATTTACAATGAAAATAGTTGAGATATGATCATTTTAAGTTAAAAAATATTACCAATAAATCTCTCCTAAGGATAAAATGGGTACCCAGTAGGCCTGTTTACTACACAGGCTCTTTCTGCAAGAAGCTCTGGGCCCGTGTGATAATATTTATACCTGTAATTTATCGAAATGTTGTAATTTTTCACACACGTAATGTTTTTACGTGCAGTTTTAATCCTATATAAACCCATAGCGGAAGCTGAAATGATGAAACCGCTTCAGCAACAAGAAAACGCGCGAAAGTGAAACCGAATCGACCGACACTCAAGTCAACCCATTAAAACATCCCGACAACGTGAAATGTTCAAATGTACAAACAAATTTTATTCATTTAAATATCGTTTTTCCCTACACAAAACATGTGTGTAAAGAGTGGCGCAGCTAGTTAGCTCACTTTGAAACTCAAAGGCAGGACGTCGCTAAACCCTTCACCCAACCACTGTGTAAAATGTGCCGCTGCGTCCAGCTGACCCCGAGTATGTCTTCCCGCTTTCTGTGGAAACGTAAAAACTCGGCGTTCTTCCTTTTCAATTGAAACATATCGAGCTTTGTTTTGTACTATAATTTCTCGGCTGGTTTTTTTTTTTTTAGCGCTAGCAGGCCTTGTGCCATGATTGAGCT
The DNA here is from genome assembly GCF_946808225.1 of Silurus aristotelis. NCBI lineage: Eukaryota > Metazoa > Chordata > Actinopteri > Siluriformes > Siluridae > Silurus > Silurus aristotelis. The sequence goes on from NC_139587.1 coordinate 15,780,265, forward strand.
CGGAAACGCGGCGCAGCAGCACCAACCCAGAAACACAAGCCAACGTGCCCCCCAAGTCCCCGAGTAGTACACATCCAAGAACAAGATCTCCAGCTCTCAATGAAAAGTCGAACAGAAAGCACCCCAGACCCGTGTACTTTAGTGGCGTTTAAGGTGTGGAAAGCCTAGGCCCAAACCATAAAACCTGTCATGACGCTTTTAAACGAAACAATTCCCAGTTCATTGTATTTCAACAGTTTCTTTGAGACTGATGCGAATTTCCAACAGAAAGTCACCCAATAGAAAAGATAAGCAGCAGCCTTTATATATTACACACATATACACACACACACACACACACACAAACACTCCGCTAAGGCCCAAGTTTCATGTGGCAAATCAAAATCCGAAACATTCACGTTAACTTACTTTTGATATGTAGTAAACACCAGATACGGAACATCATCACGTTTGGTAGTGTTTAAGTCAATTCACCCCGTGTCCCATGTTCACTCGGCCATAAGCGTTACATCAATCCGAGCGCGGAGAGAAGAACAACATTACTGCTCCTCTCGCAATCACATCAGCATTCTGTAATCAGAGCTCGTCAATGTTATAGAAATATCTCCTTACCGCTGATCCGTCTCGATCACGCTACTCTGGGATGGATGGGCAGCAGAAGGTTGGTGTCGTAAAGCTCTTCCGTCTACTGAGTGTTGAACGGCTCCAGGTCGGTTCCAGCCATTGCGGAGTGTTCAGGTTACGTTACATTGGCTACCGCAAAGGATCACGTTTGTACGCCACGCCCTCTACAGCCGACCGCGTCTCATTGCATTCAAATTCGACTTATTTATGTTCCCTTCACCAAGAGTCAAACCTACAATAATACCAGAGGAATTTAGACTGAATATGTGTTTTGATAAAATAAACAAACAAACTAAATCATAAGTGTATATGAATGTTTGGTAACAATGTCTGAAACAAGTAGTGTGTTTAAATGTTCAAACCATCCACTGCATCTCTTCCAATCCTCCAAGGACTGGGTGCCAATATTATTAGATTATCTATTTTCCTTTCAGGCAAATTGCTTTTTCATAAGTTGTTAAAAACTTTTTTTGTGATCACCCCCTACCGAATGCCACAGAAAGTCAGTGGCTCCTCCGTGGGTATTGTTGAGAACAAAAAATTCCTTGGTGTTCACCTGGTGGAGAACCTCACCTGGTCCTGCAACACCAGCTCCATAACAAAGAAAGATCAGCAGTTTCTCAGCTTCTTTTATATAGCACACTGCATCTGAAAGACCAACAGCATTATGGCTGATCATACACACACTTCACACACTCTTCACACAATCTTCACACTCCTACCACCTAAAATGACAATAACTGACTGAAATGACAATAAAAGACTACTTGATTTGACGTAACCTGAAAAACTGATGGGCAGTTTGTCTGGATGTCTAATAAAACAAATCAAACATGATCAAAAAAGTGCACCTTATGCAGAAATAATTGCTATTAACTCAATCTTCTTATTGACAAATGTATGAATACACAAAGGAATTTCAGAAAATAGAATTTTAATGTACAATCTTACAAATAAACTTTTACAGACTTTTATTTAAAACTCTTAAACTCTGACACCCTTCAAGCACCTAGGCAAATACTATATTGTAAAATTATATTCTAAACATACAGACTTGAGAAGAATTGATAAAAAAAAAAAAAAAAAGAAATATAAAAAAAAAAAAACATTTCCCCCAAACATTCAAGTTTTGCATTTTGTTGATATTTTGTTCTGCAGTCAAACAATGCTAATGACCCCTGCTCATGTCCCATCCACCTGAACAGTTAATACGTTTTTGAGGTAAAATATTCTGATTAATTTACCTCATCTCCTAGGGTTGTTATGTAACATATGTATGCCACCTATGCATGTGGACATGCCATGATCTGCTAAATTCAATTACTACTTCAATGCACTTTATGTAGTCGTATAAACTGTGCTGTTGAATTATTATATATTGCACCATAGTCCTGTGGAAATAGCATTATGTTCCAATAGAGTTAAGCTATGATTGTAAAGTAAAACAGGAAAGACGGTTTCACATGGCTGCCAAGGAAACTGAGAATCACCTGGATAATTTGTCACAATATCACCACAAATTCACTAGATATGTGGCTTTAGGGGCTTGTCATGTCTTTTCATCATGACAAATAAATATTTGTTGTATTAATTGCTGACATCCAGTCCATATGACAATATCAGACTTTTGATAGAGGTTCTGTCACAACCATTTACACTTGCGGCATTTGGCAGACTTACAACTGAGCAGGTTTTTTAGGGCTTTGCTCAAGGGCCCAGCAGTGGCAGCTTGGTGGTGGGATTTGAACCTGTGATCTTCTGAGCCAAAGCCCAATGCCTTAACCACTGAGCTACCACTGAGCTACCACAACCACTACCAAGGTTTTTTTACTAAGATGATCCATAAAAAGACTACTTTTAGCTGGCATCTTCCATTAAATCATGCGGACGGCCTGAACCCCACAGGTGTAGTTGTGTGTAGAACCCCACTGTGTTTGTGCAATGTGACTAGAATCAGAAAGAGAAGTTGAAATACTCATAGTGATTGTGTAGCCAGCCATGAGCCATATGCTCTGACCTAGTGGATTGTTCAGCTCAAGACATTTTTCAGTTGAAGGTGGGACAGTCAGGCGTCAACTAAACAAGTTCGTCTATGCCCTGCTTTACCACTCACCCAGGATTATACACATACATAGACTCAACAGTCTGTCCACCGCACCACTGTACTCTTCAGGGAAAGTGCCGTCCAGCATACTGCATTGATAGTTCTGAGCAGTCTGAACAGACCAGCATGTGGTAGTGTTTCAGAACCAGTAAGATGAATTTAAGAGCTAGAAAGACCATCTTGTAAGAGGACAGGGTAGTGAGCATTCTCTATGAATCTAGTTTTACATCACCATGAAACAAGTATGGACGAAGTTCACAAGTGGCCGGTTACGTATTGGGACCACATATGAGCCACTCATATATAAGTGTGATATTTAAGTATATAAGTAAGGCTTTTTCCTTATTCATCACTCACCTTTAAAGGTGATAGAGCTTCCTTCATGCTTATTGATTAAACATGTAGGGCTAGAGAAAGACCAAAACGTAGGACTAGAATTGAAATATCTCTTCTTGAAAGGAAAACTTCAAAACCATTCGTTCTCCAGGATGATGGGAGGAAGAATATGCATTATGCAGTTCCACTGACATGGTAACATCTGATAACAGTGAAACAGAAATATAAGAGGGCTATGCCACTATTTTGAGGCGAACAATTATGTAGTATTGGAGTCTGTCATTAATTGTTTATTGATTATTACTTAATCATTTTGTGACAGGTGGAAGCTGAAAGGCGAAAAATAACTAATGCAACATAATTAACAAATTTTTTTTAGTTAAATAGAAAAAAAAAACAACTGTTTGAGAAGTGTGCAAAAATATTTATTACAATTACTGTCGCTTTTTGTATGCGCATAGCGTTGTTGGTCAGCTTCAACAAATTGGTGATTTGTACCAAAATACATTTTGGGGAATATAACATTATTTTATATGTAATAAACATGCTTGTTTGCGTGTTGTGTGTTTCAATCGATGAAATCTATTTTTCACCAAAATCAACGACATTATGGGGAGGGGGTTAATAATATGGTCCCATTGGTCAGAAATAATGTCAATCACGAGCGGTGGGCGGGTCTTCGCGCACTCGCCAACTTCCCTGATAGAGTAGTTCCTCCGTGAAGCGCTCTGGTGAGCAATTGGAGATAAAACGGGTAACAATAAATCTGACAAAGTTCTCCAGCGCTCACAAACCATTGCTGGGGGAGTGAATAGCATGTACAAACTTGTTTAAATTCAAGTTTCGGATTTCTTGAGCTACTTATAGACTTTTTAATTTTGTATTCCCCCCTGCTAACTTTCGTCCTGAGTGATTTTCAAAGTCTCCGTTTGAGCAGTGAATGTGGTGAGTATTCATCCCTCACTTCCTAAACTGGCTCTTGTTCACTCTATTTCACGTGGCTTTTCAAGCTAAATTCATCCTAACCTGTCCTTTCAGTCTATATTTCTATTTAAAGTTAGCCTGGGTAACTGCGCTTCATATCAGCTGCGTTCGCTGGCTGTCATTGAAAAAAGTTCAGCGTTTGCACACCGCTCATAGCAGTGTAATAAGAAAACCACGGATAAACTCGAGCACTTCCCCGCAAACCCTGCCGCTTTAAACACGTGTACGTTTAGAAATATTCCACGTTCTCCAGGCTTAGTAAATTAGCATTTTGTTTTAGAGACAATAGCCTAGCCTAGCCTGCTAATGAAAGACAGGAAATCGACTTGTAACACAGAGGGCTAACGCTAGCTAGCGAAGTAAAAAAAAAAACCCACTGTAAAATGTGCTGGAGTTCTATCACACGGGGGTTTGAGGTCTTTCTAAAGAGACATAGCTTTCGATTATTACCCCTTTTAGTGATTTTTTTTCGAGTTGGTCGATACCTGCTTGTTCTGTCAATCATTTGACTTGGTGGTGGCGATCGATAGCTTTTAAACATCAGCTTGCTTTTCTAGCAGCTTAGCCAATTCGGCTAACTGAAGCTGTCTTGTTTAGTGGCTCATCATCATCATCTCCTCATGTCTTATTGATTTATAATGCATGTTACACTATTTTCCGTAGTACTGAAAGCGTCCCAGCAATGCCATATAACATTATAACACTGGCAGCACAAACTGCTTAAAAAAAGTGACTAATTATGAATCAAACAAACGCCACCTGGAAATATTAAATATCCTACGTTGTGTTTGTTATTAGATCTCCGGTTGGAAGGATAAAAAAAAAGGGATCTTTCACCTTTAAAGTCTAATTTTTAACCTGAATAAATGAACGTGGTTCCCTATTTCTATACACCTTTCATAGTCACTGTCGTTTTCATCGAGAAGGCTGCATTGTTGCAGGTAAAGGTGAAGAATGCTAGAAATGTAGGGGAAGAGGTACTATTTGACTGTATTCATAAAAATAAAAACTCTTCTTAGATCCATAATTTAACGCTTATTATATTCCTGTATATTGAGTGTATATGTTTGCCAAATCCAATTCAGCTATCCAAGTGGAATAAGTAAGAACTTTGAATTTCAGGGGTTTTGTTTCGTGTTTTATTCGCTTAGTTGAAAATCTGTTGTGTTGTTTTTTGTTGTTGTTGTCTGACAGACACTTCGTAGACTGAATTCTAGATAACGATAGGAACTTGTAGATGTAACTTATTGAAAAACTGCGAAAAAAGACAACAGCTGAATAACTAAATGTGGGTTGTCAGCAATTTTTGCCTGGCTCTCAAAGCTGTTAGTCAAATTTATGTTTGAGTTAAAATTGGCGTTCTGTAAACTGTAGGGCAAAAAATATAAATAAAAAGGGCTGTGAATATTCTACCAATCAGGACGAGAAGGCGTCTCTACCAGCCTGTCAGTTCCCCTCTGTGCACTGCCATTCACGTGTTGTTGCTCATGCAGCCCACATGTGTGTGTTTAGGAGGTGTGGTTTTGAGTAAAAACTGAAGAGAGACCTTTATCAGACGTGGCAGATGAATAGAGACAGGCCACTGCTTGAAACATGAATGGGGGCTGTGTGTAGAGGGGGCCATGCCTGTGTTTTAGGAAATCCTGCCTGTCAATAAAAGAGCCAATCAATTTATTAGTCAAAATAGATTGGTCACTTTGTTACAATTCAGATATATGGGTATGCTGGTTTCTACAACTGCCCTGACTGGTCCTCACAAATTTTATACATTTTTTGTATATATTTTATATAAATTTTCTATCTCTATCAATATCAGCCATACATTGTAACTGATTTGTTGATGCAACATGAAAAAGGTAATAGAGAAGACAGTGTGGTGTCATTTTTAAAGGTTAAATGGATATTATTCTTAAAAAATGCAGAATAGCCACATTTGAACTCTGTGTTTAGTTTGTAGTATATTAATGTGTAAAATCTCTTGTCTCAAAAGAAAAATAAAAGGGTTGTTTTAGAGGTGTCTCAATCTGTTAAGAGTAGTGAGTGGTGTTAGAAGAGAAGAAGAAAAGGTATCTACCTGCTCATTTCCAGGCTATTAAAGGTGTACTGTGCTTGCCTGAGTTTATAAAGCTGTGCAGGTCCAGAACATATTTTTGAAAGTACTGTTATTTGTTCTCATAAGTAATACGGCAGAGTGTTACAAGTGGATTGTGAATATAAAAGAACACACGTCTATAAAGCGCTTCTTATACTATGCCAGTTACCCCAAGTTTACTTGGCCTGACTATCACTGGCTTTAAATTTTACATTTTCAGGTGTTCTGGGGCAGTACAGTAAAGTAGCTATAATGGCTCAAGCAGTGAGAAACTCTTGACAATCTTAACATAAGTCTGCCAAATGCACTCACAAATGAAGGTTGTCTCTGGGTATAAAAGTACAAGCATTTTGATTTCAATCGGTCCAGAAGAAAAGGACTTTTGCTCCCTGCTGTCGGGAATTGATGTGTGAACTGTCCGGTATTTACAGACCCTTCCTGAAAAGCCTTGTCCCCATCTCCATTGTGTTCTCAATTTCAATGAGAGAATACAGCTGGAAATATTATACATCCTCTACTCATCTTAATGTAATTTCTTATTTTTCTGTCATTTAAGTTTTATATGATCAAATCTTTTACTAAGATATTTGTAATTACCTCCCTGACACAAATGCATCTCATTTTGAGATATTTAATCCTGGTGTGATTATACTTTGCATACTATTTTCCCCTTTTACTACACTACAGAAATACTTCAAACAGCTTTTAATTCTGTTTACTACTAATTGTTTCTCTTCAACTCATAATCTTTGCAACATTAGGATCATTTTAAGCATTTTTACTCTCCTTCAAACTATGAATTATTTAAAAAATTTTTTATCTTGAAATGACTTTTTTTTAAGAATAATTCCTGCAAAAAAAGAGGTACATGTTGAAGCTGACTTTTGGGGCCCAAATGTTTTCCTATGAAGGGACAAAAATCCAGCTTCATTGAGAGCCAAAGCTTGTTTATGATTTCATAATGTTTCAAAATAAATCAATTCGGAAACATTACTTTGCAATCTGCTTAAATAATGCAGTTATATTTGTAAAGTTTTTTTTTTTAGTTCAATAAAAAGCATAGTACAATGAAAACATAAAAGCAATCCTGATACTACAATAGTGTTTAATGACTAATACAGCCATATGTTTGTGATATCAGTGACCTCTAATGACAGACATGAAGCTAGTCCTTATTTCTCAAAAGTTTTTCCAAATTGAGTTACAGCTGACCTACAGACAATTCAGGATATTATTTAGATGAGTCAATTAGTTTTCTTCTAAGGTTCATCAGACTAAAAGTCTACCCCCTAAGGTAGGTACTGACAGAGTTATTGCAGCTTAAAATAAAAAATATTACATTCAATGTTACAATAAATATATACAAAAATATACAATAAAGATCTGTGTCAATGGCTTTATTTAGTTTTTTTTTTTCTCCCCTTAAATATGGCATATCGAAACTAATCACAGGCCACTAAAGGTGAAATGTGGCCCATGGGCACTAGTTTGGGTATCAATGATTAAGAAATATACCAGAGTATTGTCAAGATGATTGCCAGTTGGTTGGGCGACTGGATATCTGAGTAATTTAAAACTCCAAGCTGGTACAGTATAATGAACTGTTTAAAGAAGAACTTTGAAAAAAGAACTTGTATATCTAAATGTAAATCACATGGGTATCTCTGATGTGGGTAATTTCTGATCGACTGCGAGATTCCTCGCATTCAATTTCAAATGTAGCCTACCCATTTGTGCTGCAGTCGAAGAATAACCTGTTGATGTCATTTGTGATGTCTGTGCACCAATTGTTACTAACTTTGAATAACAAATTGATGATCCAGAAAGGCTTTGCCCAGTCACAGAACAACAAAAATCCTGACGTAATGGGAGACTGCAACTCGTTTGCCTTATATGGTCCCACATTCTACAATGTGGTAACAACTTAATTGATTTATTTGTTTAATAAAAAAAAAAGATGATCAGTTACCTTATTTTAGTGATTATTGACTATTACTTTGCATGGTCTAGGGCAGAGATGCCCAAACTAGGGCCTGCATGCCAAAATTGGTTTGTGGTGACCTATGACTTGGTTCTCCATGCCATATTTGAAAAGTGGGCGGTAAAATAGGCAATAATTGGCATTCGGAAAACCTTTTGAAAAATTATGACCGGCTTCATGTCTCTCTTTAGATGTCTTTAAATAGCCGTATTAGGTTTTGAACTGTTGTTTAAATTGTAAAAAAAATAAATAAAACTGCATTAGTTAAGCAGATTAAAGAGTAATGTTTTCCATTTATTTATTTATGTATGTATTTATTGATTATGAAATCATTAATGAAAGGAATCATGGGAACTTTAAATATGTTTGATATAATGCAACATTTATTTTTGGCCCACAGTTTTTAGCCCTTCACTGGAAAAAAGTTTGCATCTCTGGTCTAGATCATACTGTTTATCAGTGAATAAGAACCATCATATAATTACTGCTCAACAGGCATTACATGAGTGGTGGGTTTTCTCAAGGCAGCAGTGACATTGGCTACACAATTTAATGTTCATCATCTGTTCTGTTTTCGAGTTAATTACAGTGTGGTTTTTGCTTGCAATTATATCTACCAATAACGTTGGGTCTTAAAATTGTAAAATGGCCACAACATTTATTGAAATATTGAATTCATCTCATTACTTGTTTGTTTGTTAAGAATTAATGTCTAATCAGTGGCATTTCTACCATTGTATGACACACAGCAGGGCTGACTATTTGTACATAACTTTTTATGCACTTTTGCATGTACTTGACATGTGACATTGTGGATTGGTTTTATTGTTCATAATTATTTTGTACCATATCACAACAGACTTTGTATTTGTTGTTTCCTTTGCAAGGTAAAAAGTTTTTTTGCTTCATCCATAACCGAGCACACTATCTAAAACAACATGCCATTCCCTTTTGGGAAGTCTCAGAAGAGTCCAGCAGAGATTGTGAAGAATCTCAAGGAAAATGTGGCATGCTTAGAGAAGCTGGAAACATCGGACAACAAGAAGAGTGAAAAGGTAAACAGTTGGCGTGTAAATAAAATATATTGTGTGTGTTGAATGGCCAAGCGGACTGATTGTGGTAATAAAAAGAATTCTGTTAATCTGCTTGTAATTACATCGGTTGTTGGTGCAAGCCTTAGCAGTGACGATATTCAGGGTGATGATGGTTTTTCCAACAGGTTGCTGAAGAAGTTTCAAAGAATCTAGCCTCATTGAAAGAGGTGCTGTGTGGTACTGGAGACAAGGAGCCTCAAACAGAAGCAGTGGCTCAACTGGCACAGGAGCTTTACAACACCAACCTGTTCATCGCCCTCATAGCCAACCTGCAGAGGATCGACTTTGAGGTGACTTCAGTTTGGATTTATTATTATTATTTTTGCAGCATTAATCATATTACCTGTCTGTTATCATAAAGGGGTCTAGATTGGGATATAGATTTCGATATTATGACATGGTCAAGACATCTCAATGGTTTCACTTAATAATTAACATTATTCATGCATATTGTCGTATTTGTGTTTTTTTTCACTCAACTGGACTTTGTTTTGCTCCTCTCAGGGGAAGAAGGATGTGGTTCATCTGTTTAGCAACATAGTGCGGCGTCAGATTGGCACCCGCACACCCACAGTTGAGTACATTTCCTCCCACTCCCAGATCCTCTTCATGCTGCTGAAAGGGTGAGTTTTCCAGGCCTCAGGGCACAATCATGATCAACCGTTTTCCCCCCAAAAAAGCATTGATTTATGCTGTAATTTCCTGTTGCTATTACTGATGTGCTATAGTCAACTTTGTTATAGCTGCAGAGTCTGAATTGACCACTTCTGTTTGGAGCACTGCAAGCAGTGCACATATATTTTTAGTCTGTAATTGATGGCTAATACATTTATTGCTTAAGTATCTTACATGTTTAGTTGATAATTGTGAACAAAAAACCTTGCCTTTCAGGTAGAGTTTAGCCCTTACTGTTAACCTAATTTGATTTCCTTTGAGGTTTTCGCTGTCTGAGTGTCTCTTCATTGACTGAGAAGGGCCTGCTGGTTACGTGAGCTAGCTATTCATGCGTGTATTAGTTAAGTTATGCTCACAGGATTGTGCATTTAGCATTATGCAGGCAAATCCAGCTGTTTATTAGCAGCATCTTAAAATAATGCAGTGCCTGCCTACTCCAACCGTAATAGTAAATAGAGTTAAGTTATATAGTGTTCAAGAATATATAGTCTAAAATATACTTTGTAGTTGTTTCCCAATAACTGTTTAATTTGATTATTGATTGAGAAACTAATAAAGAAATCCTAGTTGCCATTAAGACAATGTAACTATGTATGGCTTAGTAGATTTCTATATGCCACTTGTACACAGTTTATAGTATACTTTGTCATGGTTTAGGCATGGTCCCATGAGATAGGATAATGTAAATATTGCCTTTGTATCACTTACATTTTAGACTCATCTGGAGCTAGGTAGGTTTGAGGGCCTAGTAAAGGTAAGTAGTAAAGAACCTAAATACATTTTAAGGTCATGCGATGCCCAAGCACAATATATGGCCACATAACCACAAGCAACATAAATTAAGGGATTGAATAGATTCCCCTCCCATAATACTTGAGCTCTTGGGTATTTAGCTTTTTTTTCAGTGTGTAAAATCCTTTAAAACTTACATTAAGGTTTGAAATGTCATAATTGCTAAATGAAACACTTTGTTTTTAATATCTTTTTATTATTATTTTTGTGCTGGACAATAGATATCCTTTAGTGATCTGATGTTCTTCAGTGGTGGGCATGTATTCTCTGATAATTACAGCTATGAAACTCCAGAAGTGGCTCTGAACTGCGGCATGATGTTGAGAGAGTGTCTCCGTCACGAGCCCTTGGCTCGCACTGTTCTCTTCTCCGAGGACTTCTTTTGCTTTTTCCACTTTGTGGAACTCTCCACTTTCGACATTGCCTCTGATGCCTTTGCGTCATTTAAAGTGAGTTATTTTATACAGTTTGCCTGTTTAATTGACTTGATCCATCCAACTAACACATTGCATGGATTGCTTATTTTCAGGATCTTCTCACACGACACAAAATCATGTGTGCGGATTTCTTGGAGACGAATTATGACCGAGTAAGCATCACCTTTTTTCAAAGCTTGACAGAAATACAGCTGTGCCTCTGTTCAAACCGAAATATTTTGTCAAATTTTATTATAGGTATTTACAGAGTACGAAAAGCTGCTCCATTCTGATAATTACGTCACCAAACGGCAGTCTTTGAAGGTGAGAGGATTATCCAAGCACTTTGTCGCATGTTAACCGTGACCCTGAGATCTTCACCTTTTTGAACAGATATGCATCATATAATTATTATAATAATTATTATTAGGACGACATTATAATGTCGGCCTGCGTTATTTGAAACCGAGATGGTCACATAGCATTTACGATGCATATATGGACCGCGCTAGCATTGTGACTGGATCTTGCTGTAAATAATTAAACATATGCCAATTTATAGACAGACAGCAACTGAACAAATATTTACTTATAGTATAGACATATACTGCATGCATTGTCTTTGGAAATTGCGAACCCACAGAAACAAAATATTTGTAAATAATAGGCCTAATATATGATTTTACGATTGCTTGAAAACGCTCCCTTGATGACACTTTCTATATTATGTCCCACAGCTTTTGGGAGAACTGTTGCTGGATAGACACAACTTTACAGTCATGACCAAATACATCAGTCGAGCCGAAAACCTGAAACTGATGATGAACATGTTGAGAGACAACAGCCGCAACATCCAGTTTGAAGCTTTTCATGTCTTTAAGGTTTGTTTTTGTTCACACCCTGTCTATGCTGTCGCTGGCTAGAGGGACATTTGTTTATGGTGCAACACAATGACTCAAAATCCATTTTTAAATTAGTCCAATTTGTTTTGTTATGGTGTTTATAAATAGGCTGAACTTCCTACTGACAAACATCTCGAAATAAGCTTGAAAGAATTAGGGGAACACTTCATTAGATCTCAATGAACAAAACGTTCCGGTTGAAAACTTTTACTTACATACAGTGTGTACCTGGGAAGAACAATATGATTTGATAGTGGTCAATAGTAACCAAAATTTAAATTACATTCTGATCCAACTTACAGGAATTTCATGATGGCAACACATAATGCAAGTCATGTGTGAGGCCCCCAAATGTCTGTGTCCACTCATTGCAATGTCTAGACATTGTTCTTATCAAATAGTATCCTGCGGAATCTCTTCCCGAACCCGGATCAAGGCATTAGTGAGCTCTTGGATAGTCTGTGGTGCTACTTGACCACTTTGGATACCTGATACATGACATCCCACATGTTCTCAGTTGAATACAGGCCTGAGGAATATGAGGACCAGTCAATAACATCAATGCCTTTGTCGTCCAGAAAGGCCAGGTAAAGACATGCACTAGGAGGAACCGAGGACCCAATGCACCAGCATAAGGTCTGACAGTGGCTCTGGGGTTTTACTTCTAGGATAATATTCCTCCCCAGACCATCACTAAAACACACCAGTAACCTGCTTGAGGTTGTTTTGTAGGGCTCTAGCAGTACTCCTCTTGTTTCTCCTTGCGTCATGGAGCACATAATGGTGCTGCTGCTTGGTTGTTGTCCTTCTGCGTCCATGTGCAGTTGTCCTCGTGTCCTCGTCCTCGTCTTTCTGTATCTCCTCTATGCTCTAGAAACTGTGCAGGGAGGCACACTAACCTCCTTGCGACAGCACATATAGATGTGCCATCTTGGAGGATGTGGACTACATGTGCGAGACAAAGCAGTCAAGAAAGAGCAAGTCTTTGGCAACCACCAATAGTCTATGGCAACCACCATTTTTGGGGGTTGTCTTGCTGTTGCTCTCCAGTGCACTTTTAACACTTGTTTACACCAAAGCCGGTAAAAGTGATAAAACTGAAACTGATGCTTCCTAACTGGACAGATTGAGATCCCTGAACTTTAATCGACTTAGTGTTATACTCAGTGATTTATGAGCATTGTAGTGTAGTTTAAATGTAACTTGTACATATTATTATTTACTGCACATCTGCCATTAAATGGTTTGCATTATGTGATGACAATGTTATCATAATATCAAAATGTACCAAAACTAATATGAGGTGCAGTATTAAGATTCCTGATAGCAGATAATAAAATTACTAATACTACTTATGAAAAAAGATAGCTAAAAGCAGCAGAATGTTTAAATACACATAGCAGTCACTGAAAACAGCCAAAATGCAGATTATTATATACATATGATGATAAGGAAGAAAATAAATAATTCAAACCTGTTTTCATTGAATATGTGAAATAAAATTATCAATGTTATTATTATTGTAAATAGTATTATTGGTGAAAGGTTGTTGGTCAGATTTAAGCCAACCTCTAGTAAAGCAATATTGCCTTTACTGCATATTAACACGTGTGTGAGATTCGGCTGTAGGCTTTAAGCTGCAGACCGAGCGGCACAGGTAACTAGCAGTATTCAGTAGAACAGCCTGACTGCATTTTGTTTTTTTTAATCGAACAATATCCTAAAGAAGTCAATCTCAATGATAGCCTGTCTAGTTGGCTCATTAGGTTACAATTATTTGTACATTCTCATTAAACTCTTCAATGTCTTTAATGGCTGTATAGGCTTCCATGGGAATGTTGCTAGACTTTTGTATTTCATGTGGCATACACTGGCAAATAGCACAATGTCCCAGTATGGTTGTCATAGAAATATTTGAAAAAATATAAACACAATCAGAACTTCACTCATTCAAATCATATTAGAGAACCAACTCTAAAAAAAAAAAAAAAAATTTGAATAAATAAAAGATCCTCACGATCAGTAACTTTTAAACTGAAACAGTTGCTTCCCATCCTCCACTCAGTCATTATCACCACCTTCACCTCACAATTTGGTAGTGCATATCTTCTTCTTCTTCTTCTTCTTCTGGCTTTTCCCATTAGGGGTCGCCACAGCAGATCATCTGTCTCCATACCCCCCTGTCCTCTACATCTGCCTCTTTCAACCCAACTACCTACGTGTCTTCCCTCACCACATCCATAAACCTTCCCCTTTTCCTTATTCCTGGTGGCTCCATCCTCAGCATTCTTCTACCGATATACCCGATGTCCCTTCTCTGAACATGTCCAAACCATCTCAATCTCGCCTCCCTCACCTTGTCTCCTAAACATCCTACATGCGCTGTCCTTCTAATAAACTCGTTTCTGAATCCTGTCTATTCTCGTCACTCCCAACGAAACCTCAACATCTTTATTGGTAGTGCATATCAATTACCTCATTTGAGTAGCCACTTGCAGCCCTGTTTGATTGTGACTAACCCCATCCCTCAGCAGAAACAACCAAGTTAAAATTGCTGCTTGGTACTCTATCTGTCCATTTCGTTAATGTTTCTAATGTTAAGAGGTCATCGCTTGAATCTCTTTTGAACTCGTTATGGTATGGCCCTAAAAGATGGTGACATGGACCTCCAAGAAGAAAATGGTCAATGAAAGTCACATTAAAAAGCAGTAATAGAATGTAGGGTCATCTTGGGTGGTGCTATCTCTTATTTTGACTTGGCCTCAAATGTAAACAAGCTTTTTGTGTGCCTATCAGGTGTTCGTGGCAAACCCAAATAAGACCCAACCTGTTTTGGATATCCTGTTGAAGAACCAGTCCAAACTGGTGGAGTTCCTGAGCCAATTCCAAACGGACCGCTCAGAGGATGAGCAATTCTGCGATGAAAAGAACTATCTCATCAAGCAGATACGAGATCTCAAGAGGCCCGCACCACCGGAAGAAGCATGAAGGACAAAAATACAACAGTGAACAGTTGGGGTGGTGATGTTTTGTGCAGTTGAGGAAATAACAAAAGAAATAATGACAGGTTTCTCAGATCCATTTTTTTTTTTTTGTGCAGCTGATCACCAAAATGTAGTCAATATGAGCTCACTCAGTTTTTCCCCCTTTTGCTTAAGAACAAGTTTGAATTTTCTGTGTGAAAAGCAAGAGGGACCCAAGCACTCTGTTTACTCCAAAGCTTTTTTTCCCCCATGTGAGATTATTTTCTGGTTTGTTTTGAGTCTTCTAATTTTCTGACATTACTCTCTGCAGCTTCTAAATGTGAACAGTTTATTTTAACTATGGTGTGAAATCAGTTATAATAATTACTCATTCAGTTTTTTTATTAAATGAAGCAGGAAGTGAAGCAGGAAAGTCGTTTTACACAGGGATTTCTACAACATTTCAAGTCTTAGGAAGGCTCTTAAAGCGGATTTAGAGGTGCATTAAAAAGAAATGTTAACAAAGCATTTGGAGTGAAGGTGTATATCACAATGTCATGAATTTAAAAAGTAAAGCAAACTTTTTAATGCCAAACTTAACGTAATAATTAAATCAAATTCCCTTCTCCCTAGAAGCCACTAGGGAATTTTTTTTATTTTATATATATATTTTTTTGATATTCCAAAAGAGAATTTCCAGCAAAACTGCCAATAATTCAGAATTGCAGACTTTACAGGTTTACAGTCTCATTACTGTGCTCAAGTTTCTGAGTCGTTGGATAATTTAAAGAGCATTGATTGGTTGAGACACTCTAATAGCATTGTCTTTATACTATTATTTTAGTGTAAATTGTTCAGCATGGTTTTTTAACTGGATGCAGATCTATTTAAGTTGGGGATTTTACAAAATATTGTTACATTTATTAGCTGTGAAACTATGGGCTTGCAAATTTTACTGATGTACACAAAACGTGGAACATTAATCTCTCAATAATGATGAATACAGATCCATTCGATGCTTTTTAGGTGCTGCGTTTTGACTTTCAGCCTACGCACATGAACCTAGAAGCATTTTGAAAAAGATTCCTCCAACACCCAAACAAACAAACATTTAACACCATTTTCCTACCATCCTCTGTACTGTCAACCTTGAACGAGTCAAAACTGTGGTAATGTATTGTATCTTATGATTGTATTTTTAGCTTCAAATCTATTCAGTACTTTTCTGTACATCTTGGTCATTGGAAGGTCATTTTTGGAAATGTAAAACAGGATTCTACTGAAAAGCCTTCATCGAATTAGTGCGCAAGTTCAACCTTTTAGTCAACGTACTTTGTTTGCACAAATTCCTTTATATACCTCACAAGTTTTGAGTTGCTTAAGTGCTATGTACTTAAGAGTCCCTCCCCCTGACCATGTTAAGTTTCCATGGCAGAAATGTCAGTTATGCAAGGAAAAAAAAGCTTAAAATCTTAAAACAATTTTTGCCCCTTCAGTTGCTGAACAGGATTCGACAAGGGAAAACATTAACTGTGATATTTTCTGGTATGGTACTCTTGAATGTGTGCTGAAATATTCTTACTTTCTTAGTGTATGTGGATGTTTTAGGTCTGTGGGTTAATGGAGTAATAATGCCTTTAACATAAGCTTGATAGTGCCAAGACACGCAGATGTGTACAGCTTAATAAGACTACAGGGCTTAATACATGCTTTTTTTTTTTTTTTTTTTTTTTGCATTTTTTTGCATTTGTTACATGATGCAAATTGTGACCGTCATCCCACCAGGATAAGCCTTTCTGTACTGAGTCAGATAGTTTGCCCTATAAAGTTCAAAAGACAAATGCAGGAACTTTGGGTCGAAATGAATTCACCTTTTCAAATTGTTTGGTGCAGTTTTGGACAGGATTCAAACATCTGTCTTTGTCACCAGGTTTTAATCAGCTGACATGCATGTTGATGAGGGTGATTGAAAAATACAATGTCCACTGCTTCTAAATTATTGTTTGGGTTTTTTTTTTTTTTGTTTGCTTCAGAATTTGGCTTTAAATATATATTTTACTCCCCTTTTTGTTCCTTGTATGTTTTCTGTCATCTGTTCCACTTTATAAGGATTCTACATGTACATAAAAGATTTATTTTATGAAGCAAGTGTGAGGACATATTGGAAATAAAATTAAATAAACAACTGTGCATGGGGCATTTATTTTATTTTTTATTTAATGCTCCAGTTTAAAGAGGCTGTTGCTAAAGTTCTGGTTAAGTTGTATACAGGTAGTGCTTGCACTTTTCTCTCAAAAGCTTTTCTATTTTTTTCTTTCTTTTTTTTTTTTCTTTTTTTTTTTTAAATATAAAGTAAGCCAAAAAAACCTAACCTGGTACAGAAGAAATGTCCATTTTTGGGGGGTTAGGGAAACACAACTACAATACATGGATTGAGTAAATACATACTGCCTCAGTGTTCTTTGCTCTCAGTCCCACTGGACCAAATTTTATACAGTTTAGGTTTTCCCAAGATTTTTCGTAGACCTGTTTCAGTCCTTTAAGTGTCTAAGCAGTGGAAATACGACATGTTGTAGTGATGTGGCTTAAAATGAACACTGGACTTGCTTGTCCTTTACTGAGACACCAGCTATTAAAATGCTGGCATAGGTGTTCTGGAGCCATGAATTCTGCTTGTGCCTCCTCCACCTTCCTCTGCTGCTTCACCACAAATAAATTATTTGCCAAAGGTCCAGAATATGTTATGACTTTTAAAAATGCAGTCATTTTATGCCAGAATTAAAACAAACCGTAAAATCACTGTGTTACAGTGAGGAAAATAAGTATTCGAACACCCTGCTATTTTGCAAGTTCTCCCACTTAGAAATCATGGAGGGGTCTGAAATTGTCATCGTAGCTGCATGTCCACTGTAAAAGACATAATCTGGAAAAAAAAATCCAGAAATCACAATATATGATTTTTAAACTATTTATTTGTATGATACAGCTGCAAATAAGTATTTGAACACCTGTCTATCAGCTAGAATTCTGACCCTCAAAGACCTGTTAGTCTGCCTTTAAAATGTCCACCTCCACTACATTTATTATCCTAAATTAGATGCACCTGTTTGAGGTTGTTAGCTGTATAAAGACACCTGTCCACCCCATACAATCAGTAAGAATCCAACTACTAACATGGCCAAGACCAAAGAGCTGTCCAAAGACACTAGAGACAAAATTGTACACCTTCACAAGGCTGGAAAGGGCTACGGGGAAATTGCCAAGCAGCTTGGTGAAAAAAAGGTCCACTGTTGGAGCAATCATTAGAAAATGGAAGAAGCTAAACATGACTGTCAATCTCCCTTGGACTGGGGCTCCATGCAAGATCTCACCTCGTGGGGTCTCAATGATCCTAAGGAAGGTGAGAAATCAGCCCAGAACTACACGGGAGGAGCTGGTCAATGACCTGAAAAGAGCTGGGACCACCGTTTCCAAGGTTACTGTTGGTAATACACTAAGACGTCATGGTTTGAAATCATGCATGGCACGGAAGGTTCCCCTGCTTAAACCAGCACATGCCCAGGCACGACTTAAGTTTGCCAATGACCATTTGGATGATCCAGAGGAGTCATGGGAGAAAGTCATGTGGACAGATGAGACCAAAATAGAACTTTTGGGTCATAATTCCACTAAACGTGTTTGGAGGAAGAAGAATGATGAGTACCATCCCAAGAACACCATCCATACTGTGAAGCATGGGGGTGGTGGCATCATGCTTTGGGGGTGTTTTTCTGCACATGGGACAGGGCGACTGCACTGTATTAAGGAGAGGATGACCGGGGACATGTATTGCGAGATTTTGGGGAACAACCTCCTTCCCTCAGTTAGAGCATTGAAGATGGGTCGAGGCTGGGTCTTC
Source organism: Silurus aristotelis (assembly GCF_946808225.1). Lineage (NCBI taxonomy): Eukaryota > Metazoa > Chordata > Actinopteri > Siluriformes > Siluridae > Silurus > Silurus aristotelis. The sequence continues at coordinate 15,799,126 of NC_139587.1, forward strand.
CAACATGACAATGACCCGAAGCACACAACCAGGATAACCAAGGAGTGGCTCTGTAAGAAGCATATCAAGGTTCTGGCGTGGCCTAGCCAGTCTCCAGACCTAAACCCAATAGAGAATCTTTGGAGGGAGCTTAAACTCCGTGTTTCTCAGTGACAGGCCAGAAACCTGACTGATCTAGAGAAGATCTGTGTGGAGGAGTGGGCCAAAATCCCTCCTGCAGTGTGTGCAAACCTGGTGAAAAACTACAGGAAACGTTTGACCTCTGTAATTGGAAACAAAGGCTACTGTACCAAATATTAACATTGACTTTCTCAGGTGTTCAAATACTTATTTGCAGCTGTATCATACAAATAAATAGTAAAAAAATCATACATTGTGATTTCTGGATTTTTATTTTTAGATTATGTCTCTCACAGTGGACATGCACCTACGATGACAATTTCAGACCCCTCCATGATTTCTAAGTGGGAGAACTTGCAAAATAGCAGGGTGTTCAAATACTTATTTTCCTCACTGTACGTTTACAATTTTATAGTCATACATTAATAAAAACTTAATAGTAGTAGTTTTACTGTCTAATCCGATCATTTTGCTTTACATGATGGCAAATTATATAATTTTTCTAGAGCTTTTTAGCTTGTTGGATTTTAACGATACCATCATGCTCAAATAATATGTAATGTTGATTTCTACAAAGATTTTTTTTTTTTTATATATATATATATTTTTATTGAGGAAGGAACAGAGGAAAGCGCAATAACAAACAACAATAACATTAGGCGAAAGCTAATTGACAGTATATTTTGAAGAAAGAGTTGAGAACGAGGCAAAAACATTATCTATAAAGAGATCACTAAATCTGACAAGACCCGAACGTTGCCACTGACTGAAAACTGAGTCCAGTTGACCCGGGAGGAATAGGTGGTTCTTGCATATAGGGCCAAAGATGTAATCTTTAAAGATTTCAAATAAAATTACAAAAACATACACTAAACTTTAATTTACTGATGTGAATTTAAATCACTGATGGTCAGAATGGGCACCTGCCCCAAAGCTTTGATATTTCTTCTTCTCAGCCCTGAGTTGTGCCCGTGTCTCATCCAGCTCTATCTGCATCCTCGTCACGGCAGCCTCGTGCTTAATCCTGGCTGCTTGTACTTCCCTTGCACACTCAATCCTCTGTTGCTCTTTCACTTGCTTCAGCTCTTGTGCTGAGTCTGAGCACTCCTGCTTGATCTGGCAATATTTTACATTGGCATTTTTCAGATCAGCCTTCAGCCTGTTTGCCTTCATGGCCTTTTTTTGGCTCTGCTTAGCAAGCTCTTCTATCTGACCACCCATTTTGTGAATTTCCATCTTCAGGGTCTCAGGACCACCAAGTTTTGATGGATTGTCTCTTTTCTTGTGTCCTTTAGCTGTTTTTCACGTTCCTCCAGCAGCCCCTGCAGCTGACTTGTCTCCACACACTTGATTCTCAATTGTTCCTCAGAGGTTTTGAGCTGCTCCCTCACCCTCCATCTGTCTCTTTCTATCACATTTATGCCTGCCCGGATTGTTGAGATGTCTTTTTGGTTCCAAATGCACCTTTCTCTCTCATTGCAGTCTGTATTCAGTGTTGCACACAATTGTTGATCCTGTCCATCAACTTGAGTACTGTGTTTATCTACTGGATTGTAATTTCTGCTCATTCTGTGTACCAGGTTCCTCTTCTTCATAATCTCTTCCTCCAGATGTATGCTTTTTAATACCCTCAGATAGACCTGTTTCCTAGATTCAGTTCTGTCAGATAGCATATTAAAAGGTGTATAATCGATTCGTGGTTCATCATTTTACCTTCTAACAAGTCTTGGAAAGTGAAGTGAGGAGGAAACAGCTTTTCCACTCAGTGATGGTTAGAGTCAAGTTCTTCAGTCGGCTTTGCGGGACACCCAGTCATTTTCCTTGAACACGTTACTGAAGACTGGTTAGGGCAAAAAAATAATAAATTATCAGAGAAATTGTTGGTAAGAGCGAGAAATAACACTCCTACCGGAGTATTTTTTTTTAAATTTATTTATTTGTTTGTTCGTTTACGTCAGTTGCCTTGGAGGAGTCTATATAAACGGAACATGTACGGGTGATTAATTAAAAAATAGGGGTTTATTTTTTTTTTGTGTGTGTGTGCGTGTTTTTGTTCTTAATATTTATACTAGATTATATTTCATAATAAGAAACAGGAGGGGAAAAAATACGAAGATGAACCTTAATTAAAAAAAACTATATTTACGAAATGTCGCCATCTATTGGTGAAGCTTCACAGTATCGCTAACTTTAACCACAAACTTTTTATTTTTTATTTTTACTGGAAACATTTATATACAGTACTACATTTATTTAAAAATAAAATAAACACAAAGTATACTATATGCGCTGTACATTGGCACATGCTGTATGTAGAAAACGTAACAGGGCGGTGCTTGTGTAGAGATGGACATGATGTTCTGTGTTGATACTGCCCCCTGCAGCCCTAACATAACAGTAGCACCTCAAATATATTAATAATAAAAAAAAAAATTTATAAAAAGTTGAAGCGTTTGCCATCTAGAAAATCCAAATTACACACATAGGTATTTTCATGGACAATAAAAGGTACCATTATTAAAAAAAAAACTTAAAACACTTAAACAAATTAAACCAACGTAGATTTATTTTCAGACCTTTCCACATGTAAACGTATTTATTATGCAGCATAATAGTGTTAAGAGAATATTACACTTTTCCTATTCTTATCTCTTGCCAGTTAAATTCACCAAACCAGATCATCCAGCATATTTAAAGATAAGATCATTGCCTAATATATATAATATATAATTGGAGGCAGCCATTGTTGTTTTATACTATATTTCGTAGTAAGATCGCACATAATAATTTCACAGGTTACTTTTGACAAAGAGTCACAACACTATATGTGTGAATACGGGAGTTTGACGGGTTTGTGGCTTAGAGGGAAATCCAGCCGGGAATGTGCCTTTGATGCACAACACAATGGCCCAATAGAGAAGTGGGGGTAGGGTTTGCACAGGTCAAATGGTCATTTCAGCCTTCCGATGGTTTTCTAGCTATTCGATAAGGCGCCTTAACCAAAAGGAAATACTTCAGCAACACACCGTAAAGTGCTTGGCCATCTTTAACTCTAACCTTAAACACTACGTGGGCTGCCTCCAGTTACATTCCTTTTAGTGTTTAATACTTGCAATAAACAAGCAAACAAACAAACAAACAAAAAACCCCAAATATTTGGGGATTAAAAGTTCTGATCTCAATGCTGCATTTCTGTCTGCCCTCACAATTTACTTTCTTTTGTTTAACGCTATGATCCGAAATAAATATATAAATATATAAATAAGGAAAATTATTAAAAAAAAAAAAAAAATTTCCCCCAAAAGGATTGCTCGTTTATGAATTGCTTTTGTCAAGAGTTTTATATATATATATATATATATATATATATATATATATATATATATATATATATATATATATATATATATATATATATATATGTGTTTTTGACCCCCCCCCCCACCTCCCCGCGCGCAAATAAAAAACAAAGCAACAAAAGGATGCTCTTCAATTACATGCATGACATGACTTTTTGTATTCCATCGAGAACTGGAGAGAAGACATGGCTTCATGAAACATCTGCGCACTAACTGCTCGAAGTTTCAAGATTAAGATTTGTGTAAGAGTTTATATATTTTTTAAGTCCATTTCACAGTAGACATTACTTTTTAAGTCGGAAAACAACAATATAAGAAATGATCAATCATGGATTTGAAACTTTATGTAGAGTTAAAGTTATGGGCCTTATTTATTTGATTCATACAAGCAGTTTATTTATGCAGTTTTTAAATAAGAAACGAGCTCTAGTGGATTGTATCGTTTTTATGCCTTTATAGTTAGTTTGATCTGAAGCATTAATTGGTTTGAAAGAATATTTAATAATTTCATTGTATGAACAAGCATTGTAACATAAGCTGCATTAGAACGTTATATTGTTCATTTGTTGTAATAAGGTAGAAGAGTCGTAATCATTATACACATGGATTTATAGCGGATGTTGTGCCCTGCGTGTAGGAGGTATGTGTGTGTGTGTGTGTGTGTGTGTATATATATATATATATATATATATATGTGTGTGAAAGAGAGAGAGAGAGAGAGAGAGAGAGAGAGAGAGAGAGAGAGAGAAGAGGGAACACTGGGGAGGTGCCCAGCACAGATCCAACACATGACCACACGTTCGCGCCTCTTTTGGATTCTGGAAGATTCAAAACAAGTTTTCAAGGTAATTGAAAGCTTTAACATTTATAAAAGATGCTAAAAATCATTTCTTCACAGCTACTGTCTGCTAATTTATCACGTTGTTTGTGATTTCCTGACTATTGTGTTGTGTGTTTAAAAAAATATATATATATATATATCCAGCGTGTGTTTTCGTTTGAGAAGCTTTTGTGTGATAAACCATGGAGAGCTTCAAGGGTAAAGAACATAACAACTGTTAACATGTAGATGTGTTTGTGTAGTTCTTATATTGCGAAAAGCATTCAAACCAGTATCTTCATGACTTCTTTTACAAGAAAGACTTTTCGTTTTATTTTGATTGCTATTTAGAAATAAATAAAATAAAATAAAATAAAAAAACCACCACCTGTTTGATCCAACACTGAAAATCTATATTAACTGCTAGACACCAGTAAACAGAAGCTCAGGGGAGAAATCTATGATGGCCAATCACATACAAAAATATTTTTGACCTGTATAACATCAGTGTTATAAACAGATATAAAACTGATCAAATATACAATGTGTTTTTATGCATTTTTAAAAAACCCAGTTATGTTATACACACACATGGAATCTAATGTGATCTCTTGGTTAGTGTGTTTTGGTTTCAATAGTTTGGTTTAATAGCTGAAATCCAATCTGTACTTCAAAGTCTGAAGTTCCCCCGAGTCCAGGTAGGACTATTAGGGTCCCAGAGTGGATTCACACCAACATTCTCTAAGTTTGGACAAAAATCTGTGAAAGCTGCTCTGTCATGCTGTTAGGAAATAGATGAATTCTACACTACACTATTGAAACACACTCCATAAGGGTGTAGTCTGGTGTGTGTGTGTGTGTGTGTGTGTGTGTATTTGGACACGGTTTTTGTTTTGTTTTTTTGGTTTAAAATTTGCATGTTTTATACACTTTGTCCTTTCTAAATGTTACACCACCAATTCTTTTGGCTAAGTATACCCCACCCCACCCCACCCCCACATCACGCAGTGTTGTAGGCCACCTACAACCATTTCTACACGAGGTCACACTCTCAGTGTCGCACAACTTTCGGTCTGTACCGACTGTGCTGTGTTTTATCAAGATTTTAATGTTCTTTTTCTAGCTGTGACATTCTCTGCCGAAATCCTGCCGAAGCTGCTGAGAAGAAGACCATCTTCCACGAGCTCATCTGCAACAATGAGGAGGCGCTTGGAGACCAAGCCATCTACTGATTTATTTATTTATTTATTACACCGGGGTCACAAGGGAAATGCCATATTTCGACCATTTTATATAGATCTTAATATATGCTGGTTTGAGAATATTAAACCAGTTCTTAGTTTACGATTGATGTTTGCTTGTAGTTTTGTTTTGGCTCCTTCCGTTCTCCTCAAAAGAGATCCTCCATTTTGATGGAGGAGAAGGGCGCGTGGAAACCACGTTGCTCACAAGCTTGAAAAAAATCACTTTAATCGGGTCTGTTGTTCTAAACAAATGTGGATTTCACATTTTAACCACAAAAACGTTGGGGGAAAAAGTTTAACAAAAAAAAAAATCGTTTAACTCAATAATAATATTCTCCACTAAGTGATTGAGAAGGCCACGTGACTCGCCATCCAACTCGAGTCACGTTTAAGTAAGCCGACATCTGTTCGTTTTTTTTTAACTTAATATGATTTCCTTAACTAAAAGGTGAAGCAAATTACGCATTGTACGTTTTAATATTGTATATAAAAAAGTTTCTTGTTGAAATGTGATCGAAGAACACAACTAGATTGCTACGAAGAAACTTAAGTCACGTGGTTTTGCTTGGGTCCCACAATGGGGTTTGTTCTTGAACCTCCTTGAATTCTTTAATAGTATATTTTCATTTATTACATATTTAAGTAGCCGAGGTCTACTTTACAGAGTTTTTGTGTTGGTTTTTTTTTTTACACTAAATGGTGGGGTGAATTGCGAAGTAGACCCCCGGATTATGAAAACAATGGCGGACATTTAACATTCACGTGGGTTTCAATATAAATGGCTGTTTTTTAATTAAGGTCACGGCCAATTATTCCGTGTCGAACATAAACTGCAATATTTCTTGTGGGGTTTTATAGATTTAATTCATATTTAACTCGGTCATTATGGGATGATTGTAATTTCCTTTGTTGTTTTTTTCCTTGCAGGTTATTGTGTGATTCCTGTTTACCCTGCCTGCTATAAAGACAAAAATGGAGTCGGTGCTTGTAAAGCAAATCCTAAGCCCATCTACGCTTTTCCTGCTAAGGTGCATCTTGTGTAGTCAGTGAAGTAGTGTAGTATCTACTGCGCTAGGTGCTCCTTCCGGCAGAAGACAGTGTACATTAAACGACTGGAAGCCATGTCCTGTGCCAAGCATGTGTAAACCTGCTTGAATTATTGATCATGCCGTCCTATTTATTATCACATTTTCCAAAGAGTGTAATGGCGCTTTGTGTAAATGGCTTGTCGTCCTGGCAGTTCCAAAGTGCTCACAGTGCAGGTAGTGGCCCCTGATCTACTGCAGTGTGTGCACTTCATGTATTGCCGGTCATCGGCATCAGGACAATTGGAGCAGCACTTGAAATGCTCTGTTGCACGGCGAGTTTTGCAGGTTTGCATCCAGCTTTTCTACAATACGCTGTGCAAATCCATGCAAAACTGGCGGTTACAGGAGAAAAACGTCAGCAATGAACCTACAACTCAAATACGCCATGACACTTTTGGGATTGAATTACATTGCAACATACTTAAATGTATTTATTATTATTATTTATTTATTTTATTAGCTGCTAAACATGCGTTTACTTGTTTGATATACACACTCATGGCTGGTCGATATATATTTTTTTTATCGCCCTCTTTATTTGTTTGTTTAGTCCATTTTGTTCTACTTGCATGCGCATGTTTGTCTTGCTGTTTTCGGGTGGATGACTTTGCAATTTTAGCGGTAATTAGATTTTTCTATGGGGAAAAAAAAAAATTGCACGGTATCCATCTGTAATCCGCCAGATCACGTGACCCAACCACAGCAGCATAGTATGGTATTAAACTATAAAACTGTAACACTAGTGGTTACATGAAATGGTTAAACATATATTTCGACGTATTTATTTACATGTTGGTGTAAAATAAATACTTTTGTATCTGGTGTTAACTCATCCCTGTTTGGGACACGCCAATACATACAAGACCACCAGATGGCGCTGCAGACTACAAATGTATTTTCATAATATAATCAAACCCAAATGTGCAATTACATCTGCCTGCGTGGTGACATGAAGATATCGTTGATTGGGAAACTTAATGCAATTATTGTATCTTTGCCTATGTGATGTTAAATTGGTTTCTGTTGAACAATAAAAGACAAAAATATATTCAACTTTGTCGAATTTGCTTGTCTCTATATTTGCACTACAATGATGTATGATCTTTTATCTTATAATTATATACTATATGTTTTAAATAGTAAGCTCTTTAGAATTAAATTATGATTAGAGCCACAGTCTGAGTTATTGCCAATGTTTGTTTTGAGAAATTCCAAATATAATATAAAAAAAAGCATTTTACAAACAATATATATATATATATATATATATATATATATATATATATATATATATATATATATATATATATATATATATATATATATATATTCCTACGAGTTTTATAGTCATTACTGTGCCTTTTGCTGCCATTGTTTGTAGGATCACAATGATTGAATCTGATGTATTTCATTTTAAGGAGCGATCCTGGCGCTGGAGGGCGTGCGCGCCTCTGTGCAGGACCTGGCAACCCTTCAGCTGGCGTATGGAGGGAGAGTTTATAAAAGAACACATCGGGACCATGAAGGCTGTTCATGTGAAACGCAGATCTGCTCTTTAACTCCTGGTACCCAGGATCCGTTCTGATCTAGAGGAAGACCACCAGGAGATTAGTTGATGGGCTTTTGTGTCTTGAAAAGAGCACGCGCTCCATCAGAGTGCACTTGACGGGTATCCGAATCAGGACGCGTCTCATGCAGAGTGACCGAAACATCTACTTTTATTAAGTACACTCTTCTGATTGATTTGTTTTGTCCTCTCGCAGTGGTCATGAGTGGCGTGAACGTACTCGGGTCGTGGGTTTTGTGCGCTTTGTTTTTGCCGCTTTCTGAGCCGAGCGGTCAGCTGCTGAAGTGCCACGAAGTGCGCGCATCCTTCCAGTTTCTGTACCCTGGCACCAAGTGGGCTCCGGAATCACCGGTTTCAGGTAAAGCAGTCATTAAAACAGCGTAGAGATTATGAGAAATCCTTCTGAAAAAAAGTTGGGGGGAAAAAAATCGAAGTAGCCTACAAATTACCCTGCATCACATTTTCACGTCATACTTTTCTTTCTATTAATATATATATATATATATATATATATATATATATATATATATATATATATATATATATATATATATATTTTTTTTTTTTTTTTGCAAAGTAAATATGTGAATTGATAAAGTCATTATCAGTGTTTAGTTGTTCCGATGTAGTAATTATACATTTATGTGTATAGATTGCCAATATTGCTTGGGGAGATCTGCAAGTCTATTCCTGTCTTGTACAGTCTTTGTAGTATAGTATTTTATTTTCCAAGAGGCAGCCACATTTCCCCAGAGAGAAAATTAAGAAGCTTAGATAAACGAATGGACATGGTGGTTAAGTGTCTCCCTGTTTGACATCTCCCTTGTTGACTTTGTTGATGCCCTGCTTCACCTGCACAACAAAAGTGAGATTTGGTCCACAAAACAGATTTGATCGTCTTCAATTAATTACAAAACCAATGGCACAATATGTACTTGTTATACTAAATCACTTTTATATATGCATAATCAGTTTCCGTTTTCATGTCTGATTTTTTGCCATTCAAATACCTTTAAAAAAAAAAAAAGACAACTACTTTTTTATTATTAACTCCTGTTCAAGAGCTGATAATGTAAAATTACAGAAGAGCCGGCTTTTCTTTACGGACAAACAAAGACCTTCTGATCATTGCTTTTAATGTACATAATGTTTCTTGAATTTTTCTTCATATTTACTATTGGAATCAGTTCCAGCGCACGGGACAAAGGAGCATGCACAGCCTAACATAGTCCATTACTCTATTACCTTAGAGGAAGGAATATTAACATATGACCCTCACTGGGGTTTGACTGGAATGAAATGGAATAACTTACAGGAAGAGGAAGCGAGTATCGAAGTGGTCCTACATGCTCGTCCTGAAAGCTCGTCATGTATTATGCATCAACTTGTTGGAGTGAATCCATCAAATATAAACCAGAAGTCTCCATGCACCTGCAGTACAAAATGATGTTTGGCAAATTTCCACAGGGGGTTCAAATGACACAGGTTATGGTACAATTGGGATTCATGTTTATATGACTTTGAAAATTAAAACTCTTGCAATATACATCAGAATAATTTTTTATTTCAATGTTGTGTAGAATTATGTTTGTTAATTTTTTGGTATTATTTGGCTTTGTTGATACAATTTTCAAATATCACAAACAATTGTTGTTCAGGTGCAGTCTTCTACAAGTGATGAATACCCATAAAACATTATAACTCTTTACAAATACAAGTTGCGGAGACTTGCATGCCACGGTTAATGTAATATTACACTAATCCTTATGAAGCAGAGTCGCAGACTTTGAGTAATTATTACTCAGTCCTTTACTTTGCTTTCTGATTGCATTAACTGGATGCACCCCACATAATGTTTGTAGCATGTCAGAATGTGGAGCAGTGTGAGGCTAATTGCACTACCCATGCCAATTATGGGTGCAATGAAGCTATAATATAATACACAAAGTATGATGTGCAAAGCCGATAAAAGGTAATTGAGGATGTAATTTTACCCGCTCAATTATTAGCAATCATCACTCATGCTAACAGGTTTGTGAAACGGTAATGGCCATGTTGATGATTTTTTGAAACATTTCATTCCCTCCCACACATAGCTGAGAGGCATGGGTCAGTGTGTTTTATCAGAATGAACCGACCTTGCAATTATGAACTCTATATAGATGTTTCTGGTGCTGGAGCGGTAAATGAATGCAGAAAACCTTAATGTTAATTGGAATGGAGCAACTGCAGACTCTAAAATGCAGCCCTCACCGTCTCAGGACTGCCCCCATTCCTTTGAGAATTTATCGCACCTCGAATTTAAATGGTAAAGAATCAACACAGCTGCACGATTGAGAAATTGCATTTAGTGTAATCCGTATTCCCGTATTTATCAGCATTACCTAAGCTGAGCTTTAACACATTAACAAAAAACAAATTTTTTTTTGAGTTAATTGAGTTGATTTTGCTGTTTTTGATTTGCAGTTCCGTTTCTGGTTTGTTAGTGTGTTTTTCACTTATTGACTACCATAACATAATCCATTTATCACTATATACTCGAGCTTTGCTTTGTTAACTTTGTGTTAAGTTCATGGCTCAGCCCTTGAATTGGCGAACGAAAGCCATGTAATAATGATCTCATGTAAAGTATGCTGCTCACATTTTCAACAAAATGTCCTCCTGGAATATATTCCAACTCACTCCATAGCTATCATTCTGGTAAACGTGACCCCATGTAATGCCCATGCTGCTATGTGGGAAGATTAGTCATGGATATAGCCACACTACTTTGTCAGTACTTTTGCCAGTTACTGCCTCCAGTGGTGTTTGTGAGTGGGATGAAATGTAGTAGTTTACAAATACTGGCATTTAACCTTTTTTGGTGGTCTTGAACGGGAGCTCTGTGTGTATGGACAAGATTGAGATGTGATGCTTAGTGCTTGGTCTGTGCTGGAAGAAGAAGTGGAGGCTGTTGCATAGACACAGCAAGATTGAGTGGAATTCTAATGATGCTGCATGTGGTGCCAAGGGGCACAAAACCAAAAGCCAGATTTTTTTTAACCTCTCCTCTGCATTACAGAAGCTTCACGCATTCCAGTCTCCCTGCCCATGAGGAAAAGGTTTGCACATATTAATGAGAGTTGGATGTCAAAGCATAAAGGACAAATTGCTGTCCTTTCAGGCTGAACACCTTGCAACCCCCCTCGGATACAACTTGACTTAGCAATGGTTTGTCACCTGCTTGCTGCAGCTTTTGATGTACCATTTTCCTAAAATGACCAAAATGATGTTTCCTGTCAGACAACTAGGACTGCTTTTTTTTTAATTTTTATTGTGAGGCCTCGTAAAAGAACATAGACAGTCTTTCAATATTACTGTTTCAAGGTCTTCCCAGTCTTTAGTAATTAATTAGTAATAGAGTAATTAGTAGAGGAACAGCCGAGAGGAGGTCAGCTCCAGCTGGAGACTGGCTGTCCTGGGATCCATTCAGAGGAAACAGAGAAGAATAAGCATCCAGTTTGCAGCCATAGCGCTCTCTCAGAACAGTATGTATCCTGTAAATGAGAAATGATTGGAGTTATTATCCATCTGCACGAATGGATCAAACCATTAGGACAAGGCTGACCTCCAACAAGCGGATGTTTTTGTTTTAATGGCTTTAATTGTGGATGGCATTACTTCAGCGCTTGTGGCCCTTGAACATCGACTGTATTCATCACATGCAGAGATACAGTGTTCTTTTCTAGGACATTGTAGCAACAGAGATGGCGCGTTAATAATGTGTCATGCATGTAATGGATAATTAATTCCCAATTGAGCTTAGTTTCACACAACAGACAGAAATAAGTTGCTTTATGTCTTTGGATGAAAAGACAAAAAGTGGAGCAACTTGTCATTCTTGTAACAGGGTGCACGAAACAGCCCTGCGAGTAGTGCAGCAGCCTTAAATCCTGCTAAATGTCCCTGGAGTTTCTGTAATTATGTCATAATGATTTGGGCCAGGCTTTTGGTTAAATCATTTGATGTTGCTCACATGAAGGTGATGGATCATACACCCTGGCAGTGCACTCCTTGCAACTATTTTGTAGTAACGTTTAAAAACAAGCTTTCAATTAAACTTATGGATCTAGATAGATTTTCAGGGCTTAATTCTATTATGGTGAGGACTGAGAGGAGAACAAATTCCAGTCTGCTACTTGTGTCCTGATGTTTACTCATTGCATGCACAGACTGAGGTACATACATTTGAAAGGCTCTGAAAAAAATTTGCACTCAAATGATTGAATGTAAGTTTTTGCTCTTTACAATTACATTAGGTTTTTAGGCCTCTGATATAACTTTAAATTATATGAGATGTTTTAGGACTCGAGAGAGAGAGAGCTGTCAAGAGACTCCCCTTATTCCCGCTAGTGTTTATTTGTAATTTATGCCCCGAATGTTCATGTTTTATTAAAAATAAATTTATTAGAGGGAGAGGGTGAGGGTGAGGGAGGCGAGATTGAGATGGTTTGGACATGTGCAGAGGAGGGACATGGGGTATATCGGTAGGAGGATGCTGAGGATGAAGCTGCCAGGAAAGAAGAAAAGAGGAAGACCAAGGATGAGGTTTGTGGATGTGGTGAGGGAAGACATGCAGGAAGTTGGTTTGAAAGAGGCAGATGTAGAGGACAGGGGGGTATGGAGACGGATGATCCGCTGTGGCGACCCCTAATGGGAGAAGCAGAAAGAAGAAAAAGAAGAATGATCATGTTTTAGTATAGGTTTTATACGTTTAAAAATACACAGAAAGATCCAGGCTGAATAATGCTGCAGATAACCTAATAATCATTTGTTTTCACCTTGTTTGCCTGTTAAAGTTTATACCAGAATGTTTTTTGTTTTGGCATAACATCTTTGATTTGGTTCAGTGCATTTCATGTTATTTAGTTTTTTTACGAAGAGGTATGTGGTTGGCGTTTTCTTGATTAGTCTAACATTTGCAGGGTGTTTTGATATTTCTTAATGGCTCTCATAAAGGTTGTTTTATCTCTAAAGGTTACCCAAGTGCATATTTATTATAAAAAAGATGCAATAGCATATTATTGGTGATTGGCACTAAGGAGAGTGCTGGTTCTGCCCAGTTCAGTAACAGTTTTTAATGCACATATTGAGGTGTTTTTTTTGTATTGTTGGAAATGTTACAAAGATTCAATCAATCCAATAAATTCTATTTAAGCTATATTATATATAAATTAAATAAACTTTGTACCCTGGCAGACTTTTTTCTGTATTGTAAGAATCTTTTGCTGTATTTCACAGTGGCAGCAGGGCATTTTGCGTTGCGTCATCTCGGTCATCATACTGTTTGTTATGTCCTTGTCTTGAACTTTCAAAGTTGTGGACTGCAACTCCAGTGGTGTTCTTACCATTAACTGAATCATGGGTCACATGAACAAGGACAGAAGCCAGATTTTTGCCAGACCAGGATTCAGTTGTTTAGTGCAAGCTCTAGTACAGATGGCTGTTTCGAAACACCTGTTTAAAACAAAAGAAAATTTGATAAAACATAGGTAGGTGGGAGAGTGGCTTGAAAGTAGTGGTTGCTGTGAACATTGTACTTATGTTACTGTATTGTGTACCAACAAATGAATTATATCATATAACGCTTTAGAAACTGGGGAAAAGAGAAGCATATACACATAAGTGTGCAGAGCTAGCCAGCTTGCAGTCATTAAGATTCTGAAGCTTGTGGCGAGAAAAGTGTACGTATGTAGAGTGACACTTTATTTAGAATTAGTGATGAGTCACTGAATAGTTTATGTGCATTGATAATTAATCAAACATTGGTCAGAAAGTTAAGTATTAAACAAATAGATACATTTACTACGTATACATGGCCTTTTCTCTTTGCTTTCTTTTAATGTTAAAGGCTTGTGAGTAAACTTGTGGCCAGCTTTTTACATAAAGAAGATTTAATGTTCAATGTTGACGGTTTCAAACAGTCGATTAAAAGTTGAAAATTTTTTCCTGGTTTGTTTGTGTTAAATATGAATCCATATATTTTCAGATCTGGACTTAGGTGTTATGGACATTTCCCAGCCACTTTTGGTGGTATTTTTTTATGTGGGCAGAAGCAACAAGGAAAGAAAGCCCTAGATTCTCCTGTGTTCCAAATCATTTATTGATTTTTCACAGTGAAACAGCTTACCAGCACCTGTAGCTGAAAAGGCTCCCCACCCCATGTTACCATTTCATCCATGCTGTACTGTGGTAGATATGCATTTACTATTGTATTTCCCATGAGCTATTTAAAGACATTTCTCTGGAGCATCACAGCGGAACACAAATCATGACTCACCAATGCACACAACTCTGATTAACAACTCTGAAACATTTTTTTTTCCATATTCTGCTAAAAGGTCTCGAGTGCACTAGTTTTATTCTTGCCAATTTTCCGATCAATTATTTGTTGTGTCTTATTGTGCCATTTTGTGAGTTTGTTTTTCTGGTAGTGTCCTCACTGACTGTTATTAACAATATCTGCTCTACTTAGGCATTTATATGGACCCACAAATAGTTGTTTGTAATATTTATTACATTGCCCTTTAGAAATTACAGAGTCCAAACACAAAATATCAAAGTAAGTAGTATATTAGTCATACTACCTTGATCAAAATATTTTTTGTCCTGGTTTATTCATCGAATAAAATATTCAACTTTTACAATGCTCTTATACTCAGTTGATTTTTTAAACTGAAAACATTTTAGGGTGGTATTGCTCTATGCTAATAATGCTATTAAATTGGCTATGTATCTATTTTTGTGCTACTTTATATAGCTGGAGGAATTCAGAAAAGCCATAGATGATGGCAGTGTGTCTTTTATAGGGAGTGAAGAACATTGGTCAGAAAGAGTTATAATGAACTTTGTTAATTAACTCTGACAGGGAAGTTGTTGATTTGCCAAGGTGTTCTTTAATAATGCACCACATGCACATTTAGCTGTTCTTATGCAGTGTAGAGACAGTGAGTGCTCACGGGGACATATTGCTCACTGTGAAGAAACAGAAGGTGGTGGATGTTTAAAATAAAACTGAGGAGGATTGGGGGTGGGTGGGGGGTGGGGGGGGTGTTGGTTACACCTGACAGTGTTATTGTCTATGGAAGGCTGAGTGGAATACTGTAAAAGTAAAGTATAAGATCTAGTATAACATTGTACACTGTGAACAATGAGACAAGATGATTTATCTGTAAGACTTTATGCAGACGCTTTCTCCTTCCTGTCTATGTACAGTGTCATCCTTTACCATCAGTCCCCATGAGCAGGCTTTATTTAGACAGTATGATACAGTCTTTGTTCATGTGTCTCTGTGGGGAATAATCTATCCCCATAGGCCTTCACTTTTTCCTCTCTGCTCCAAACTTTTCTAATGAAATACATTTATCATCTCCACACGAAAGGCAGGCAGAAATTGTCTGTTTTGCTGTTGATAATTACCAGATCTGCCTGCTTTCTTCATCCTTTCATACCTGCTCTTTATCAGCATGCAGTCTGCTATGGATGGCTTAATAAATTTGCCCTGCAGTCTGAAATTAACTTGATTATATCTCTTGCCAATCTTTTGCAAGTATTGATTTAGGATATTAAGCCTGTCAGCGTGACTACAAAAGTCGGTCGCTGGCCAGTCTGGCAGCTTCTCATTTGCTATTTTTCGTTTTAATAATGTGGTCCTGTGTATGTGCATCTGTAAGTGTTTTTCATGTAACAGTTAATTTACATGTGTTAAGGGTGGATATGCATATAAGAATCTTGATGGTTTCTTCCAATTTTCAGCATGTTGATTTTGGTAACTGTCTATTCTATAATCACACACAACAGTATATAGTTCTACTTAATATTTAATTCACAAGATTAGCTTTTTTTAGTCGGATGTTTTGTTTTAGATTTTGGCATAATAAAAGTTACATGGGGAAAACCAAAGCCATGACATTTGTTTTGTGGCTTACTAAAGGTATTTCTTTTAGCAAAGGAAGAGGATATGGGACAAATAAAGGCAAGGTTTGGGAATTACTTGTTCTGAATTATGCACAAAAGCAGATGCTTTTATCATGTCTGGATACAAGATGTGAACTCTCTCACGACAGGTTCTAAGATTCTGGAAATTCTTTGGGTGTTCATTGGTAGTCTGAAGTCAGGGGTTATATGTGCTACACTAAAACTCCATTCAATAAGTGATTAATTAGTTCTGCAAGATTAAAAAAATTAAGCTTTGTTTAGCTCTTGGTCCTTTCTTTAAAACTATTTATAAAAAAAACATAACCCAGTTTTGATTCATATAGTAAGCAGCTGGCATATCCACATTCACATCCAGATTTTCATTTCCCTGTCTTACTGTATTTATGAACAATGTGTGTGAGCCTGAATGACAGTAAGCAGTATTTAAACTGGTTAAAGATAATTCTGCTAGATTGAATAGTAATTTGTAGACATCAAAAGACCTATTTCATCACTTTCTCTTCTCTTTCCATCATTCTCTGACTTGTCCATCTATCATTCTACTGCCTGTTGGCATCTGTCAACATCAGTCACTTATGTTGATAATCTTGTGTCACTGTGGCCCCATGTGCTGGAATACCTATATATATATAGTTACCTGTGCTGTTCTTTTAGATGTTGCTTCACACAGACTGTATACCAACCTGGATATCTTTTGTCTTCTCTAAACTGTGTCATTGCCCCTATCCCTCCCCCCAGCCTCCTTCTTTTACACCGCTTATTCATCTCGCTATGTTCTTTACCCCCTTGTGCGCTGTGACAAATTTGGACAGATCTGATGGTTGTTTATAGTGTCATAAATCAAGTCTTGTTCCACCCCCTTAACAGCTCAAAGACAGACAAGTCACATATCTGCATTTGCAATAGAAATGCTTTGAAAACGTGTAAACGTTTATTGAGATAAATAAACAGTAAATTATTGCACAATGGAGTTTATAGTTTGAGAGGAAAATAAATTCTCCTCATGTAAAATGTACTACTGCCATTTACCACTCTATAATTTGGAAATTTTTTGGGTCGGGTTTCTGAACAGAACACGGTCTATTCATTTGAATTAGCATTTTTAAACCAAATCCTTCTGAGAGGCTCACTGTTTGGATCAGTATAACATGTTGAACTAAGCTTTTGTTAACATGCTGTCTAATTCACTAAAACTTTGTAGTGCAAATCTAATTATGATCCTTAAGTAGACATGGCCACTGCAACGGCTGCCAACAAATCAACCATCACTGTGATCATTTAGATAATCCATCTGCGTGAGATCTTTCTCATACAATTCTTTTCTGGTTTTCCACTTCCTTTTGCCAAGTAGAAATTGATATTTTTTCCCCCTAGGTTTTTCCATGGTTTGTTTGCTTTTCGACATATAGCTACAAGAACATGACACTCTTGCCTTTTGTGTGAGTAGAACTGACATTTACACTGTGGCACAATGTGAACAATCCTCAAGTTTACAGCAGGAGGATTACAGTGCATGTCTGAATTAATACAACAGTGTTTATTGTTTCTATCTGGTTGTATTTAATATTGATATTTCTCATTTGTTTAAGAATAGATTTAATAATTATTGATAAGTGGTTATACACAAATGAGTGGATTGCACCACTTGATGCGGTTCTGGCACAGACCACACTTGCTGCAGGACTGCTCTGTACTCTAATTATTTAGAACAATGCTGTAAAATTCGACAGTGCTGAATACAGAATTAATGAAGGGAATAAACAGAATAAACAGACTAAAAGGTCATTAAAAATTTTAGTTCTGCACATTATCACAGGGTGTGAGGTATGCATTCGCAAAAACATTTTTTTTTTCTTTTTTCAAATTGATGTTTTTTCCTCAGTATGTCATGATTTTAATTGTTTAAATGTTTCCTACATTTAATGTGGTCAAATATCAAAATATCAGCAATGAACAGTTTTTTCTCACCCGACATGAGGATAAATACACATAAATCACTTTAATTCGTAAGTTCTGTAAAGCTGCTTTGAGACAATGTCCATTGTAAAACACGCTATAGAAATAAACTTGAACTTAAACTCTTTTAGTTAATCCCAAAAAACCCAAAACCTTAATATTTTTATGTTATCAAAGTTCTATTGCCAGAAATATACGGATCGAGACAATCAATTGAAGTTGATTAATTATTGTGCAGTAAGAATTGAGAATTCACCTAATTTCTACTACAGGAAAGACAGATGCTGTATATTTTGGCCTTAGGCTTAATCTATATTAGAAATTGAGTAATAGCTTTCAGATTTCTAACTGGAAACCCTCTCTAATAAAGGACAACTTTGCATTGGAGGTCTTCATAGTACCATTAATGGACAAACCAAACTAGTTTTACAGGTATACTGCTCATAATGCGTCTAATTCCTTGTGTGTAAGCATATTTGGTAAAAAAGCTATTTCTGATTCTGATTTCTGATCACATGTATTCTGAAACACTAGCATTTAGCGCTGTGCAACTCTTCTTACGATCAGTTTAAATGCTGGTAAGTGTGTGTGTGTGTGTGTGTGTGTGTGTGTGTGTGTGTGTGTGTGTGTGTGTGTGTGTTCAACATTCAAAACAACAATGATGGATTCAGCTTTTCCATTTGGGAAAGGAAAGATATTAATTATGTTCATTATAAACTAGTTATTTACATCTAACAAATCAGAAATCACATAAGCATGGCACAACATTAATCTATGCCTTGTTTTTCTTTTCCGCGCAGTGGATTTGCAACTTTAACTGTCTCGCCTCAATTTTGCAGTAAAACTGTCCTTTTTCCCCCATACATGATTGTAGACCTCATGAGATTATCTGCCTAAACGCCATGCATGATTTGTTTTATAATTAGACCTTAGTGAGTTGATGCAAATAGGATACAGTGTTCGTTTTTAGACATTGTGTATTGGATTGAGCATGGATGCTTAGTTGCCTGCCTATTTGGGTGTATCAGTGAGGCTAATGAATCACTTTTAAATAGAAGGTGGTTTTATTCTGATGAAACAGTGGTTTAAGGTCTATGCGACTCTTGGGATGGAACATTTGCAGTAAGAAAACAGAAAAGATTGTCCTGCATGCTCATTAACGTAGTGCAGAGTGCAGAGTATTCTCTAGGACTTTCAAACAATTTGTGCATGTATGTGAATATGGAACTGCCTATATACAGTATATTGTTTTTTTTTTTTCTATTTGGTTGATACACCAACATTAATAAAACATGTATGAGGTTGTTAATATTTGTTTTGGCTAACAAATCACACCTGTGTTTCAATTTCAAGTCTATATTGCGTATTTAAGGATTTGGTTGTTTTAAACATACTATTTGCTGTTGCTCTCCTGTCTCATTAGACAAACAGTGTCTCGGGAGGATTGTACAGAACATTACAGCAGCAGTGTCTATTTACCTATTATGACTGATGAAACACAAACAACTCTATCTCTCTTTCTCTCTCTGTTTTTTAACAGGCTCAGACCTGCAAGTATGTCAGTCGAAAGGCCTCACTTGCTGCTCTCGCAAAATGGAAGAGCGTTACCTCCTCACCACTAAACAGAACTTGGAGTCAAACCTGCAGGCCAGCAGTGCCCAGCTCAAACTCCTCATCATCCAGAACGCGGCCCTCTTTCAAGGTCAGTCACTTTAGTACACAGTTACAGCAGTTAGGGATTGTCAAGTAGGCTATCTTACAGGTTAATGCACATAAAAAGACCTTATAATGGATCCACTGACCTGTCACTTAAACAAATTATCTTATGTGGTATGAGTCCGTAGTCTCAGGTAATTGCTTTATACTAATAATGTTAGAGGCACTGGTGGTGGTTGGACCCTTGTCTACTTAGGAATGCAGTTCAATGCAAATTGCTTCAGTGGCAGGCCTGAATAAACTCCCAAAGCAGGCCTCAGAATCTTTAAAACAGGCCTGTTATTATCTCTTCTTTTTTGCCCCAGCACCATCCTTCAGGGAATAGCAAGTGAGCCCTGCTTGCAATCTTCTTTGCTCCTCTCCCTATTGCTTTTTATCTTTTTGTAGTTTTCTGCTGTTGAGTCAGATCAAAGGGCTTCCCCTCTCCACTCCAGCATCTTCCTTACTCTCTCGTCCTTCACTCCCATGAGCCCCTGCTGCCCCTCCCCAACCAACCTGGCTTTTTCATGCTGCCGCAAAACACGGCTAAAGATTCATTCCTTTGAAGTCAACTTTGTCAAACAATCATAAAAGTTAGGAGCCTCTGTTACTGAGACTTTCCCACTGATCTGATGACAAGTCGCTTGCATCATGGCACACTTCTGAGGACTGCAGGTTTTCATCGCTCTTGTCTTTTTGCTCTTATTGGATTTAGGAACACTGTATCCTTTATTTTGGATACAACACATAAGCCTCTTAGTCCAAGACAGCGTGATTTACATTTTTTCATTCTCTTTCATAAATATCTATGGTGGAGCATACAGTGTATACTATTTCAGTGCTCTTAGGCAAGGTTACTGACTTCAACTGACCTACTTAATTAGGAGGACCTGGAAAAAGGAACAATAGTCTCAGACGTGTAGAAGCTTGACAAGGACGCGCTTTTACAGGATTTTCAGTTTTCCTATTCTTTATCTTCTTGGGCATATTTAGAGCAAGAGTAAATATAAAGATAATGATTAGCCTTTCACATAAACTGGCTGTTATGTTCTTACCATTTAATTACTAAGTGTTCAGTTATATTTGACAAATTAATGTTTTCTTGACATTTCCAGGTAGAGGTGTCTGTTCAGTAACTGCGCTTAGGAACAAAAATACAGCTGATTTCAAAATCTTATTTAGTCTCTTTTATATAACCTCAATTCCAAAAAAGTTGGGACATTGTATAAAACTTAAAAACAAAATGCAATGATATGCAAATTAAAAAGAAATCACATTTTATTCACTGTAGCAGAGATGGCATAACTACACACATCCTTCACTCAAGCAGAAGTACAGATGCTCATGTTTTAAAAGACTCTGGTAAAAGTTGAAGTACTGACTACACTTTCTCACTCAAGTTAAAGTAAAGAAGTTTGGGCTCTGACTTGTAAAAAGTAGCCATTACAACAACCTGTTTTAGTGTCATGCTGGTAACAGGACCTCACATCATATTAATATATTAATACAAGAGAATTTCTAATTTTGTTATCTAATGAATAAAGGAGATAATAAAAATAAAAGGAGATCAGGAATGCAAAGAAGAAAAAAAGAAACAATATTGATCATGTCACCAAACAGATTAACACTAAATAACAAGCCTGGTTTAAAAATGTAGGAAGTAGAAAGTACATATATTTTTGTATGTTATGAGGGAAAGTAAAAAAGTAATATAAATAGTGAAGTAAAGTAATGATACCAGAAAAATAAAAAAGGTTTTTGTACTTTATTACTTCCCATCTCTGCACAGTAGTAAATAGAATCCATATCAACATATTAAACTGAGGAAATGTACCATTAATAATAATACAATACACATATTTGAATTTGATTGCAGCATGTCATAAAAACGTTTTCGGCCATGGCATTCCCGCTTGTTTTAAGATCAGTCCAAATTAGGACTGGCAACTGCTGAGACCAATTGCTGGAGTTTTTGAAGAGGATTGTTGTCCTATATGTCCCATATGTGATATAAGCTTGTAGCTGCTCAACAGTCCTGGGTCTTTCTTATCATATTTTTATTTTCATGATGCACCAAATGTTTTCAAATGGTAAAAGGTCTGGACTGCAGGCAGGCCAGTTTAGCACTGTTACTCTTCTACTACAAAGTAATGGATTTGTAATAGATGTAGAATGTGGTTTAGCATTGTCTTGCTAAGATCTTCCATGAAAAAGATGTCATCTGGATGGAAGCATATGTTGCTCTAAAACTTGAGATGTGCAAGTTGCCCATTCCTTAGGAATCCCTTATCCAGAGTGACTTACATTTATCTCATTTACACAACTTAGCAGCTATTGGGGTAAGGGCCTTGCTCAGGAGCCCAGGACTGGTATAGATGCAAATTATACCATAAAAGATGCAGGTTTTTTTTTTACTTTTTAGTCTGGAGTATGTGGCATCCATTTCAATTTGTCTGACCACAGAACAAATTTCTGCTTTGCCTCAGTGTATTTATAATGTGCTTTGGCCCAGAGAAGATGGTGGATCAGGTTCACACATGGCTTCTTCTGCAGCTTTAACTGCATTTGTGGATTGCATGGTGAGCTATATTCACAGACACTAAATTCTGGATGTGTTTCTAAGCCAATGCAGTTATGTCCATTACAGAATTGTGATTGTTTTTAACACAGTCCATCCTCAGGGTCCAAAGATCACAGGCATCCAATATTGATTTATTCCCTTGTCCCTGTGCACAGAGATTTTTCTAGATTCTTTAAATCTTTGGATGATGTTATATACTGTAGATGCAATTTTATGTTGAGGAACATTATTTTGAAATTGGCTTATCTTTACTTCTGTGAAAATCTGCCCATCTAAGATTCTTTTTGTACCCAATCATGTTACTGACTTCCCAATATAATATAATTTTTCTCTGTTTCTTTTTAGTAGCACTTACTTTCCAGCCTTTTGTTGCCCCGTCACAAGTTTTTGGAAAATTAAAATGAACTTTATTTCTTAAAATGGTAAGGTTTTTCTTTAAAGAGTTCCTTTATCCTCTTGGTTTAAACTTTTGATGTTTTTTATATGTTCTTTGATGTGAATAAAATATGTTTTTATAAGATTTGCAAATCATTGCATTCTGTTTTTATATGCATTTTACACAGCTTTCAAACTTTTTTTGGAAATCGGGAAAATAGGCCCATGGGCACTGACAAGCAGTTTGAGGAAACCTGCTTTTCAATAAATGGGCATAAGTCCCCTAAATATAAAGTACATTTTCCAATGGGAGTTGTGTAACATATCTGAAAGCACAGGAAGTTCGGTTTTTCACCCCCTAATATTCTGGCCACTTTCAACACATGCATCAAAAGCATCCTGTCTGGGTGCATGACTGCCTAGTTTGGCACCTTTAGACAGCCAGGAGAGCTCTGAGAGCTCTGACTTCAGACAGTCAGGAGAACTCATTACTGGCAACAAACCTCCATCCATATTGGACATGTCTTTCCATATATATATATATATATATATATATATATATATATATATATATATATATATATATATATATATATATATATATATATACACACACAATATGGATGTCTGTGGGCTGTGATGATTTTGTGAGCCTTCCTCAGACAGAGGATGGCTCACAAAATCATCACAGCCCACAGACTATTTATCAGACTGTCAACAGGCAGAAAGTACTGCAGTATTCGATCTAGGGCTAGCAGGCTAAAGAACAAGTTTCTACCTGCTGGCCACCAGGATCCTGAATAAACTGTAATCCAGTCATTACTTCCACTCTTTCACTCATGCCTCCACTACCTCCCACACGCTGGTCACCTCAATGACAGCTCAAAGAATCTCGTGGATAAGCTCATGTCATTTGGAATGTTGCAGTATTTCCAAGGGCACTATTTCTGTCTACTTAAGTCCTTTCCCTGTGCAATATACTGATATATTAATCCTAATTCTTACACAATGCGCATAATACTACATCAAAATAAATAATAAATGTTTTAAGTATTTTAAAATGGTACATTATATACACTGTATATATATACAGTGAGGAAAATAAGTATTTGAACACCCTGCTATTTTGCAAGTTCTCCCACTTAGAAACCATGGAGGGGTCTGAAATTGTCATCGTAGGTGCATGTCCACTGTGAGAGACATAATCTAAAAAAAAAATCCAGAACTCACAATATATGATTTTTAAACTATTTATTTGTATGATACAGCTGCAAATAAGTATTTGAACACCTGTCTATCAGCTAGAATTCTGACCCTCAAAGACCTGTTAGTCTGCCTTTAAAATGTCCACCTCCACTACATTTATTATCCTAAATTAGATGCACCTGTTTGAGGTCGTTAGCTGCATAAAGACACCTGTCCACCCCATACAATCAGTAAGAATCCAACTACTAACATGGCCAAGACCAAAGAGCTGTCCAAAGACACTAGAGACAAAATTGTACACCTCCACAAGGCTGGAAAGGGCTACGGGGAAATTGCCAAGCAGTTTAGTGAAAAAATTTCCACTGTTGAAGCAATCATTAGAAAATGGAAGAAGCTAAACATGACTGTCAATCTCCCTCGGACTGGGGCTCAATGCAAGATCTCACCTCGTGGGGTCTCAATGATCCTAAGGAAGGTGAGAAATCAGCCCAAAACTACACAGGAGGAGCTGGTCAATGACCTGAAAAGAGCTGGGACCACCGTTTCCAAGGTTACTGTTGGTAATACACTAAGACGTCATGGTTTGAAATCATACATGGCACGGAAGGTTCCCCTGCTTAAACCAGCACATGTACAGGCACGTCTTAAGTTTGCCAATGACCATTTGGATGATCCAGAGGAGTCATGGGAGAAAGTCATGTGGTCAGATGAGACCAAAATAGAACTTTTGGGTCATAATTCCACTAAACATGTTTGAAGGAAGAAGAATGATGAGTACCATCCCAAGAACACCATCCCTACTGTGAAGCATGGGGGTGGTAGCATTATGCTTTGGGGGTGTTTTTCTGCACATGGAACAGGGCGACTGCACTGTATTAAGGAAAGGATGACCGGGGCCATGTATTGCGAGATTTCGGGGAACAACCTCCTTTCCTCAGTTAGAGCATTGAAGATGGGTCGAGGCTGGGTCTTCCAACATGACAATGACCCAAAGCACACAGCCAGGATAACCAAGGAGTGGCTTTGTAAGAAGCATATCATGGTTCTGGCATGGCCTAGCCAGTCTCCAAACCTAAACCCAATAGAGAATCTTTGGAGGGAGCTCAAACTCCGTGTTTCTCAGCGACAGGCCAGAAACCTGACTGACCTAGAGAAGATCTGTGTGAAGGAGTGGGCCAAAATCCCTCCTGCAGTGTGTGCAAACCTGGTGAAAAACTACAGGAAACGTTTGACCTCTGTAATTGCAAACAAAGGCTACTGTACCAAATATTAACATTGACTTTCTCAGGTGTTCAAATACTTATTTGCAGCTGTATCATACAAATAAATAGTTAAAAAATCATATATTGTGATTTCTGGATTTTTTTTTTTAGATTATGTCTCTCACAATGGACATGCACCTACGATGACAATTTCAGACCCCTCCATGATTTCTAAGTGGGAGAACTTGCAAAATAGCAGGGTGTTCAAATACTTATTTTCCTCACTGTATATACATATATATATATATATATATATATATATATATATATATATATATATATATATATATATATATATATATATATATTTATATACATACACATACATACATACATATACACACACACACACACATATATATATATATATATATATATATATATATATATATATATATATATATATATATATATATATATATATATATATATATCTCAAATACCACTGACTGACTCACTCACTCATCACGAAATCTCAAAAACCACTGGACGGATTGCAATGAAATTTGGAACATACCTTCCTCTTGGGTCTTAGAAAGGGTTTAGAAAAATTCGCCCTGGATCGCGGCTAACTCACGAAAAACTCGATTTCTCACGCATTGTAAATTCTTTGAAATAACATTACGGATCCTAATGAAACTTAGTACATTGTTTCTTATTACATGTTAGATGTTTATATTCAAAGTAGTTTGCCCTGTTTCGGTACTACAAAGGGGTAGTACGTTATTTGTTGACGTTACGTTCTGATCTCTGATCATCCAGTCCTGCTCAGTGCTTACTGCTTATTGCCATATTGCTTAGCGTTCTGCCTTCCGTAGCGAAGCACGGGTACTTTCAGCTAGTATATATATATATATATATATATATATATATATATATATATATATATATATATATATATATATATTAATATATATTTACTTACACTTATTCTCTCTGCTATAGACAAATATGTGTAAAAAGTAGAATATATGTATGTATGCATTTTTACATGTCTATAGCAGACTGCTCAGACACTACAACTGCACACACCTACTTAACTACCTTACCTTAGAATTAGAAAGAGAATCTCACAGAAGTGAGCACACCCTCACATTTTAGCAACCATTTTAGTATATCTTCTCAAGAGACAATACTATAGAAATGAACTTTAGAAACTTAGATATATTTTAGAGTAATCAGTGTGCAGCTTTTATAGCAGTACAGATTTACTGTTCTCTAAAAAATAACTTAACATAAAGCCAAAAATATAAAAATAACTGGCAACAAAAGTGAGTACACTCTAAGTGATAATAGCTGTATGTCATCTAACCATGCAAAGCCACATGTCCTATTTATCATGTTAATGTGTTTGTCTGCTTGCCAGGACCATACACATTTGTGTATCTTGTATTAGAGCAGTTAAAATTTGATATTCAACATGGCACCTCATGGCAAATAACTCTCTGAGGATTTGAGAATAAGAATTGTTGCTCTCCACAAAGATGACCGAGGCTATAAGAAGATCAGTAACACCCTGCAACTACACATTGCTCAGGGTCATACAGAGGTTTTCCAAGACGGTTTCCACTGGGAACAGACCTCGCAAAGGTCGATCAATAAGGTGAATCCTCATGCTGTGCATCCGGTGCAGAAGGTGGCTTCAAAAACAGATGCATGGGTGCTGCCAGCATTGCTTTAGAGGTTGCAGAAGTGGAAGGTCCGCTTGTCAGTGCTCAGACCAAACGCCACACACTGCAACAAGTCAGTTTGAGTCAGACCGTAGTCTCAGAATGAAGCTTCTTCTGAAGCTGGCTCACAAGAAAGTCTACAAACAGTTTGCTGAAAACAACTTGTCCAAGAGCATGAATTAGTAAAGCCATGTCATGTGGTCTGATGAGACTAAGATAAACTTGTTTGGCACAGATGGTGTCAAGCATGTTTGGCGACACCTGTTGAGGAGTACCAAGAAAATAGTTTTCAAGCATGGTGGTGTACATATAAATATATACACTGCCAGTCCAAAAAATAAGTCACACACTTTAATATTTCATTGAACCACATTTAGCTTCTGCAATGTCACAACATTTATTACCATCTGGAGTTGCAGTGTGCCCTCTATGTGTAAAATGATGTCTAATGCTCTCTTAACCACTCTTCCACAATTTGAGCCCGATGAATCCTGGCATTGTCATTTTGGAATATGCATGTGCCATCAGGGAAGAAAAAATCCATTAATAGAATAACCTGTTCATTCAGTATATTTAGGTAGTCAGCTGACCTCACTCTTTGGGCACATAACTTTGCTGAACCTCGACCTGACCAACTGCAGCAACCCCAGTACGGTAGGCACTAGGCATGATGGGTGCATCAGTTCATCTGCTTCTCTTCTTACCCTGATGCACCCATCACACTGGAACAGGGTAAATCGGGACTCATCAGACTGCATGATCTTCTTACTTTGCTCCAGAGTCCGATCTTTATTCTCCCTAGCAAATTAAAGCCGTTTTTTTCCTCGATTAGCCTCACTAATAAGTGGCTTTGTTAAAGCCACACAGCTGTTTAGTCCTAATCCCTTGAGTTCCTTTCGCATGTGGAAATGCTCTTACATTCAGGATT
Source organism: Silurus aristotelis (assembly GCF_946808225.1). Classification (NCBI taxonomy): domain Eukaryota; kingdom Metazoa; phylum Chordata; class Actinopteri; order Siluriformes; family Siluridae; genus Silurus; species Silurus aristotelis. The sequence continues at coordinate 15,826,974 of NC_139587.1, forward strand.
AAACATAGCCGTGAGTTCTACTGTTGTTTTTTTACGATTTAATTTTACCAAACGTTTAAGGGATTGCCGATCACGATCATTCAAGATTTTTTTCAACCACACTTCTTCTTTGAAGATGATGGTTCCCCACTATCCTTCCAGTTTTTATAATGCTTTTGACAGTTCTTAACCCAATTTTAGTAGTTTCAGCAGTCCTTAGATGTTTTCTTTGCTTAATGCATGCCAATAATTTGACCCTTCTGAAAACAGATTAACATCTTTTCCACGACCAAAAAGATGTGTCTTCCGACATGGTTGTTTAAGAAATGAGAAGCTTCTCAATGCATCAGTTATCAGTAATAAATAAATTATATATATATATATATATATATATACAAACCCCATAATTTCACTATACAATTGTCATCATAATAGTGACTTACTCTTTACTAAATAAAATGTTTAAATATTGTATTATGGTAATTATAAATAAAAACATATTTTAAAATTATTAAATTATGTAAATATATATATAACAGCATATTTTATAATATGTTATACAAAAATATGCTTATTAAAATAAATGATCTGAAAAGAATAATTACTGGCTAATTAGTGATAATAGAAAAACTTCAATATTAAAGATTATAATCTTAATCAGTTTTTTTCATAACCTACATGTCATTAATAGTGATTGACAGCTTAATTAATGTAGCTGAGTCTTTGAGGATTTTTATGCCGCTCAAGACTTTGTTAAGCTGCTTAAAGACAGGATTAATTTACACCTTTTATTCATTAAAAGCCCAAGTCAGCATGCAATTCCCATATTAAAGATTTTTAGTTCCCATATTAAAGACTTTTATTATAGCCTCTCTGTGTTTGCTTTGTTTATGCTGAGAATTATTTTTGACACTAGATAAATTTTTTCTTGGAGCGTAAATGCAAGACAAATATGTCTATCCAAAACCATGTAAGTAGATCACATTTCCAACAATTGAGCTATTTGCTCTTAAACCTGTTAACTATATTAATTAGTTATTATATTAATCGGGTATCAATATAGCTGTGAGAATGTAAAGAGCAAGTAAATTAGTACAGGCCACAATGTAGTATACACAATGTTCTATTACTACTGTAGAACAGCATACATTATGGAGCTGCAGGACGTACAGCTCATTTTTATTTTCCAAAGATTGTGTCTTAAATTTGAATCTGTGCAAATCTCTGTCATTCTACAAGGTAGGCTCTGTGTTAAGACCTAAATTTTTCTAGACATAAATTGTAACACCTTTTTTCAAAATTGCCATTTCTTTAACCCGAAAACCCAATGCATTAAATATTTTAAGTCTCAATCCTGAGACTCCTAACATTTACTATCTGTCATGTGGAACGCACACAAGCTGCTGGGTGGTCTACACATCCTACTTAGGAGGAGCTGTTAAAGCACATGAGTAACTAGTGGATGTGGAAACGCAGGTGGAGAAGATGAGATATAGATTATATAGAAAGTTTAGTGGGGAGAATGTGGAGCTTCATATGTGGTCTTTCGTGCCAACTTCTATAACTGTATTTAGGAAATTTTCGAGACTGTTCAGGGCAGTGGGTATTATAGTGTTTAAGTAACCCTGGTGCATATGATTATATATGGATCTCATTAAAAACCTCATAACCAGCGAACATCATTGACCCTCTGCCCTCTCCACTGAATTAGCTTTAATTATAAAAAACCTTTACTTCAGACATTCTACACACTAAGTCACACTTCTTTCAATTAGACATCTTTCCTCTCAATGTTAATGTGTTGTCAGATTTACAGTAATGACCTGAACCCTAATGCACATCATGTTCTATCCTCATTAGTGCATATCCATAAGACCAGACTTTGCTTTTTTTTCTGGAACTATTGCCATTTTGCAAACATACTCATTTTTTATATTGCATGTCTCGCTCATTCATTGGAATAATTTACTTCTCTATGGAAGTTTTGCCGTAACCCAATAACAGTCAGACATGAAGGTTTTTGAAGCTGTTTTTTTTTTTCGCCTGAGGCAACTTTAATAGCTTAATGATGGTGAAAGCGGCAGTGTCATCTCACAAACAAGCCCTTCGTGCATCGTTTGCCTGATGAGCATGAATAGACCGGTCATTATGGCATCTTTTGCAATCAAATTATAATTAGTTTTCCAACTCAGTCACTTTATGGTTGTTTTTGTAATTGGAGACACCTAGACCAGGCTGGGATGTTATCCATATTGCAGTAAGCCAAGCTATTTAATAAAGATAAAATTTTATTTTGCGTACCTTTAGGCAGATTCTGTTTAGCAGTATTAAGATTCTTTAGTATGTCTTTTTTTGGAGAACAGTTTTCCTTTTCAGAAAAAGTACCTATTTGAAAATGTAGAACTGTTAATTAGCCAAAAACCTTTTTCTAAAAGTATAGATGAGTGTTTTTAGGTGTATTGATTTATTTTATGGGGACAAAAATAAATTTAACCTGTGCATGTTTAGGTAATAGTTTTTTCTACTGTTTTTGCAAAATATGACGAACAAAGACCACTTTTAGTTCTTATATAGAGAGTTCATTCATTCATTCGTTCATTCATTTATTCATTCGTTCATTTATTCATTCCTTTGTTAATTAATTAATTAATTAATATTTATTCATCATTATGAACAGATTTATTTCGGTCAGAAATGAAGTAGATTGAGGGCCAGTCTCAGAAACACTGGCTATAAAGTAAGAATATACCCTGGGTGGGTTGCCAATCCATATCAAAATAAACAGTATACTGTATGCACTATTATTTTATATAACACTTTTTATTTGAGCTTTTATTCTAAGCACAAATGAACTAAAAATATATATAATAATAATAATAAAATATAAATGATAAAAATATATAAAACATGCATACCTATTTTTTTTTTAAGTTACTAACAAATGAAACAGGATACAGACAAGCAGCTGAAAAGCTTAACACCTTGCTTAAGGGGTTTACAGTAAAAATGTGGCAATGTTGAAATATGAACACTATCACTGCTTCAGTTTTCTGGCTTTCTAATGAAGTTATATTGGAATGGTTTCCAATATAACCAGACCATTTAAGGACTCTTTCAGACTTACAACAACTGAATGATCTTTAGGTTGTCTAGAATTTGACTGCTTTTTTATACTGCTTTCTCAGTATATTATTATATACTATATTTATTTTAAAATAAATATAGCCCATTTTGGCACAAATACAAATTAATTTCAATGTCTGACCATGAAAGACTTCAAGACACTGCAGTGAAGGTGCTGGTATTCCTCATCTCTCAGACATGGTGCTTGTCTGTCTATTAAAAATTCCACAAGGAATACTCCATTGATTGTGGCATAGCAGCTATTCCTTGAAATAGCACGTAGTTTGGATGTTTGTGGTTTGTGAGTAAGAGGGAGCAGTGGAGCAGGAGATTGGAGTCCCGAGGAAGCAGATGGTGAGAGTGAAATATGGAGAGAGCCCCAGAGACACAGCCGAGGGGCAAATGTCCCATAATACAGGAAAATGGTTATTGCCTCTGACTTTATGCAGATTAGCTCTGGCACTCACCTATGCTTGTAGGTCTGCACAGGAGAGCTTCACATCAAAATACCATCCCAATTTTCTTGTTGTTCAGTATGTCCCAGTTCTGTCATTGGACCATGTAGTGGTGGCCCTGTTGCAAATCTTCCAACAACACTTGTAAATCCTTCATTAACATTATCTGCTCCTCCCTTCTTTGCTTATCTCACCTGGCTATCATCACATGCTTTGCCATGCATAATATTCCCATTTGTGCTATCTGCCTAAAAAAGAAAAAAAAACATACCCACTGTTCTGTGCATTTTGTGTGTTCGTGTGTGTAATTGTCCGTCTGCCGTTTGATTTGCTTTATTCTCTCTAAGTTCAGCGGCTGCTTCTCTGTTGATAGTGCAGTCAAACACTGCATGGGGTGCATTAGCATTTCTATTTAAACCATAGCTCAGGAAAGTACACCAGCAGCCAAATTACCAGGGAGGCAAAAGCTGAGTTATTCACTATAACAATGAAACAATTTATTGTGATGTTCAACATTAAATAAAGGCAGAAAGGACAAACAGGATGTTTTACAGTGTTGTGCAGTGTTTCTTTTCTTCTTTATTTAGTTATACAGTATTAAAATGTATGTGGCTTGCATTTCATGCTTCTTATAGTTGAATTGAAAATAATAATAATAGATTATTTCCTGACCCTCCCTTCACAGAATTATTTTCTAACCCTCTCTTTAATAAATGTAATTGTTTGTTTTTTAGACAGTAAATTAGGTGAATATTGGCTTGTGATCTTAATAAATCCTTTAAAAGTTAATTTAAACAAAGATTTAGTACTCTGTATGGCGATATAAAATTTAGCTTTTCTTTTTTACGCAGTTATACACAGTGTAGCAGCTTCCCAATATAAGCATAGTTACTATACAGTTGGTTACCACTGCTTCCCGTGGGCTCACCACCTGCAGGAGGGACCGTAAGGGATGGTGCTGTAAGGATTGGGCAGCAGTCGAGGGCAGGGGCCTGCTTAGACTGCTGACCCCGCGACCCGAATTATGGATAAGCGGGAGAAAATGAATGAATGAATGAATGGTTACCACTGTTAACTGTATTATTAACCATGTTCATGGCTATAAAAGTATGCCCAGGTTCCGGTGTTGCTACACGTACTGTATACTTTTAACTTTTTGCATTCTGTAGCTTATTGCTTACACCAAGGGAATTTCCTAAAGGCACCCTTTAATGGTGGATATTTGTGTACATCTTATTAACCTTGGCACTGAAAACCATCTCATGGCGCTGAACTGCCCATATATTTAAAATCTACTCAATATATTTTTCATTCATACTATACATAATTAAACATCTTATGCAAGATGTAAAAAGGCAACCAATGGCCTGAGACTCTGATAGAAGGAAATCTCTTTTTTTTCACTCCTTACATTTAAAGTTCTGTTTGAAAACGACTCAGCTTGTTTAATAGATGCTGGTTGGCTTCTCTGCCCACTTTGACACTGAACTCAGAGTGCAAACCTGGAACTAACTGGCACGATGAAGGCAGGCGTCCGCCATGCCCAATCACCCTCTGTCTTCATGATCCTGACTCCTGACAGCAGCAGTCAGACACCCTAACTGATGATGGATTCTGATGGAGGGATAAAAGGGAAGAGGATAAATAGTTTGCTGCCCTCTCTGTCCTTGTTTGTGAACGCCTGCATTGTAAGGGTGAGATCGAATCTTTGGTGAAAAGCAGGCATCCGGCATGCTATTATGGTGTCTTAGCTAAAGATGATGACGATGATGATTGTGTGTGGGTGTGGGTGTGTGTGTGGTGAAGCGAGACAGCGCAGACAAACAGGGTCCCCTGTGCTGATGCAGTTAACGTGAACCATGTTAGTATTGATTTTGTCCAGATTGAGTGCCCTTTTATTCATAATGCATTCCCCTCTAGACTGACACAGATGCAGCACAAGAAAAAGAGGGTGAAGATATGGAGACTTTGTTAAATATGTGCATGATGTGTATACAGAGAGAATGCTGTAGTTTTCTGATTTTCTTCTGCAGTCTGTGCTTCATTATCCCTCTTGAAAACATTGTCTCAGTAACCAATTGACACACGGTTTTATCTGAGATATCTATCATTTTAAGCTATTGAGACATTAAGAAAAAGCAATGTTTATATCTTAATTTTCACAATTGAATGTAATGCTTTTTCCCCCACATTGGATTATTAATAATCTGTCTAAAAAAGGAACATGTTTTGCATTAAGGTTTGTTAACACAGTAGCCAACTATGTGTATACTGAGACATTGTTTAATTCTTGAACAGAATTGTTCAGGGATTTCAGTGTCCGCTTACTGGTCTGAAAGTTTTCTGACATAATAGAATCTCAAATCTTCATAGTGGAATCTTTACATTTTGGTTCCTATGATACACTATGTTAATCTTTAATAAATTGAAACTTGCAACTGCTGTAGTACATGATGCATAAAACAGCATGTGCTGTAATTGGTAAATAGTCAACTTTGGAGCATCACAGCACCTTCCTGTTAATTTTCTTTTTCTATAACTGCAATACCTGTTGCTTTTTTGTTCTATTACTAATCACTAGAGCTTAGACCTTAGTCTTAGTCTTTTCTGATATTTGAACCTGAACATTAAATTATGCTAACTCCTCTGCTCTGCTTTAAATATTGTTTATCGTTAGCACTGTTTTCAATTCGGGTCAGCAGTCACTGACAGCTGATTACACAAATGGTGGGCTGAGGTAAGTGTTAAGGGCATGGGCTGTGGCCATAGCTTTAGTGGGCTAGGGGAATTTCCCTCCATTAATTATTAAGGATCTTTTGCCACTTTAGCTGTTTACTGAGGCTGAACATGCTGCTGGGCTGAAGAGCAGTGCATGTTGGTTCTCAGAGGATCACCCTGTCACTCATCTTCACACTTTTTCAAGCACTGGGGGGGGGGGGGGGGGGGGGGGGCTGATTGTGTCACTCAAGAGGTCAAGTGAAGTCAGAATTTCAGGGTAATACTTGGCAGATAATTTTTAATGCACTAAATGGCAAAGATGGGTTATTATGTCGTACATTACATGCCAACTGCCACCCCCCCACGCACACTTTCCTTTAATATTTAATGTTATTATTAGGGCTGTCAAATTTTTTTATTACAATTATGAATCAATAACTATATATAATATATATATATATATATATATATATATATATATATATATATATATATATATATATATGTGAGGCAAAATGTAAACATTCAACACAACACATTTATTTCCAACATCCTTTCTTTACTCAGATATAAAAAAAATTATATTTGTTTAAATGACGCACCAAGTCTCAAATCAAGCACCAAAATCCACCTTGAAACACAGAACTGGCTATTAAAACCGTCCGTGTGGAAACATAGCACAAATTTTGTTTGGTGCCCTTATGATTTACATAATTTATAACGCCATGTTTCCTTAAAACATTTAAAAGAATATTTTGTCTTCATGCTCTATGTTGAGTTTGGTTTCATTAATAATAAACATACATTTGCATAAAACATCTATATTTGTCCATGCCCATGTTGATTAGAGTACTAAATACTTGAAAAATATTAATTTAAGGTACATTTTATAACAGATAAAAATGTGTGATTAAGTTAACTCATCATACGATTGATTTTAATCGATCGACAGCCCTAATTATTATTATAAGTAATTATATTAGCAATGCTTACACTATATGGACAATTGTTTGCATATACCTAACATATACCTAAGATTTGTTTGTGCTTTTTGAACAGCCCCTTTCACATTTAGTTCCCATTTATAATAATCCCACTTTTATAATAACCTCTACTCTTCTGGGAAGATGTTCCACTAGATTTTGGAGTGTAGTTGTTTAAATATCTGCTCATTTATGTAAACCATATCTTCATAGAGTTCACTATGTACACAACAGCATTGTCATGCTGAAACTGGTTTTGGTCTCCTAGTTCAACTTCAGATTTCACTTAGTTCACTGTAACAACTCTACATGAGATCTAATCTAGTTGATTGTAACATCTAAGCCCTGCCATTTTTAACATACTGAATGAGAAAAGGCACATAAAGGTTAGAGGTTCATGTAGTTTTAATGGCTTGCTGGAGATTTTCTCCATGGCATGATGTGAGCATGTCACCTGGGATTATAGAGAGACTGAACACCATTCTAGACACTTGCACTCTTAACCCTATGGCTAAATTATTCAATGCTACTTTAGAGAATGAAATGGCTCTGTGCATCAACTCTGACACAACCTTTTACTCTTAATCTTTTCTTTACATGTTCATCCTTTCCTATCCTGCTGTCTTTTTGCATTTTTTTTAACCCTCTTCTCATCTTAATTTCCATTCTCCCTCACACCCGCCACCTCATGTGGAGATCAGACCTGTTAAAACATTGCTCTATATATCCCCCCCATCACCCACCACTTTATTTCCTTTCTGTGTGTGGCATTGCGATTGGTTGAGAGAGGCCACGCTTCCTGTAGCTGTGAGAAGAAGCTCGGTGTCCTGCCGAGTGGCTTCTGCTATGTTGTGGCCATGCTGCTTGAGGCCGACTGGCCATCCTGTTACCATCATGCTGCTCTGGTCTGTGCTGGCCTCCACTTCACCATCTGTTACCAATGCCATTTTCACACTTATACACTACACACACGTCTCACACATACTCCACATTTTCACCTGTGCCCTCGGAGGGAATTAAGCTGTTTGGAAGTGTGATGTGTGTATGTGCCATCTGCACATCATCTTACCTTGATGGCCAGGCAGTGAGTCATGTCTCTGTCTGTCCTTGCTTAAGGCAATTCTGTGTGTGTGTGTGTGTGTGTGTGTGTGTGTGTCTGAGTAATTGTTCTTTGGTATTGGAGCTCAAGTAAAAGCCCCTACAGAGCACCATACTACATTTTCTCAGCAGGTCTGTTTGCATCAGTTTCCGTTTTTTTCTCCTTTGTTTTATTGTTTTTAGTGATATCTCCCATGCTCACAGCTCAAATGCTTAGCTTTGCCTTTTTGGCCTTTGTGTGTAAAAGCAAGAAAACAGAATGGGGAATCTGGTGCGAAAGCTTGATTTTTTTGTTAAGCAGTCACTAGATGGAGGAATGTTAACTCAGCCCTCTGGATGCTTAACATGAGGTGTTGGTAGAAAGGAGAGAAACTCTAGAGAAATAGTTTCTGTTCTACTGTGACTTGCCTCATTAATGTCACATTAATTTGTCACCTCAGGGCCAAAAATCAAAAGCCATTAGGCAGAGCACCCTCCCTTGACATTCACTTCAGTGAGGTGGTCACGAAAGCCTGCAATGTGTGCGTTATATGCAAGGAGTGGTAATACCCAAAACTTTAATAAGGAGCCAATGGCTGGACTTGCTTGCAATCTACAGCTATAATTTTTTTGGTCTGACTACCTAAGGCTCAGAGAAGCATCTAGGGTCTTACAGTGTGTGGGAAGTGTTTGAAGTATGCACACTATTCTGAACTCCTAAGCGTGCATTGTTAATGAAAACAAAAATGCCTCTCAGCATTATTTTTCTCCCTCAGCCACTGTTTGTGTGAAAAATCTATTAGAATGCCTTTTTTAGGGCAAAGACCGAAAACAGTTTTTAATGTAGATTAACAACTAAATGTAGACCCTGGTTTTGGAGTAATTCTGCAACTATATTTCTAATTAGTGCTAAGTAGGATTGTTAGCAGGACGATTTGTTGTAAATAGTAATAGGATTGTTTTAAAATGGCTTGGTTGAACATCGGTTTAAAAGCAAATGAATTCTCTACCTGAGTAAATTAATGATACAGTTAAAACTGTTGCACTATGGTCCTGAATGAGCATCAGTGCTTAGGCATGTTTGGACAGGATAGATACAGGAAAAGCAGGGCGTATTGCTCGAGGGACTATTGATGTCCTCTTCATCAGTTAGACTGCTCACTAGCTGTCTGCCTTCAGGCAGTTTCATGTATTCAAACTGCTTCTTTGGCTGCAGGCTGTGTTTTGGCTGTATGCTGCACTGTCCGACACGTTCAACCCAGTTCTCAACACTTATCTCGCTGTCCAGCAGCTTCACGTCTCTCCAAGCCTGAGGATATCTTAATGAAACTTCTGCCTCTTTCCCAGCTTTATTTTGCACACACTCTAACTCACTCATCCTCTTGCTTTTACTTTTGGCTCCTTTATCTATTCTGTCTGCCTGTCTGTATTCTGTTGCTTTCCCTCACTTATTTCTATTTTTGTATTCAAACAGACAACTCACAACATGTACTCTTTCTATCTTCTTCCCTTTTTTTGTCTGATTCGTCCAATTACTCTATTTCCATGTATTTTTATTCCTTTTGGTTGGAAGAAGTCTCATGGTTGGCATTGCAACCGCCAAGTGTCTATATAACAAATTCACTGGTATCGCGCTGGAGGAAAAAGCCCTTTCCTATGCAGGACTCACGCCGGGGCTCACCCACATTCTCGCGGTTCATCCTCTGAGGTCTGCCGGCGGCTACTCGCGGATCGGCGCGCCTTTTCTCTTTAGCGCTGGCCCGATGTTCCCCGCGGACCGGCACGCCTTTTAATAGCGACCACCCGAGTGTACTCGCCGGCCGGCACGTCTTTCACCGGCGCCCGCCCGCGCTTAGTCACCGTTCGGTGACCCTTCTGCTTGGTGGCGGAGGTTGGCGTCTAAATCTCCTCTTCATTGAAACAGAGCGCACTGATTGGTCTCATCAGCTGCAGGTGTTTCTTACCGCTCGTTCCATCCTGCTCCGCCCTCCAATCTCGCACAGCCGCATTGCTGTCTCATCGCTCAAGTATCTGGTGATCAATCTTAGTCTGGGATTCTTTCTGGTCCTTTCAATCCATTGTCCAAAAGATTAGCTATGCTAAATTTCCCCCCAGGTGTGAACTGTGAAATGTCTGTGGTGCCCTGGATTTGAGTTCTCCCATCTTTCAATTTTGCACCTAGTGTTCCATAATTGACTCTGAACTCAAACCATGACAAATTGGTTAGTAAAGATGAATGATAAATATTTTTTTATTGATGAATGATAACATTTTCCATTAAAATGTATCTTTTTCATACAACAACAATTTCTTTCGGCTTCTCCCGTTAGGGGTCACCACAGCGGACCATCCGCATGTTTGATTTGGCACATGTTTTTACGCTGGATGCCCTTCCTAACGCAACCCTCCCCATTTATCCGGGCTTGGGACCAGCACTAAGGCTTGTGCAACCCTAATGGCTGGGGTTGGTTCCCTGACCGGGGGTTGAACCCGGGCCGCAGCGGTGAGAGCGCCGCATCCTAACCACAAAAAATTCACTCAATTTTACTGATGGAAAATGACTGGTCGGCTGGTATTGACAGGAGGGAAACTGCTGAATGCATCACATTCAGACATAACCTAAGCAGAATTTTTTCAGTATTTATGCAAATGAGTCAGCTGTGCTGCTGTGTTGAAAAACTGAATTTATGCCAGTCTGCAGCTGATCACTAGACAGCTGCAAATTCACTCCTCTGTTTAATCTGCCACTGCCAGATTTAGCAGGTGCTGCTGGGTCTGCTTTCCCTCAGTATGTGGCTATGTGCTTGTGTGATGATGGAGTAGTGGGAGGATCTGCATGACTGTTTGGGTGTGGGGGTTTGAGTGCATCTTCTTGTTAGTTGGTGACTAGCTCAGGATCTGTTTACTATCTCTGGCTGCTTTAGCTTGTCTAATTAACCTGCCTCAGACAGCTCTGTGTGCCAACAGGTGGTCAGATCAGGGAGGCCGACTGACTGGATCACAGCCAGCCTAATTACACAATACATGTTTTTGTCTTCCTCTTTTAACTGCATTTATCTTCTCAGTGCACACATAACAAAACCAGCTAGTTCTTAGGACTGAGCAATCACACCAAAGCACCAACATATAAACTTACTCAGTTCTCTAAACGGTGCTCAGAATAACAGTGGCTTGCGAGTAAATAAATGCGCCACATAGGTACAGCCTTCGTCTGGAGTATTGATCTGTTTCTCAGACATACTCTTTCACTGGGTCTCTCCCTTGCTGTATGTGTGTATGGTTGATTGAAATGTCCAGCAGGAGGTAGCTGGGAGATTTTGTGTTTGATCATGTTCTGTCTGGCCCAAAGCTGCTTGCTGGGTTTAACATTTCACCGTCCTCATTAGTGCTCAGCCGTGCAGACGGAACAGCTTTCGAACAGGCACAAATGAATTAAAGCTCTATACAGAGCTCCTACCTGTGTATGAATATTGCAGGTAATCTAGAATTGAAGTCAGTGTGTGAAAGGTTGAGTGTTTAGATTATACTCACATTAGATCACACAACAATTAACAATATGGGTGATTCTTTATGTATATAATATATATTTATTCATCATGGGTAATGCACAGTTGATCTGCTTTCCATGGTGGTGCTATCTTAGAACTCATATTTATACAAAGAAGTACATTAAAAACATATTATGCTTTAGAGTTGAATTTTAAAACAGGTAAGGTGTATCATTTGTGTAGTATAATCCCTTCTGTCAGGTGTTCTACAGAAAGAGAAAGAGAGAATGGGTGTCTGATTTCTGTTTGGAACTAGATACAAATGTCCTACCAGGCACTGCTGGAGGTTGCCATCAGAATTTTAGGATTCATCCATTACTCAGAAATGAGTTCTCTGCTGTTCTCGGCAGTCAGCGCTTTTGCCACAATTCTCTGTCTTTGCGCTGCTCTTATCGAGACCTACTGCATCAGATCTGCTCCCTGATGTCTGTCAGTGTCAGCCTCAAATTGATTTTAATCTTTAACTTATTAGACAGTGGCTCCCCTAAAGATTAGGATGTTAAGAGAGGCATTGTTTTAGGTCTTTTGTTACTAGATCTACCTGGAGGTCTAGATCACAGTAATGTGCATCTGCGGGTACAAAGAGATGCCCTTGAAGGACTAGAAAGTATCAAGATGAGTCTGTTAGATTAGCCCAAACCTAGATACACTCTCTCTGTCTCTCTATTGCTTTGGGATTCCCCTTGCAGCTGTCTAATGGCTCACCGTGGCACACTGCAATTGAATTGACAGCAAGGGAACAAATTAGTGCCAATGTGCGGCTTGCGGCTGGAGCTGTAGGCATGGAGAGTGCTGAGGAGTTATTCATGCATAGCTTGTCGGACCTCCTACTGATTGCTGGACTTGTTTGTGGCACATATCTTCTAGCCTGTCATTGTCTCTGGTTGATGTGTGTGTAGAGCTTTCAGGGCTGGCGAAGGTTTCAAATGCATCCTGTCCTCCTTGGGGTCTTCAGGTTTACTTCACTGCTATTCACTCTGAGACCTCTGATTGGCAAGTTGTTGTTACACACCGCAGAGTGCCCCAGACAAAAATAAAGTTGGGCCTCTAATGTTAAAGTGCTGCTTAGTTATCAGCTAAATATTTCAGCACTATGGATAGTTCCTTTACTGATATGATACCCAAAGTCTCTCGTTTCTGCCTCTCTTGTTTCACACACTTTAATATTTCTGCTTTACTTCTGCTTCATTCAGCCTTTAAACTTTCTTTCCCTCTTCCTTTTCATCTGCTGAATATGATGCCTTTAACTTAAGATGACTTTGACTTTTATATCACCAGATCTTTTTGAGCTCCACACTTGAACCTCTCAGTATAATTAGTATATTTATATGCATCACTTGCCAACTTATTCTCTCTTTTGATCTGCTTTGTGCTTTTTGTTTTTATGCATTACAGTGGTCCCTCTGAGGGTTACGTTCTAAGACCCCCACGAGTTACGAAAATCTGTGAATTTTGGACACACCCCCACAGCCCCTATGGTACCTTAGTGAATTCATCTAGACATTGTCACTTTAATACAAAATTTTTTTGTTTTTTTAATTTATAAAATATGTAAGTGAAAACATAGTTTTAAATGTTATTCCTAACGTTCCTAAACATTCGGTCCCGCTGTGGATTCCCACGAATTTTAAGATAATCCGCAACTTGCTGTTATTAAGGTTCCAAATGAGAACCCACAAATTTTCCGAGTTGCGAGTTCCGACCGCGAATTATTGGGGTTGACTGTATATTAATTATGTCCTATAAATTTACAATATTGTTGGTCTGGAATCACAAATATTTTAATTTTATATTTTAATCTTTTGCCCAAAAGATAAATGTAAAGAATATGTAAAGATTATAAGCCTATTATAGTTCATAGGTTATATGAAGAAGCCACTCTCTACTTATAATGAATAAATCCCTGTAATATATAAATAAGCCTGTGCTAATGAGAATAAGTGTAGGTGTTTGACTGTAGATACAAGTTGGATGTGATTTTAGACAATTTTTTTTTGTTAGATTTGTTTATATATGTGATTAGCAGTTTTAAATCAGTATTAAGTGCAGTGGATCTGGAGAGGGTGAGTGCTTGTAAACTTGAACTGATTAGCTTCTAGTTCAACTTGTGAAGGTTACATACAAACATCTAGCAGTCCTAGGTGTCAGTGGAAACTGTCACCAGAGCCACTGCTAATAAAACAAAGTAAGTGTCCAAAGGTTGATGCTGAGAAAACAGGAACCAAATCAATGGGGCATTAAGTCAAGTGGAGAGCGGTAAAAGAACCCACAGGGCCTTTGGGCAAGCTCATACCAGTTCTGCCTAGTGTGGTTTGGCTCTATATTTAGCCAATAGAGATGATTGTATTTCTTATGCAGCAGTGGATGGGAAACCATTGGGAAGCTTTTGAGTGTTCTGTTTCAACACCTTCTGGATGAGTTGCTATGGTTTTGTTAGTTGGGAAGTTCTTTTGAACAAATGGTCAGACTATTACATTCAAGGCTTTGCTCTTTAATCAAAACGAATAAAAGCTTTAAAAAGTTAATCCTAGCAGCGGTCCTTGTGTTTTTTTTTCCTAGAAAGATGGATTTGTTGGACATTTTTGTGCATATCGAAGGCAAGTAGCAGATCGAAATCAGTTCATAATTGAGGAGAACATTAAGGTCAGTGAGGCACAATGCTGTAGTGTGGCATAAAGGAAATTAAGGGTCTGTAGGTCTAAGCTTAGCTGTACATAAACGGAGAGGTGAAAGTGTGTGCGTGTTTTGTGTATATGATCAGCCTGCAGAGTAGCATAAAATAAATACCTGAAGATAAATCATAGCATGAAATCTACACCTTTTTTCTTTGGGCTGATAACACAACATCTTACCTTAAATCGAAGCTTATAGGGTACACTTTTATTTTACAGTATATATTTTTTTTGTTCATATTACAAGATAAATGTTACATTTGCCAACATGCCCTGGCACTTTGCCTGACAGGTCTTTGAAGCCTGTAATAAAAATTCTCGAATAAAAATTTTCTGCCTCAGCTTCTTTATTCTCACTTCATGTCTTTTTCGTTGTTGGCACCAAGAAGCTGCGCTATGAAAGTGCGTTTGTTACACTCTGAAGAGAGAGAGAGGAATACGGAGCTACCTCTCCATTAGAAGGACACGATGACCTTTCTCTTCTTTTCTCCTCTTCTGTTATTATTCTCTGCTTTTATATGGCTTAAGGTGCTATTCAATGCAACTCCACCAAAGGACGTGACGGATATGAATGTCACTGTAAAAGAAAGAAAATCTGCAGGGAAAAGGCAAGAAAATAATAACAGGATAATAACGTCCATTCATCCAATAACAGGATAATAATGTCTATTGACTGTGTATGTGTTTGACATGGTCCATTCACTGCAGTGTGTTTTTTTCTTCCCCAAGATTTAAAGTAGAGGTTTTATTAGTAGAAAGCTACATAAGTTTGTGGAATATTTGGAATTAATGCAGGTTCTGAAGATGCTTATTAACTGTCAATTGTCCAAAGTAATTACATTACTGTCTATATAAGGGGATCATCTGTATTAATTAAACCTCGCTGCCATGTTAGAGCCATAGCATCAGAAATTATGCTTGATTTTCTCAGTAATCCACTGTACCTATTTCTTTTGTTTCCAGTTTTGAAACACACGCCTTTTTTAACCTTCTTTATTTAATCATTACTTTGTGTTGGCTTAACTATAAGGGAAACAATAAAAAAGGAACATTTTTGCCTTTGTCATCCAGCTCTGTTGTTCTTCTACCCCGTTGCTATTCCAGTCTGCTCTATGTGGGTCACTGATCTTGTCCACTGGGATGGGAGACAAATGGGAATATCCTCGGTCCTTTTTCCCCTCAAGGTCTTTTCCTAGACTGAGTCAACTTTCTTTGTCTCCAGCAATGTCACCAGTTCTGCAAAGACAGTATTGACACTATTGTTTAGTATGGTGGACTAGTATAGTGGGTTAGTTTGAAGAATCTGTCTCAGAGATTGTCACGATGAATATTGTTCCAAATGGCACATTTGAGCAAGTACTGTAGTAAAACATATTTTACTTTTTCATGTTTTTTTTTTCTTTTGTCCCCTGCAGTTGTCATTTTAAAACAAATGACTTTCGGTGAACTGGAAAAAAGATGATGTTAAACCAGGGCGTTTTTTTTTTTTTTTTTTCAGGCACTGGACTGCCATTGAGTGTGGATAGATGATTTAATTCCCAAAGTTCCCTCCCTGTAGCAGGATGGAGCTGGGAAGGGCATATTCGGCAGGTCTGAAGGACGGCGTGGTTGTGGGGGTAGACGGATCATTTACTTCTTCATCACAGTATTGCGATGCTGTGCTGATGAGGGGAGTAATGCCATGCTGCGTGTTTCAGAATAGACCTCCATACATTACCCTCCCCCCTTAGTTTGGAACGGCTGATGGTGAAATTTGTGTACTTGTGCTGGGAGGTCAAGGACAGGGTGGTATGCCTTGCCTCTGGCTGCTCTTCTATGTACCTTTGTGGCGTTTATTTAAAGACCTCATCAACCTCATTCCTCACACACGTAGTGCTACTTCCAGTGTCCTGCCTCCCTCTCTGCTCGATTAATTAATCTCTTTTCCATCCAGATCTAGGAGAACCTCTGAAAATGGCCCTGCTTCATGCCGGTGGGCGCCCAGATGCCAGCTCTCACCCATTCATCATTATGACTTTGGGGAGCGAGAGAGAGATGGAGATATGGTGTAAAAGAAGATGAGGGGGAAAAAATTACAAACCAGAGGGAGAAGCAGAAAGGGTGAGGGAGGCTTTCTCCCTCCTGACTGCTGCTATGATTAAAAGGAGAGATGCAGTTATTGTTTACACTGAGTTCATGTAATAATGTATACAGTGCTGAGGCGAGCACATGAGCAAGATGTATACACAATGTAATAAGAGGCACAGGATATTTAAGATGAATAACTTCTGTTATCCCAAATGCAACCACTTTATTTGTTTTATTTCTTTTGCTTTTACTGATCCTTGCTAAGTGCTTATGTTCCATTCACTAAAAGTAAACAGACTGCATTATTATAAAGAAGGCACGTGTATACATAGGTTCATATTCCTATTTGAACCTATGTATACATGTGCCTTCTTTATAATAATGCATTAAGGAAAGAGATGTGTTTTGGGGAAGTGGAACCGTGTAGTGAAGACGTGTGTGGGGTGAAGCTTAGATCAGAATGACAGCTGAAGAGATGGAGGTTCCAGGGGTGAAGCCATGCATGGAACCTCTATACTAATGCTCTTCCCATCAACCTAACAACAAGCAAACAAACTAACAGGTCTAATGATTGCACAGCTGTGTGGGTGGATCGGCTTTTTCTCATCCTGTTCTGCCCTTTTTCCTTCTCTATCTCTCGTAGATACATGCACACTATGTGCCATCTACCTCATAGTCAGTATTATACACGCATGCACACTTTTTAGCTAGCAATTTTTTTTATATTCATTCAGGCACACATGAATTACAAAGATCTGCCCAGCTTGAGCATTTTTAATCAGGCGTGGTGGAAATCAGTTTCCTGGGGGGATATGGGAAAATAACTGTAAACACTTCTCCAGTTGTGCCTGTAAATAAGTGTGACTCAGAGGGGGAATTTTTCATGACTATGAAGAGCTTGCCAACCGCTAGGTGAAAATTATTCTCTGCTCCTGCAGTGCCATAGTTATTGTCTCATGTCTGGATGTGCAGTAAGTTTAGAAATGTGCAAAGCTTGAGCAAAAATAAACATTCTGAAGGATCACCTTGTAGAAAAAAAATAAGGTTTAAGCAAGACTGGTTTCACAGTGGTACTTATAAGTGGCAGCAAACTTTTAATCACACTGAGCAGATGTCTTCAGCGTATAGTCCCTTTAGCAGTTTTTTGTCACTCTTCATCAGCTCTTTCCACATCAGTGCTGTCCAATTTTTTATATCTTACCCGAGTTCAGCTAACTAGAACACACAGTTGGACTTCGGCTGTGCAATTACAACACAAAGTTGTTTTTATTGAAGCAGGAAATGTGGAGACTTTTGATCTAGACCTATACCTGCAGCGCTTTTTACGGATGCTGCATTTATCACAGCTGACAGAGGGACCTGTCAAATCGGCTCTGAGATATGGATCTTACCTGACTGGCCATTCGCACTTGAGCAGTGCTCTGCGGTGTGGAACTAATGTCCTAGTCAGCTGGGGGATCAGCTCCCTCTAGGAGCCGCAGGGGCCTTGGATCAGAGCTAATAAGAGCAACGCTGCTTCCCAACTAGACAGAATCTTTCAAAACCGCTGCCTACTCCATCATCTGAGGCAGGCAGTCGAACTAAGTCTGATGACAATCTGATGGTAATACCTACCCCAAGGCACAATTCTGACTTTTTCCTGTTTGATTTTAATGCCTTCTGTTTGTATAGTAATGAATATGGCATTTAAAAATCTGATTAAATTTAAAAGGCTTTGCTTTTGAATGTCCTGTTTGATAGTGTGTCGACCTGTGCAAACACTAAAGACAAAATAAAATAGTGCACCATAGTGACCCACCTAAAGCATATGTATATGCTTGAAGGATATTCAATGTTGAGCTTTTACTGAAAGCATCTGGAAAGGCCTCTGCTGTTTGTGAAAGTGGAAATGCTGTTTATTATCCTGCATGTAAAAATGCTGTCTATTACCGTGCATGCACAGTATAATGGCTATTGCTTCCACATGGTATTATAATGCACATGTTTGTGTGCTTAATATAATGGTCTTAAGACATGCGTTGTTTCGTAAGTGTTGCCTTAAATTTTTCTGCTAAGAAGTGATGAATCATTGACTCCTACATCATTTACATTACATATCTACAATAAGGAACTATTTGCTAATAAAAGAGAATGAATTTAATTGGGATCAAACCAGACTAAAAGCTGACAGTCAGACTTCCTTCCACCCGATCCTGCTTATCAAGCAGGTAAATCTGTCCTACTTGAGTTACAGCTCATCTCACTGACAAACTCATAACAGTAAAAATTGAGATTAAACGTATGCAGTACATGAGCCAATATTTTATTCACAATAGAACATAAAGAACATAAAAAAATGTTTAAAGTGAGAAATTGTACACTTTTATGCACAACATGAGCTCATTTCAAATTTGATGCATGCTACAGGTTTTTAAAAAGTTGTCCTACGGGATAAAGAGGAGGGAGATCCTCCAGCCTGTTATCAGTGTTAAAAAAAAGCATAAAAGCCAGCATCTCTGATGGTATGGGGGTGCATAAGTGCATACGGTATGGGCAGCTTGCATGTTTTATATTTTATATTATATTTAATATTTAATATTTAATATTATATTTTATATTTACAAAGGTATATTAAGGTTTTAGAGCAACATATGCTCCCCTCCAGATGATGTCTATTTCAGGGAAAACCTTGTGAATTTCAGCAGGACAATGCAAAACCATATACCGCAGCTATTACAACAGCATGAATTGGCCTGCCTGCAGTCCAGATCTTTCACCTAGAGAAAACATTTGGTGCATCATTAAATGAAAAATACTCCAAAGATGACCACAAAATCTTAAGCAGTTGAAAACCTATATCAGGCAAGAATGGTACAAATTCCAACAGCAAAACTCCAGAAACTTATAACCTCAATGCCCAGACATCTTCAAACTATTTTGAAAAGAAGAGGAGATGCTACACCATGGTAACATGTCCACATGCCAACTCATTTTGTGCATAAAAGTGTAAAATTCCTCAGTATAAAGATTTGTTCTATTGTGAATAAAAAATTTTATCCGTTCTCTTTAAGTAGAGATTGTTCACTTTTATTTATGTTTATTTAATTTATACTGGAAGTAGCATATAATAATTATGCATTGTCACATCACAGCATTGCTATATTAGGATGCAGACCGGTCAAAGTGCCCATGCTGACCCCTGTCTACTGGCAAAAGCATTTTAAACGGGCACATGAACATCATGGACAGTGGTGCAATGGAACAATGCAGCCTCTTACCTTGACATGTACAGTACCACTTTCTTAAACATGCACCTTCAGCAGGATAATGTGCCCTGCCACACTGCAAACAATATTTGGGAATTGTTCAAGGTACATGACAAAGAGTTGAATGTGTTGACATGACCTCCCAAACTTCCCAAATATCAGTCTGATCAAGCATCTGTGGGATGTGCTGGACAAACAAGATCGATGGAGGCTCCACTTAACAACTTATAAAACATAAATGATCTATATATAAATCTCGATGCCAGATACCACAGCATCTTTAGAGGTCCTGTGGAGTCCATGCCTTAATGGATCAGAACTGTGTAATGTTATGGCTGATTGGTACACTATATAGACAAAATTATTGTAACAGTCATAGCTTTCAACAGCGGTTCTTTCAGAAAATGTTATTGCAAAGTTGAAGGCACACAATTGTACTGGGTGTCTTTGGATGCAGAATCATGAACTTATTCCTTCACTTGAACTAGGAGACCCAAACCTGTTCCAGTATGACAATGCCCCTGTGCACAAAGCAAACTTCATGAAGATATGGAAGTGTGAATAGTGGAACAATTTGGGATTAAATGTGGAATGCGATGCTCAAAAAGCACATACATACTTTTGACCAGGTGTCCGCAAACATTTGGTAATTTAGTGTATATGATTCAACCTAATAGTATATGTATGTAAAGTGTAAGTAATAAAATCAGCCTTTTATTTGGATGCTCAATTGTAGGAAAATTAAATAAAACTACACAAGAGCAAAATCTTGATCATCTCAAGGCACATTCTTAGTTTTACGAATGTATAGGTTGTCATTTTGAAAAGACAATTGATCGATTATATTTTAAGATAAAAGTCTTAGACTAGTTTAGGTTCAGTGATTAGAGTTTAAATTACTTACAAGAACAGGTAAGTTTTAATCAAATTTACTATTTTAATTTGATTTTTTCCCATGTTTTGTCCAGGAATAAGAAAAAACAAATACTTTATCTGAGTAAAATGCTGGCATGCTGTTCTGGTTACATTTTATTGACCGTTGGACTGGGGTTGTTCTTCTCTCAGTTAATTTTCCTTATTAAGTGTCCAGCAATGGCAATAAATATAGTAAATAATGAAGTGTTAAAGAAATCCATATAAGTGTGTTGAGTATAACTGGGTTAGAGTGTTAAACATGTTGTTAGACAGACCCATAATACTGACCTCCATCTTTGAGTGAATGTGTATTTTGATGTGTGAGATATAGAATAATGTAGAAACAGAAAGTATAACAATACTGAGCTCTTCATGTCCACAATTACTTTTAATGGAGTGAGCACAAGTGAATTCCTCTTGTATTATTTGGTGTGCCTTTCTGTAATTCTTTTTCCGTCTCTTGCATTCACACTTCCTTTCCCAGCGTTGCTTTCGCAGAATGTGTTACGTCTGGCGCAAGCACTTCAAAATCTGCCTCTATCCCCTAGCTGTTTTGCTTTTAAATTCAGCACCATGCTTTTTTTTTCTTTATCCGCCTTTAAAGTCCCTGCTTCAAAAAGCCATCAGGTTTTTATTTATCATCACTTCATTACTCATACTAAAGCCTAATATGTATTAATATGTATTAATATGAATCTTGCAGCAAATATGTGAGCGTAGTGCTAAATAAGACCCAACCTAGAAATGAAGTGCATTAGACAGAAAGAGTATTTGGATGGATGAGTGTGATATTTAGAAATGCAAAACCAAAAAGAAAGATGAAAAAGGTCCAGGAGAGGTGTGAGGTGAGCTTTTCTGTTTATTTTTTAAACAAATGCCATCCTCAGAAAGGTAAGTCAGAGAGCAGTGTCGAAAGTCTTCTGTCATCTGTGGATTCACTAGTTTTCTTTGTGATGATATTTCTTTTTGTACTCTGCCGTCTTTGTGTGTTTTTTCTGGAGGTGAGTTCTGTGTGTGTGTGTGTGTGTGTGTGTGTGTGTGTGTGTGTGTGTGTGTGTGTGTGTGTGTGTGTGTGTGTGTGTGTGTTTAAACCATGAACATAACAGAATGCCATTGAATTGTGTTGAGTGTTCATCAAAAGTATACAGCACAAAGCATGGTAGGCATTCATAGAAAAAGGACTTTGAAGAAATGGCTGTGACTCAAGTTGTGTTGAGTGTTTCATGTGGCTGTGAGATTACCATCACTTGACTTGTGGCTGTCTTTGATTACGCTTTCAAAGCGAGGCTCTTTGGGCAAGTTCTGGCATGGTTTGAGCCGCCATGTCTGGCACGTTTTTTTTTTTTTTTTTTTTTTGGCCTCCCGGATGCATTGTGATAATAAAGTACATACTTGAGTAAAAGAAAATGGGAATAATATATAAATATATAAATACTTTCACACATATACACAGCCCATACACATCGATATTTACTTTTGTACATGCACAAATCTCAGATCTAAGTACATTAAAATCTTATACTACCCTGAGCAGGAAGGTCTGTAGAGTTAAAGTACAAATAACTGCTAGATGGTAAAATGCCAAAGAAAGAGTGGCTAGGATGACCTGATTTCCATAATAATGCTGGGGGGTATGTTTTTATTTTGAGAGGAAAATTAGCTTCCAGTATAAACTTTACCCTATACCTTATTTGTGCATTAAAAGCCGAGACAACGTTTGCCATTTTTACACTCTGTTATGCTCAGACCAGAATATCCAAGTGCAAAGAGGATAATAAAAAATAAAGCAAAATCCGCTGCTATGTTTAGGTAAGAAATCCATCTGGTTATAGCAGCCCATTTGTCTTAGAGTGATAGTAGCCAGCAGAGATGAGTGATGGCTTGGGTTAGGGTTAAGTGGGTAACTTAATGCTCTCATCTGATGATCCGTCACTACACTGGTCTCAGGCCTGAACAATGGTATTGCTCCCTTACCAGAACTCCGTTTCCTTTCTTACTGGAAGCACCAACCCCCTCTCAGTGCGAGCTATGTTCCCGCACAAATCTCTGCAGCACCCTGGTGGTCAGATGCAATTCACCTCACACTGAACCCACAGACAGTCTTCCACAGGTGTGTTCAATGTCTTCTCAGGTTACACTCAAGCTCTAAGTGATTATAAGCCTTCCATCATCCATTCTGCTCTGCATAAGCTCCTTGCTTTTAATCAATGAAGCCGGTAGGAATGAACAGAATGTTTAGTTGATATATGAAGCGTGGCTCTCATCTGGCAGGTAGTGACTGTATTAGTGGCGATGGCCAGGTGGTGCCGCTCCTCCTCATCGCTCTCCCTGGCGGCTAGAGGTGACACTCCATCAGGGAAATTGATTGTGCTCGTTGCGCGGCTAATTTATTGATGATTCTCCCCAAGCAGGGATAATGAGTTCATGGGCTTCTGATTGATGTCCGAGTGGTCTGTGTAGCAGAGCTGGGATTACAACTGCATGCTTGACAGCTGGGACAAGCAACTTGTTTAGATGAGCACCTAGTACATGGACATATCGATTAAAGTTTAATTTAAATTAATATTCCTGTTCATGTGTTCATCAAGGCAAACTGAGGTGGCTAGCAATGAGACAAAATAAGTCCGCCCAACTAAGCTATGTTTCAGAATCTAAAATTATTAGCGAAAAAACATGTACTGGCAGAATAGTTGCCAGTGAAAGACCAACTTGCATGAATGTATATTTAACAGGATGGTAGCTAAACACAGCCAGCTAATGACCATGGCTTGATGTTAAATATTACTATTAAATACAATATGGCTGCATAATGGTGTGGGCTGCTTGTGGAAGTCATTTGGTCTAATATGGGCCCCTTTAAGAGGACCAGACACCGCACACGTATAAACGCTGACTTTTCTATATATAATAATGTAATATGTAAAGGTAGGACCCAAGGGTGTAAACTCTTGCATTTGCTTTATTATGGCAGCTCTAAAAAATCATTTTCAAAGTCTATAGCTGGGGTCAGAACACAGAAGGTCAAGATAACATTGAACATCAGAAGTATAAGTCAAACTAAACAGGAATGGGTCAACACAAAGAGAAACTGGAACATGAAATTGAGGCTCAGAGTTAGAGTAACAAATCCATGATTATACTGTTTGTGATGAGACAAAGAAATAGCAGGGTATAAATAGAGAAAGTAATTAAGGACTAAACACAGAACAGCAGAACACAGTCTGGTGGCACAATAATGACAGAA
Organism: Silurus aristotelis; assembly: GCF_946808225.1. NCBI lineage: Eukaryota > Metazoa > Chordata > Actinopteri > Siluriformes > Siluridae > Silurus > Silurus aristotelis. Next base: position 15,851,000 of record NC_139587.1, read on the forward strand.
TAAGGAAGGAGACAGAACTAAAACTGAAAGAAAGCACTTGAGAGTATATACAAAAGCTCACAATGTGCATCTTAAATGCAAAATGACTTGAATGCAGTGCACATTGCATTGCTTTACGAAAAGAAATTTTTGACAGAGCTGATTACTGCCCCCAACTCCATCTTCTGACAAATCCTCCTAGGCATAGAGTTCCTGAAGTGTGACAGAAAGGTCTAAAGCATGTCCCGAACCCTTGGGCGGAACATCCACAATTGGTAGGGCGGCTCTAGGCTTCCTTTACCTGCGGGAAATTTGGGACACATAACAATGAGTAGTAAACATAACAAATGTTTGTAAACATGCCACTGTCCATGTTCATTTTATTATCAGATCTCAGCAACACTGAAAATATTGTAGTGCACAGTACTACCCTGTTTGTCATCCTCAATAATACTTCAGTATTTCTTTACACATGGTTAAGTAATTGTTTGATAGCATAGCTTGATCCTATTCTTGATTACTGTGTGATAGTTATCCCTTGTTTTTGTGTTGTAAATCCGTTATTTGTGACTTTTTGAAGACAAATTATTCAAAAAGATAAATTGCTAGGCTGCATACAATCTCTGTAGTTCTGTGTTGTGTGATGTTGCTCTATGCTGTTTTATGTAGCACCAGGTTTCCGAAGAAACGTTCTCATTATCATTTCACTCTGTACTGCGTCAACTATATATGGTTGAAATGAGCTTCTTGACTTGTTGGTGCTATATTTCTGATGCTGACTATCATTATTTATTATTATTAATATCAATATTGTTAGACTATATAATCAGGTTTTGAATTAAAGACCAATATACTTAAGTATCTGTAATAAAGTATGCTCAATATTTAGAAGCTTCAATTGCTGCCTAGCTGTAAAATCAGCTTGTTGTTTAATTCCATACCATTGTAATGTTTCGGATGCATTACATGTGCTGGTGCTCATCTATTTTTTGCTCAGAGCTGGTATATCTGTGCTACTGGGTTACACACCCATTGACATTGGTAATGAATGACCTGACTGAATGGGAACTAGATCTTCTCCATCTGCACAGTTTTTATGGTTGGTACATATTTTAGCTGTTAATGGAGTGATTGAGAGTTTTCATTACTCATGCTTTAATCAAGTAGCCTTTTCTGTGATTCTGGATGTATTTTATGTATTTGCATCGAGTGACTTGTTTCTATGAGGTCAAGTTCCAATGAATGCAAATGGCTGTTCAACCTCCGCATGGCCGTATTCAGAGTTGGCTACTTCAGTTTTTAAATTTAAGTCGGTGTTTAGGGTGTGAAATGTTGCTTGCATTCAGAGCAGTTCTTGCATTCAGAGTAATCTGAGTAGTTCATGCATCCCAAGTTGTCAGATTTTAGGGAAATAGAGGGGTCAAAGTCAAGGTTTTTAAATAGTCTGAATAAGGGTGTCTGGCAAATGCCATAAATGTAAATTTACAGTAGTCTGGAATAATGCCAACACTTTATTACAAGAATAGTCTTATTTGGTTTAACTGAAAATACATGGTTTATACTTATATATACATTATATATGTATATATAATGTATATATAATGTGTATATATATATATATATATATATATATATATATATATATATATATATATATATATATATATATATATATATATATACACATTATATATACATTATTTAACAGCCTATAAAACAACACTTAATTCAACACATCTTATTTTCATCTAATTTTTTTAGTATTAGAATAGTATTGTACATTGACAATTACAATTGTTCACAAAAGACTACAGGACACTAAGCTGTAATTGAAACAAAAAAACACAATGTATATAATAATGTTTTTATAGTTTAAAAAATATTATTTTAAAATTAAAAGATAAGCTGACCAAGCATTGGTCCGCTATCCTAACAGTTCAATCTAACTGTAATATTTTTCTAATAATCAATCCTGGAGATAAGCAATATTTCTGATTATTCCTGGTGAATTGAAACAGAAGGGTCAAATAATCTCCTTCTGTGCAGTGTGTTATATGATCCAAAGTTCTTCTGAGACATGCTTTCTTCTTAATGTAAATCCTTCCCATGCATGGACGCATGGACTGTATATGCTCCGTCCTTCATATAGCTGATTCTTCTCTTTCACTAAAGAGCATTATCAGACAGAAGCTCTCTGCTCAATGAGGTCACGCCATAGTAGTGCCCTGGTAAACGGGATGTGTAATCCATTAGAAAAAAGAAGAGTTCTCTGTTCACTACATGCCCAGTGCTGTGTCAGGCAACTTTGCTTACTCCATTAGACGATACCTGATACAGGGCCTGCCGATGGACGCAGGCCCCTGATCAGAGAAATTATAGGAAAGCACAAACAGTGCATGAATAGCTTATCTGTATGACCCTTTTACTAAAATAAAGCATTACATTATGATAGATTCTGTTTCTTTCTCTTTCACTCCCTGCCCTTGTTCCTTTCACTCTTATTAGTCATCTGTAAATGAGTTGTCTCATCTGTTGTCTTTAGGTTTAAGAAACATATAGGAAGGAGAGAAGCTACTGAACTGATGCCTCTTTATGTTTTTTGGTAGATGAGATTTGGCTGTATAAATTTTTTTAATTTAAAGTGGCTGAAGATCAGCCAGAGACTACAATAATACATCAAAAATACATGTAATACATAATTAAAAACAGCCAAGGATACATTGATTAAAATGGACAAAATACCACAACTAAAAAACATAGGCTATAAAAGTATTCGCAAGAAATATGTAGTAGTGCCACTTTAGTTGATAGGGGAAATTTAATATTTTGATGGATGATCTGTATCCCTCTGTATACTTCAGAAACCACAATTTGTGTTATTCACTAAATCAGTAAGTTAAATGCTGACACTGGCTGTAATAAAATGGGTCGATCGAAGATGCAGCTGGAAGTACAGTCCTTTTAATAACAAATCCCAATCGATAGACAAAATTTAAACAGGCTTGGAGAAGAAAAAAATTTAAAACATGATAAAAGGACAAAAATGGGCTGTAAATGGGAAAAACAACAAACAAAAAAACAAATTTTGTAAATATATACATAATCCAAAATTAAATTTTTCTCCGTTTTCAAAAGTTTTGTAAATTAATCTTTCTTTACACACACACACACACACACACACACACACACACACACACACACACACACACACACACACACACATTTGTTGATAACTAATATAGCATGTATTTATATTTGCATGTAGTAATGCCCTCATAATCTGCATAAAAGATCAAGTGTTTTGGCAGATAGAAATACAAAATAACTACTATGCATTGAAGGAACGGGCAAAAATGGAAGTTATTTTGGCTCACATTGATGCCAATAAATATTTAGCAATGTAACAGCACCTGAAAAGGTAAAAAATCTAGAGACAAGATGAACTGGGTGTGAATTTACTGAGGTGACAAGAAAATAGTGTGACAAAAATTGAGAACTATAAAAGAACTACACAATACCCAGACGATCATGGACACTAAGCACGTCATGCACGAAAACTGCAATTTTAAGTGTCTTGTGCTGGAAGTTTCGCACAGCATTACAAGAAGACGCTATGACAAACAGCCGATTTAAAAATCGAGCTTTCATCCTGACGTGCACTAAATCATTCGTCAGCTGAGGCATTTGTTTGCGAGTTATGGCTCTGCACAGACAGACCAGCGTTTCTTCCATTTATATGGTGGCATTTCCTTTATCATAAATTAATGACTAGTTTTATTGGTCTTAATTTATGGGCTTGTGTTGGTTCTTAGAGGATGTGTTTTTGATGAAGCCTACAATCTTATACAATTTTTGGATCAGTGTGCCTGCTAAACGCGGTAAATTTAATTAAAACTAGCCATTTAAACTTAACATAATAACTAGTTTGTATATACAGTATGGTATAATTTGAAGTTGATCAAAACTGTTAACATTAATTCATCTACTTATGTGTTAATTTACACACAATGAGGAGCATGAGTATGATATTGATGCTCTGAATTTCATCATACTGTACATTTCTTGCATATTTTTTTGTGTATATGCTTCTATGAAATGAGGTCTATTGAGAGCAACATACAGAATTCTAAACATAAACATACAAAACCTTCAGAAAGCACAGCTGAAAATATATAGCAGCTGCTATAACCTATCATTCATTAACATTTGAACCACATGACTTATATTGTGTAGCAAAACAGCTCAGACCCTTTGAGGCATGGATTCCACAAGCCCTCTAAAGGTGTGCTGTGGTATCTGGCACCAAGGCATTAGCAGTTGATCCTTTAAGTCCTGTAAGGTGCATTGCAACTATTGTAATCAAACAGATGCTTAATCAGATTGAGATCTGGGGAATTTGGAGACCAAGTGAGCAGCTTGAATTCTTTGTCACTTTCCTGAAATCATACTAAAATAAATTTTGCAGTGTGTAGGGGCATGTTGTTGTGCTGAAAGAGACCACTGCCATTAGGGAATATTGTTGCCAGTATGGTGTACTTGGCAACATTGGCAGCAATGTTTATGTAGATGCCAGGACTCAAGGTTTCCTCACAGAACATTGTTGGGATATCATATTGCCTCTGCTGGCTTGGTTTCTTCCCCTAGTGCACCTGGTGCTGTATCTTTCCCAGATAAGTGATGTACATGCACCTGGCTGTCCTGGTGATAAATCAGACCAGGACACCATATACACTGCTCCATGGACCAGTTCTTTTGGCAGTGAACAGGCATCAGCATGGGCACTCTGACAGCTTTGCAGCTATGTATCCCCATATGCAGCAAGCTGTGATGATACTCTGTGTGTTCTGACAGTTTTCTATCATAGCAGTCATGATCCTTTTCAGAATTTGTGCTACAGCAGCTCCTCTATGAGATCAAACCACATGGGTTAGCCTTCTCTCCACATGAATCAATGAGCCTTGAGCCCTCATGACTGTCACAGATTCATTGTTTTTTTTTTTCTCTTGGATGACTTCAGATAGGTACTAAACACTGCTTACCAAAAAACCCCCACAAAACCTGCTGTTTTGGAGACGCTCTGACCCAGTTGTCTAGACTTGTCTAGTCATCATAATACTTTCTACGTAATACATCCAAACCTTTGATCAATATGATTGTTTTTATATAATGAATATTACTCATATCAACTTTCTTTTTTGATTTATGTGATGACTGATTGGTCTATTGCAAATAATGGAGTAATGAAAGGCAGGTGTGCTCAGTGGTCAGGTGGGTGGATCTGATCAAATGTATGGAATGCAGTGAATGCAAAAATACACTACCTCTTTGGTTGGTAAAGTGTTAATGTTATATTGCTTGCATATTTGCATATTATATTGCAAATTTATTTTGTTTTATGGTGAGAGTTTAATTTCCTGCTAGCTAGTGTTCAGATTACTAGCAAGTGAAATGTCAGACTTATAATGGATGATGTTACTAATCATGTGACATCATTTGAACACTAATTATACAACATGCAACATCATTAACTGCTTTTTTGTATTGAAGAAACAAATCTGCTACATTTCTATTTCTTACCTTAGGAGATAATCAGGCATTTGGAAGCTGCTTTGCTTATCTGATCATAACCTGTTCACAGACAGAAGATGCTGTGTCTGATAAGGTTTTTCTCCCTGCAGATAATTTCTTATTGTGGATCATCTCTGGTGCTATTGCCTGTTTAATAATCCACCAGAATTAGTGTCTCCAGACAAAGTAGCTTCTGTATTTTAAAAAGACATACAACAACTGGAATCCCAACATTTACACGAGTGTTATTTTGCATGTGTTGTGCATTTCTTTCTTAATGGATTTATTGAATTTTGATGTGATGTTGTTGTACTCAATAAATACTTGATATGTAATGTGTTTGTGTGTGTAATGCCAAATTTGGTCCAATTTACAAAGAGTGTCACTACAATTAATGTGTTTGTGTGTGAATGAATGTGCTTAATATTTTGAGTGCACTTGGTTCTCTATGTGTGTGTTCTTTAAGAGTGGTGTGTGTTTATGCCTTACTGTCCAAGTACTTTTAAGCATTTGTTGCTTCTATGAGCCCACTGTTTATAGGAAGTGCAACCTTCTCTGTGGCTCTGTGTGTAAACTGAGACTGAGTAAAAACAACCAGAAAAACCCCCACCCTTTAAAACCCTCTAAACCTTTATCCTTCACTAGAAACATATTTTATTTGTGTACGATACCGAACGCACTTCCGTTACAATCGTGTAATCATTATAGCATTACACATTGTGAGCTATTATGGCCTCGAAGCTTGCCTTGGGGCAATTTTCAAACCATCATGGCTAATACAGTGTCTGACATTTCTTTTTTTTATAAGGATATGAATATTCTATATTATCTTTATCTAGAAATATATTTTTTCTGATAATCCACTTGCACAATGTCCTAAGGCTCCGAAAGAAAATGATGTTTTGTATCTGCTAAGATGAGCAAAAATGGTTTAGGTGATAGGGTCTAGCCTCAGGCTTCAGGTGCATTTATACTGTTATATTTCAGATGAAACATGTTTCTAAGTTTAAAAGTAAGTTTTTATTAGGTTGATGAGCCTTTCCAAAACTTGGACCTGCCTTTTATCCAGCAACCACAGCAACAGGATTTTGTGGCACCTTACAAAATCAATAGGGCATGTATAAAAATAAGTGCAACATCCACCTGCAAACTGGATGAATGAAGAGGCTGCCAACCTTGTTTTTGCTAGTCTTATAGCGGCATTAAACCTTTTACCCTTTCACAGCTTAGTGATTTCTGTCTCAGCTCTACCAGTGAATGTTATAGATTCATCCAGCTTTTGTTGGTTTAGTAACAGCCTTGGCCCCCGACAGCGGCACTCGCTGGTAGAGATGGATGGCGCAGTTAATGATTGTGGCTCAAAACAGTCTGCTTAGCAGCATGCTGATGTCACGGCACTACAGGAGCATGGCCTAATTAGAGTCTCCACTCTTTTGGATCACCTTCAGCCTCTCTGACCTGTTCATTAATGAGCCAGACTTTTTTTTTCTTTTCAAAAACCTTTCCTGACTTTTCTGTTCTTAGACACACTTGCTATATTATTAATTGACTCACTTGGATTCTTATTCATGTCAAAATTTTCTATATTGAAGCTGCTTTTGTTGTTTGATATCTTAGTATTGAGGTTTAATTGATTACTTAACATTAATAAAACCAGTAACTAGTGGCCATTTTATCAGGTAAACTTACCATTTAACTGCTTTTTGTACTATTACAATTACTAATTGCACTGTTTATTCACTATTATTTAATTTAAACTGCCAGAATTTGAACCTTGACCAGGAATTTTGAGTGGTGATCCATTTTCAGCATATGTCTGACACAAACATAGTAGTGTTTGGACCAATTACTGGTATGTCACTGTCAAGGTTAAGAATAGTCCACCAACCACATATATCGGATTAATAGTGGCTCTGTGCCTAAAAACGGACAAAGATGATGGGTTAGACAATGATTTAACCATATTGTAATATATTTTGTACACCTACCAGGTGGACAAATCACATCTCATTTACCTGCAATAAGTCTCACTCATCAGCCTTTAACTCATCGGTGTATTTCATTATCCAACTCTTGCACAGTTTAAATAGGTAACTTTCTTTCGGCTTCTCCCGTTAGGGGTCGCTACAGCGGATCCTCCGCATGTTTGATTTGGCACATGTTTTTACGCTGGATACCCTCCCCAATTTACCCGGGTTCGATGCCCGGGCCGCAGCGGTCAGAGCGCCGCAGCCTAACCCCTAGACAACCAGGGAACCTAGTTCAAATCATAAGTAAAAGGCAAAAAAAATAAATAAATTATTCTAAGCGGTAGAAGTGGAAGTTTAATTTATTTGGACAGAAATCTACATTATTTAACAGTGTTGCATCACCTGAAAAAGCTCAAATCTGGAGCCAAAAATTAAATGTTTCACATGAAAATGCAGAAAAAGGATACATTCCTGTTGTATTAAAATGACTATGAACACCAAGCACATCACACAAGGAAATTTTTATTTTATTAATTTTTTTTTATAAATTCAAAGCAAAGTTTCTTGGGACTTTCAAATACAATATGTCATTTCAACATCCCTAATGCTGTGTTGGAAGAGCAGGGGGCCACATATCAAAAGTAGAAGATGAATGACTGCACACTAGGGAGTAAACAGCACATTTGCAGTTTGAGACATACCAGATTGGTCACTTATCATTCACTTAGTATTAGCTCTAATAAAATGTTGCACAGTGTTGAAAGAAGATGCCATGGCACACGTTTTTCACTTAGACACCATCTACTTCAACCCAGCAGATCCTTCTTTTATACAACTGCATTCATCTTCTTAATTAAATCTTTTTTTTATTATTGCTTGTGGAAATTCTCCTCTGAACAATTTCTGAAAAAATTCATTTCTAATTACATTTGTACATTACATCTTGTGTCAATGGTAGTTTGTTTAAGTGCACGGAAGTTTAGCTAGCCCATTGCATGCCTAAAAACCTCTCAACACAGTGTCAGTATGAGACAAGATGCACATCCAGATGCATCTCTCAATGGCAGCTCAGCTCTCATTGGTATCTTATCAGTGTAGAAAAATAGAAGAGCTCCTTTCCAAATCCACACTAGCTAGTTAAGAATTTTATTAAGAAGTAATAGTTGTTGATGTACAGTATGTGTACTGTACATCAACAAAGAACTGTATACTTCTTAATAAGAGACACACTTGCAGTTATACAATATGCCCCCTTCATTTAACCCCATCTTATTCCCTCTCTTCATTTTCCTAAATCTTAGCCTTTTCTCTGTGCAGCCCTCTTTCCCCTACTAGCTGGTGTGGATTTGGAAAGCAGCCCTTCTATGTTTCTGCACTGATAAGACACCATTGAGAGCTTTCATATGCATCTGATTATTTCTGTGCTCTGGCTTACAATTTGTGCTGTTTTCTTCCCTCAGCATCTTTGAGGCTCAGCATCTGAAACAGCCTCCAGTGTGGATAAATTCCTTTTAAGTCTTTAAAACTGTTGAGAATCAGTCTTTGTTGTTCAGGAAGGTCACTTCTGAAAACTGTGTTCTCCAATTGATATAAGAATATGGAAAGCTTTAGATTTCTTTTTTTTCATCTGTAGTGACCGAGAGACTAAAGTCAGATTTGCTAGATGATTTTTGATGTGTAATATACAAATATTGATTATGTATAACAAGAGGAGTGTAAACGATTCAAATGGGAATAATTTGGCATATGAAATAAATAAATAAATGTAAATGATTTCTTTCTCTTTCTCTCTCTCTCTCTCTCTCTCTCTTCTCTCTCTCTCTCTCTCTCTCTCTCTCTCTCTCTCTCTCTCTCTCTCTCTCTCTCTCTCTCTCTTTCATTTTCTTACAGAGGCCTTTGATATGGTTTTGCGCTTGGGCCGTAACTCTACTCTCACCCTACTGAGAGAGGAGTTTCCTGGACTGGGTAGTGGAGCTAATGGTGCTGCTACTCAGCTCTTCCTGGATATGTCTCTTTACATCCTTGGATCTGATGCCAACGTAGACGACATGGTGACATCCTTCTTCTCACGCCTCTTCCCTCTTGCCTATCGCCGCCTCTTGGCCAATGGGGCATCAGCAGGAATCTCAGATGAGTGCATGCACAGGATGTGGCGTGAGGCGTCAGCATTCGGCTCTTACCCTAAGCTCATGATGACGCGTCTTTCACGTTCACTGTTGGCCACACGTCTCTTCCTTCAGGCGCTGAACCTGGGCATCGAGGTGGTAAACACCACGCAGCACCTGAAGGCAGGACGAGAGTGCGCCCGGGCACTGCTTCGCCTCTGGTACTGTCCAGTGTGTCAAGGACTGATGGAGGTGCGACCATGCAAGGCAATGTGTCTGGTGACAATGGGCACCTGTCTTGGGGGGGCAGCTGAGGTGCAGCCACACTGGAGGACCTACGTGGAGGGACTGGGCACTTTGGCAGCTGCCATGAGAGGAGGGCAGGACATTGAGGCAGTGGTACTCAGGCTGCACGTCATCATCCGGATGGCTCTCAGACACATTGTGGGGGCCAAGAGCAGAGTGAACACACAGGTCAGTTATATCCAGTTCCTATAGACTGAATCTAGAGTGCATGTGCAGTTATCACAGGAAATCATTTTATCAAATTGCTCTCTAATAAGAAAATAATTAAAATTGGTACTGCCTAAAAACTACTATTATACGTGAGTAAATTTACCACTCTCTTCACAGTGCAAGGAAATGTGTCATTTCCTGGCTGTATTAATTGCACATCCACTACAGATACCAGAAAAAGAGAGATAAAGTTTGAAAAGCACTGGATCATTCCATTAACTGATAAAGCCCCTGAAAAAGTGAGATGTCTGATTTGCACATATTTGATATTAGAGAAGGCCTAACTTGCTAGAAAAGCAAGCTAACTCATTTTTTTGTTAACCCATTCTCTAAATGTGACTCTTTAACTCTAAATTGAGTACCTGCACTATAAAATGGTTAGAGGTATTGTATCCACCACTTTCCATAAAGCGGTGCCTGACAAGCTCCCAAGTGCATCCCTCTGCCTGCTCAACGGTGACCTTTTCAGTGGGGCAGAAGGGGTTAAACAGCAATAACACACTTCAGTTGCTCTTGTGTGTATGAGGGCAAATGCTTATAAAATATTGAAAAAATACTGCTGCAACACTTGTTTTGTTTTTAGTTTCTGCATAGTAGTATCTTTAACACCCATAAGTCCACAGACACAGGCACACACACACACACACACACACACACACACACACACACACACACACACACACACACACACGCAAGCATATACATATGTGTGTTGAGGAAGGGGTTTGAAAAGGGGTGGTGGTTGGTTGATAGTGGGTGTGTGTATATGTAGGTGTATGCAGTGTTTGAACTTTGAGGTTCTGATTAGATTTCAATGTACTTCAGCATATTTTAACGTTTGGAAGTGTGTACTCAGTCCAGACTTCTTTTTTTTTTTCGAGAGCACTAGATGGAGGCATTACATCCAGCATGTTTCACTTTATTTTAGCTCCATGTTATAGTGTGAAATGTCAGCAGCAAGCACTTGCTGCAACAGCATTTTCGATTTCATCTATAAGGTGGTGTAAAACTGGGATGTCAGACTCCAGGCTTGAAAGGGCACACACAGCACATTTTAGGGCTTTTCCCGCTTTAAAACACCTGATTCAACACATCAGGCAATAATCAGGCTCTCCGTGAGTTGAATTGGTTGTGATAGAGCATTGTTTAGCAACGAAGCAAGTTTCATTAACTTTCAGCCATAATCAATCTAAGCTGATCCAGGTAAAAGAATGATGGTAGAGATGTAAAAAAATGTAATATACATGGAAATTATTGGTATGATTTGAATAACAGGAAAGTTAGAGACACAAAATCATTAATTACTCTTAGTGGTTTTACTTGGTCATAATGGATCCCAATCACCTATCCTGGGTGCAAATATATCAGGACACACATTAGGAGTGTAATGCAATTTAACTGTCTGTACCTGTTTTTTGTTTCAAATGTCCACACAACATGGGCATGGTCTATAAACCCTACCACATTGTAGAAGAAAAAACAGTAGAAAAAAACCACACTGTCAGCATGATTTATAAATTATAGTCTCACCTACTCCAAATGTGCCTGTGTATTTCAACTTGCTGGGGTTTTTTTTGTTCCTTGCAGTATCTCAGTATTTTCAAATGGATCTAATTGGTTCTGTTTCCCAAAATATGAATGAGGTAGAAGCCTCTCCTTTAAACCACAGGTCTCTATTAAGGATGCTGTAAACGTATCGTATTGTGACTACTCACTCAAGTCCACATGAAAACAAAAAAAAAAAAACGTTCTTGAGTGACTTTTTTTGTTGGGATCCAATTTCTGATACACACCTTTGGTCTCAAATGGATGCCCTGCAAACATTTCTGGAAAAGCTTTCTAAAGAAGAAAAAAATGTGCACCTCCTACTTGTATCTGTTAGGAAAACATTATTCATATTAAGACACACACACGTGTACACACACACACACACACACACACACACACACACACACACACACACACACACACACACACACACACACACAATTCCATACACATCACACATAAAATCACGCACACACACTCATTCATGCCTAGGGCAATTTAGCATAGCCTATCCACCTACCAGCATGTTCTTTGGAGATGGAAAAAACATGAAGGCTCCATTTATTTGACAAATAAATTATAATTATTTAATAGAAATTATTTTTTTGTTTGAACACATTTTGTGGGTACCAGCTGCTATTTTGAGAAACAGGATTATGCAATTTTCCTGTTTTTATTTGAACACTGATCGGTTGCATGTTTTTCTTATAGAAGTAAAATAAATCTCATTATAGTTCAGTGTTCCTAGAGAATTATTTTAATAATTTTCAGTCAAATTGTCTTTATACATATTTTATGGCATCTTTATGAAAATGGCTAGTTCGGTTGGTAGAAGAATGTGCTTTAAATAATAAACAAATTTGGACTGTCTGGCATCCAGCCCTGATCAATATAATTGTCTAGATCACACTTTGAATTTGCTAAAGTATATTTCCTTTAATCCCTTTACTGAAAGAAATTCTTGGCTACACCACTACTAGCCATGTCCAGAAGCTTAGTGTGCTCATGAAATCCCACAATGCACTACACTAGGTTAGTGTTTAAATAAGGTACACCGAAGACATATAATACCCAAATCCCATATATGGGAATAGGGAGTAGGGCATCGATGTGGACACAGGGTCAGTAGCACGGGCATCACTGTAGAGTGCAGTCTCGTATTGCCGTGTCCTTGACTGCAGTATCGTGCAGATTTAAAATGCAGACCTATCACTAGAAGAAACTAAGTGCATGTGAATGTGTGTATGTGTGGTTTAGAGAGTTTTGAGTAGGAAGAAGTGAACTGCTCTCTATTGATTACAGTGTGTAACTAGAGGAGTGAACCGTGATCTATATTTAGAAGATGTAGGACTAAGTGAGCTTGCCCAAACAGGACACTGATCTTTTGTCCCTGGAAAGCAGTCTGAAACTATTGGTCTTAATCAGTCTAAGAGACTGTTTTGGCTTGCTGGTGAGCAAAAGTACTGAGTGTCTCTCAGAGTGATTAGGTTCTTTTGGTTTATCTCATCCTGCTTAAACACTGTCATCTGTACCAAGATGACATTCCTACTCATCAAATCTCCATTCTTCTATTACTTCTTTTTTTCTATTACATCATGTGAGAAAGAGGGACAAAAAGATGATGCATGTTTTATGGAGCACTATTTTTACCAGTTACCGAGCAGAAGTAGAAAACTAATGATGATGATGATGATGAGCGAGAGAAAGAGAGAGAGAGAGAGAGAGAGAGAGAGAGAGAGAGAGAGAGAGAGAGAGAGAGAGAGAAGGATTAGAAGGGCATGGGCCGCTGTTAAGGAGTTGAATGTGTGTATGTCTCAGAGGGAAGAAAGAAGAAATACACACAGAAACACAAGCCAGAACATGGGGGGAATGGAAGGAAGTGGATGTGGATGGATGTGGATGGCTGCAAAAAGGAGACTGGCTGCTTTCTGATTGTCCATTTGGCATCATTGAGGAGAAAAATATGTCTGCATGGCACATTCTTTGGGTTTCCCCATATATTCCCCGCTATTATTTACCCCTCACTGGATGAATTTTGCAAACTGCTTCTGCGTCTAAAGATGTCAGAAAGTTTAGCGTGGGCATAAAGGGAACCTTTAGTCAGCTTCATCATTTATTTCCATAAAGCAGACTGTTCTTTCGAGTTCATTTATTATTTATTTCCAAAGCAAACTTTTATGCCGCATTCAATAATTTATGCATGATCAAAACAAGGAATATATATATTTTTAGCCTGATCTATATTTACTGCATCTGTATTGTTAGTCAGTATGATTGCATCACATGATTGTACTGAGAAAAGCTCCGAAAAGTAAAATAGTCTGTATTCAATTTTAATTGACATTTAAGGCCATTTGTTGAACTCGTCACAATTATATACACATATACACTATATAGACAAATGTTTGTGGACGTATGATGAGAAGATTTGCATGTATTTTATGGACACCCCATCCCACATTTAGTCCCTGTTATCTGTTATAATAACCTCCACTCTTCTCGGAAGGAGGACCACTAGATTTTGGAGTGTCGCTATGAAGATGTACTCATTCAGCCACAAGAGTGTTAGTAAAGTCAGATACTGATGTAGATTAAGGAGGCCTGGGGTGCAGTCAGCATTCAAATTCATCAAAAAAATTTTCAGTAGGGTTCATGTTCGAGCTCTATAGCAGACTACTTAAGATCTTCCACTCCAACCCAAGTAAACCATATCTTCATGAAGCTTGCTTTGTCACAGTCATGCTGGAACAAGTTTAAAGAACAAAAATGTAATGATACTGCATCCAAATACATCTTATATGCCTCCATATTTGTGGTAACAGTTTGGGGTACATATGTGCTAGAAAAGTGAGGTGTCCTAATACTTTTGTCTATATAATGAACAGTATAACATGAATTCAAAAAGTCAAAACAAGGCATAAGTATATATTTTTGCAACACTGTTCTTATTTGTAAAGAAGAAATGAAATAGATATAGAGCTTAATTAACAAAACACCTGATGAATTCATGAGTGTTTTAATTATTATTTTTTTTTACCTTTAGTAAGTGCTTTATCCCAGTGGCAATGAATCTGGAACCCAAGCCAGAAACAAATACTGGATGGGATGCAAGTGCATTGCAGCACACCATGCACACACATACGCTTATTCACACCTAGGAGCAATAACTCATAGCCAATCTACTTAACAGCGTGTTTTTAAGAGGTGAGAGGAACCTGACAAACCCAAAGGAAACCTACACGGATATGAGGAAGTTTTGCATGACTTTTCAATTAATTATACAAAAGCATGCATTCCTGAAACACAATAGCTGTCCTAATGACTTTATATTATTTCTGCCAGGTAACAACTTCAAATTGTTCACAGTAATCAGACATGCATACAGAAACACTGACATATTCCTTTAACTGTTTTGCTGTGAAACACACACGACTGGCAGTTGTGAAGCAATTATCCAGCATGTGCTCCTGTAAATACATAACGTGACTGTGCGGAAGTGTGTTTGAGAGTGTGTGAGAGAGCGCAAGATATCTTTCTTGAGTGCTAATGCCTGGCCTGACTCTCCTATTTTCCTCTGGGTGTGTAAGGTAATAGATAGATAAAAGTAAAAATAGTTGGTAGATATTTCAGAACCCTCACCGACACAGCTCTTATCTAGCGGTTCTCCAGTAGCCTGGCTGCCATGTTGGCCGTGTTACTAATACTCTGCTAATAAGAGAAACAATCTCACCCACACTCTCCCCTGTGCCACAGGTCCCCTGAGTCCCACACGTGCAGCCGCCAAACTCAGAGGAAAAGCACAAGCCCCACATTAATCAAGGCCAGAGGCGAGAAGGGCCTCTCTGCACGCACGAAATTACATTGGGAGAGGCTGCCCACTAATGATTTCCCCAGAGAAAGCAGGAGGAAGAGCATTAGAAGAAGAGAGTGTGCCATGGCTGTGAATTAGTGGGCGTCTGTGTGTTTGTGAGAGCATTGCAAAAGAGCATGTGTGTGTGTGTGTGTGTGTGTGTGTGTGTGTGTGTGTGTGTGTGTGTGTGTGTGTGTGTGTGTGTGTGCTATGAATGTTGCAGAGAAAATCTGGACTTACACTAATATACATCATGTTGCATCAGGATGGAAGTTAAATCTGAATTTAAAATTGTGTTGTAAACAGTGTTATCACCTTCACTCTACACGTGCTTCAGCATAAAATGTAGTCCCCTGTGGGGATGCCTACTAGAAAGGGTTTCTATTGATCTATACTAATGGTACGATCATAGAGCAAAATGTCTTTGAGATGTGTGTACGTGTGCATGCATGAGTATGTGCGTTGGGTTGTAGGCACCCCCTGATAATGGCCTAGTAAATATTTGCATATTGGGATGTATGATTTAATACACCAAAGCACCAATGTATTTCAGAGTATGATTTCTCAAAAGTTCTGATTCATTTTCTGTAACTGCAACACTGTAAGCTGTTAATTGCAGTGATAATAAAACATGATGATTTCTATAGTGACAACTTAGCCAGGGTCTTTTATGGTGGATGTTCTAACAGATTGAAAACGTGTAATGCTCTTTGGGTCGGGATATTTGCCATTACTGTCTCCTCCTGACAATCAGAACAAAAAGCCCTTTTTTTTGAGTGTGTTACGCTTTTTTATAATGCAGAATGGGCAGTGGATGCAAAGCTTGTATTTAAGGAAATGGAAGTGTGTGTTTGGCATGCTTTCCCAGTTGGCAGTTTTGTGAAGAGCAAGAAAATTGTTTTACTTTTTTTTTACGTTTTAAGTGTTTTGGGGTAAATGTGTTCATGAGGAGATTTATTGAATTTATTTTTTGTATCAATAAGAGATAATAGTATAACCTGAAATTTTCCAACAAGGAACAATCTGTAACAGAGGACTTTGTGTTTTTTGTTAAAATGAGAAAGGATGAGTGAACGAGAGAATGAATAGTTATAGCTGGTAAAACACCAGCAAGTGACCACAAAATTGTACTTGTTTTTGCAGACATCACACAACATTAATTATAAGTATTGAACGCGAAATGATATCTTATAATCTTAAGTTATTTATAATAACAGACATTTTGCGTACAACTATGCTACATATACATAACTACAGACTTATGTACACTATGTGAACAAAAAGATTGAGACACCTGACTTTTCCAGCTATGTGTGGTTTTTTCTTAAAGCATTTCTCACAACAAAGTCGTAGGCACACCATCAGCTTGAAATATTCCCTTTACTTGAGCTAGGAGACCCAAACCTGTTCCAGCATGACAATGCCCCTGCGCACAAAGTGAAAATATGGTGTACGTGGTTTGGGGTGGGAGATCTTGAGTGGCCTGCTATAGAGCTCTCAACTAAACTAAACCCTATTGAACACTATTGGGATAAATTGGAATACCAGGCCTCTTCACCCTACATCAGTACTTGACATTACTAATAGCCTTGCAGCTGAATTATCAAAATCACACTTCCAACATGTAGTGGAACACCTTCCCAAAAGTGTGGAGGCCATTATAAAAGCAAATTAACAATAAATCTGGAATGGGATGTTCATAAAATACATATAGTGTATGTACACATTAAATACAAGAATGTGTTGTACAATACAGTACAATTACAGTTTTACAATTACAATTAACTGTTTGTTGATTCAATAACTGTGTGTCACCAGAGGTTCAATTAACTGTTTGTTGATTCAATAAAGCAAATTTTCCTTCACAATTCCATTATTCCTGCATTCCTATAAGCATTTTCTTCCTGAAATATGAAAAATACAGATGTGGTGTGTAGAGATTAGTTTGGATTGTACTGTCCCATATTTCTCATTACAGGTGTGTGCCGTCTTCATTTTTAGACATTCAGATTTTCACAATATGCGTGTGTGTTTTCTCTTCCCACACATTATAATGGAGACGTCTATGTGATGCTTGTTTCCATCGGTATTCTGCAGCTGGTATACTGCACATATTCACTTATAGCCAGCCGGGCACAATTAGCTGCTAACATTACACCCCAGAATTCAGTCCAGAATTAAGAATTAAGTTGCTGAATCCCTTGGGAAATTAATCCAGGAGCAATTCATTAAAGCGCAAGCTAAACAGAAACATGCATTTGCATTTTTATTGCACCTGAATACAATAGACACTTTCTATTATCATCCATGCACAGAGAAGGGCCTCTGTGTTTAATATGATGATGTTGTCCCATATAAAAACAATAGCGTTTATCCGAGAGAACAAGAGGCTGCGCAGGATGATGATTAGTAAAAGAACAAGGTGCAAGTGGCTGACTAGCTTGACAGCGATGTTGCTTTGTTATGTAAATCCTATTGTCACACGTCGCCCAAATAAACAAACTGGAGAAGAAAGCTATGCTGCGAGCCAAGTGATTAGCTGAATAAGGGGAAAAAAACTTTCGGGGGCGTTCTGGCTCATTAATGTCTTCCCTCTTGCTCTGCATTCCAGCACTGTTTTCACCATGCACTTGTACACTTGGAAGGCCCTAAAAGATGCCAGCGGGAATTCCCCCAAGGGAAACTGCTAGTTGACAAGGGCAATTTAAAAGGGTTTTTGTTTTGGTTACGCAGCCTCTTCTCTGAATGAAATACTTGGCCTCTGTCCAAAAGTGCACACTACCATACAAAACAATGTCTTAAATATAACTGTGTGTCACCAGAGGTTCATTCATGTAGACATATTATTTAGTGCAACAGTAAACAGAGCATGCAGACCTAATACGCTTTTTGTTTTTCAGGTAAGCAGCATGTGTTCACACACACCCCAGCGCAAGGCTCGTGCAGTTACATCACCAGTGGAGCAGGCGCTTATCATCCAACCAGTCAACTTTGATCCAGATGAGACTCTTTCTGGACAGCGCAGGTAATGGATTAATAAATGGGTGCGCAAAGGTGTTATACTGCATAGGAGCCACAACATTGCACAGTTTTGTGGAGTTTTATATTATAGGCATGGTAGTGAACTGATCCAGCACCATATTCACAAATACATTTCCTTACCCCACTAGTTCCTATCCAAGACTTTCCAAGAGAGGATCTTTTCTTAAGATTTAGAATAAGAATTAGAAGCAATAGACAGTTTTTCAGTGTACAGTATGTAAGACTGATTGGCTGATACTGTAGTTGTCTGTGTTGAAAACTAATGAATGAAATCGCAATTCATATTAAAATAAATATTTGCTATTTCACCTGTTCTGCATACATGAACAATTTTCCTTCCCTAGCTTCTGGCCTCATATTTTTTTATATATATACATATACATATTTTGAAATTATTTTAATAATTTTATTTACTGAACAAAAAAAATTGTCTAATACCAACATGCTCTTTGTTAAAAAAGAAAAACAAAGGAATTCCCCCTTAGTCAATCAATTAAACAAGGGTAATTGATTCTTCAGTTCAATTATATTTGACACACCCAGATGAATTCATTATTCCCTATTGAATCTTAAAATCATTTAAATAGAACCTTTTTAGCAAAATGAAGTAGGCTAAAACAACACAGTATATCAAAATTAAAATAATTTCTGGAAGGGTTCAGGAATAAAGTTGTTTAAATATATCAAAGAGGGTTCTATCTTGTCTGAAATGGGTTATGGAGCCATTTCTAAGGATCTGGAACTCCAGCAAGAGCCATTATCTCCAAATGGAAAAACTTATAACAGTGATGAATCCAAGAAGTGGTTGGTCTACCCAGAACGCAGCATTCATGATTCAATATTTAGAAAGAGACTCTGCAAAATGGTATCTAAGAGAGAGTTACATGGCAAAAATCACTGTATAAAAATCACAATAAGGGTTCGACTTAAGTTTGCCAAAATTCACCTCAATGACCTCCAAAGATAATGTCAAGATAATGTTCTGTGATGAGTTTAACGTGAAATTTTTGAACAACATGAGATTGACTCCCTCTGGCATAAAGCTAACACAGCTTTTCACAACAAAACAACGTAATGACAACATAGCAGTAGAAGTGTGATGGTGTGAGTAAGCTTTGCTGCTCCAGGGCCTTGACCATAATTGAGGAAAACACGAGTTCTGCTCTCTACCAGAAATTCCTGAAGGAATATGTCCAATCACCAGTCTGTGATGTGAAGCTCAGGATATGCAGCAAGACAGCAATCTAAAGTACAATCGCAAGTCTAGCTCTGAACAGCATGAAAGAAACAAAATTAAAGTTTGGGGTAAGTTTGGCCTTGTCCTCACTTAAACCCCACTGAGATGTTGTGGAAGGATCTTAAATACAAAGATCATGAATAAAAAACTTTTATGTGGCTAAAATAAAGCAATGATTTGAAAGAAGAGTAGGCTAATATTCATTCACGGCATTTGGCAGACACCCTTATCCGGAGTGACTTACAATGAACTCATTTATACAAATGAGCAATTGAGAATGTAGGGCTCTGCTCAAGAGCCCAGCAGTGGCAGCAGGATTGGAACTCATGATGTTCTATTCAGAAGCCCAACATGTTAACCACTAAGATACCACTTCCTCTATATTCCTCTACAGCAATGTGTAAGACATCTCCAGTTATCACAAGCCTTTGGTTATAATTGTTTTTCTTTTAATACATGAAGTTTTGTGTTGTCATATATTACATTTTGAATGAGGATCTAAAACAGGGGTGTCCACAAAGGGCCGGTGTGAGTGCAGGTTTTCATTCCAACCAAGCAAGGCAACACCAATATCTCCCTGATTAAATCTAATGATTTTCATTTTCAATGACTATCAGGTCATATACATTGCCTGGGATTCAATGAAAACCTGCACCCACATCGGTCCTTTGTGGAAAAGACATTTGAGAAAATATGTAAAATGAGGAAATCACAAGGCACTGTATTAGATTTAATATTAAATCATTTATTAAATTATAAATAAAAAAATTATTTAAGGATTCACAGTAATTTATAATCTTGTTCCAAAGTGATTACGTTTAAACTAAATGAAAATATAGTACCGTGCAAAAGTCTATGGAATTGTTTATGGATTTCATTATAATAGATACAATTTAATGTATTAGGAAATGCTTGCATATTAATAAGCGATATAGCACATACCTGATGGCATGGTTCCTCACAACTCCAGGATACAAGTAATTGAATTGGTTTAAATAAATCACCTCTGATGTGAATGGGTGTGCATGCTCTGCAATGGACTGGTAACCCATCTAGGGTGTAGTCCTACCTCACACACCCAGTGTTTCCAGGATAGAATCCGGATCCCCACCAACCCGGTCCGGGATTAAGGATTCACTGAAAGTGAATGAATGAGACACTATTTGTCAGATAAGAAGATAATCAGACCTGACTAGGACCTGTAGAGAGAGAAGCAAGTGGGAGCCAAAGCCAAAATTTAAATCTTCATTATTTTTTAAAGCATCTTACAATTTATGTTTTATGTAATGCATAACTTTATTCTGGGCTACTTGCCAAAAATATATTTGGGATATTATAAATTAAATACAAGTTGGTATTTAATGTAATGTACATATAATTTCAATGTTTGATACAAACATCAAGATTTTCTATGCATTAAAGTGTCTAGGACATTGTAGTTGGTAAATACACAAAGCATTGCAAAAAATATACTCTTTATAGGGTCTCTAAAATAAACAATTTTGCTGACTAGAATGTGCACATTTGTGTACAGTTGCTTGACACTGATTAAGATGGGTATAGTACATTACACTGTAGAATTCCTCCACTTAAGAAATGAAATTGACAGTAAGTCAATAATGAGCCTAATGGCTAAATTATGGTTGAAGTTATTCATTGTGCATTTGTGTTTTTGGTACAACTCAAAAAGTACACTGTTGTCTTGTAGAGCAGTAGTCATGAGAGCTGGCTAGCATGCTGTAACAGATAGCTCTAGAGCATAGCACTCTATGCTCACTTGCAGTGCGCTCTCAGCAAGTATAATGTTCAGTGCTGTCCTCTGATTTTGCCCTTAACCTTCACCTAGCTGCCCAATGGGCTTGCTTTCAACTCAGACTGGACTCTATTCTTAATGATGACTTGTGCAATACTGACCTGAGGTGTGTGTGTGTGTGTGTGTGTGTGTGTGTGTGTGTGTGTGTGTGTGTGTGTGTATGTGTGTGTGTGTGTGTGTGTGTGTGTTACTATGTGTAGGAAATATGACCAAAATTCCAACACTACAAGGATGGTTTATTAATCATGTTACATAAAATGCACAATATTCCATTGAATCAAGTAAAGAAGTAAATATTTTGTGATTATTTATTTTTGTTATATGTATTCATATTTTATATATTTATTTAAATTTTCTGTATTTATTTTTTAATTTTAAAACTATTTTGTCGACAGACAAAAATGTAATGTAATTATATATTTGTACAGGTGGATTTGCATGTCAGAATGTGTTGTGTATGTGTGTGTGTGTGTGTGTATGTGTGTGTGTGTGTGTGTGTGTGTGTGTGTGTGTGTGTGTGTGTGTGGTGGTGCTGACAGAGAGGGGCTCATTAACACAGGCTTTGTCTCCTGCCGTGACAATGACATTGAGCTGCCTTCTGCCTTCTCCATCTTGCGCTCTTCCTCCCTCCCTCTCACCGATGAACAGATGAGTAAGCCTGGGCCAGAGCAGCAGGCTGTGCAGACTGATCCTCAATGCTATTTACCATCAAAACACTACAAATCAACTTATTATTACTGGAAACACAGAGAAAATGGAGGAGATCTGATTTCAAAGACTCCCCTCCCCCTTCATTTCCCACATGTTTCTATTTTGCTACTATTTTAATTCTGATTATAAGTTCCTATTCCTGTCTAAACCATCACCCCTTTCATATGTCTACTCTTTTTTTATTTTGTATTCTCAGAGAGTTGATCCAGAGTCTGAGGGGATTCAGTTTCTTCTATGCTAATCTTGGGGAGACTCTGTGCAGTCGAGAGCCTGCAGCACTCAACGGCTCCCTCTGCTGGAATGGGCAGGAGATGACAGACAAGTGAGTAAACAACAGTATCGCCACAACACACACAGACCATATATGAATGCATGATTCATTTTCTTTAAGGTGTCATGTATATGTTTTCAAATATTTCATCTCATCTCGTGTAGCACAATGAATTATAGAGCAGAATGTGTTGTAGGTGTCCATAAGCAAGGAAACATATTATATGCTGCTGTTTGTAATGTAATACTGAGGGATAGGTTATAAGGGAGGCAATTGACTTTAGTTGTGTTGTGTGCCTGAGGCAGAGAGAGTGGAGGTAGGTGAATTGAAGGTTGTGTTTGTCGAGAAGTGATGAGCTGTGCACACTCCATCCTTCGGTTGACAGGCGTTGTGGTGTAAATCTTGACTCAGCCTGCGTGAAGGGTTATTAATGTCATTGATGCTGTTGCTTCTCCCCTCTTGCTTAATTGCTCCTTCGATTGCATTCACTCTCCATTCACCTAGCGGAACCCAATTTTTAGTTTGCCAATTATATATATAGTTCCCTTTGCCCTATGTCTGTGCACCTCCACCTTCCATAACTTTGTCTCACTTTTGATCTCAGCCAGGATAACACAGTTCTCTTCGGTTCTCTGCCATTAAAACCATTGAAATATATTTATTTCTCTGTTTCTGTCTACATTCCCATTTAGATCATGCGGGTGTCATGTTGCTTCAGCAGCTGCTGGATTTGATATCTGTGTCACTCTTGTTTTATTTGTGTAATTGCGGTATGTGGCTAAGCTGCTCACTAGGGTGCTTCAGATTTGAGATCTGACGGCCAGAAAAGCAGTAACAGCACTCAATCACTGTAGCCTGATGAGCAACAAGCCTTTTAGAGACATGAGAGAATGTCAGTGGTCACTCTTCTACCTTCTTGAGATAATTAGAACCAGAGATGGGGAGAGACAAATAGTTTACAGCTGTGGGAGAGAATGCGCAGATGCATGAAAATGACATCTGTGATGACATTCTAATTTGCTGGGAATAGAGTCAGCTGCAGAATTATTCGCATTTTCCATTTGAACATTCAGAGGTTACAGGTTTATTGGATAATTATGGCTCAAGAAAAATAGTTCCTGCAGCTCTCTGTTATAGGATTCTATATAGAACCTTTAAGGGTGAAAACAGATCATATTTCTAAAAGTATATTTAACGTTTCCTCCAACAGCAATAATCTTTGGAAGATTGCTTTTGCATAGTATTTCTATAACAAAAGTAATACATATATATACTTATGTTGCACTACCAACGAATATATCAAATAAATGTTAGTAATAACACTGATTATTTCTGTGTGTTCAGGATCTCTATTGTTGAGTGTATACAACCAAACCCAAAAGAAAGTTGTAAAATTGCTTGTAATGTATAGAAAAATGCATAAACAATTGTCATTTTATGCAGCAGTCATCTCAGTCTCTAGATTTTAATTATGTTAAAAATCTGTGGTGTAAATTGTATAAATGCAGTCACCAAATGAAGAATGTGAAGGTTTGATCTTGAAATATTCTGCATGGGGTGTCCGCTAGGTTTAGTATAAGACTGATGTTCTTTTGGTCTTATGGTCAGGTGTCTGCAAATCTTTGTCCATATACTGTATCTATTTGTACTTAATTAGTATATGTATAAGAATTAGTGTATTAAGGAGGGAAGTATAATGTCCATACACATCTTTTACAGCATTGTAAATGTTTCATCTTTTGCACATAATTTTCTAAAAAATAGTGGGGAAAATAACACATTTGTTTAAACGTGCATTTCCTGTTCTTGCATTTCTGCCTGTGCATCTCTTAACAGATATTATTATTCTTTAAATGAATTATTAGTCTTTTTTCAGACACATTATTTCAATAATCGGAAAAATCCTATTATCTATACACCTTCGAATAATAATATTTGCAAACTATTTACATAATGGACAAAACATGGATGGATAAACAGAATAATCAGAGCACTCACTACCGGTCACTTTCACTAATAATGTACCCCGCTGCATCACTTTGCTCTCTCAGGCATTCCACAAACTCATAATTTCAATCAAAATGTTAAAGATGTCTGATAATAATACACTAAAGAATACAAGGTGGCAATATTCCCCATGTTACTATAATCCCACACTTGAAAGATTAATCATTTCAGAGGATAAATTGGTACAGTAAAAACACCATTAACTCGAGTTGTGCAGCCAGTAAGAGAAAGTTGCATCTCCCTGGACAAAAAATGGTTTCTGTGTCTCCTCACGTTAATAATAGGCACAGTAAAGTAAAGATTCTGTCAATGTCTTAAACCTGCTGATCTAAGAGATTTTCTAAGGGACTGATTTGACTGGCTAGTTGAAGTGTACCAATGTTGCATCATGCTTGTCAAACAAGTCACACCCCACAGTTCTCATTCTGGAGTTTAACAGTTTTAGTGGTAAAGTCTGCTTTTAGCGTTTCTCTACATTATATTTATCCAGGAGCACACCTTCTCGGAAGTTAGGTATATTTTCCTTCCTCTCTTGGTTGTTATATGTTAATTAAATCTAATTACCATGCATGTCTTTAATCCAATTGTCCACATTACTTATCTAATCACTTGTTGATTATTTAAACAAACACAGCAAACAGTGAAGATGGTGAATGTTCAAGGATACATTTAGTAGGTATGGATTGTCAAATCTGACTCGGTTAAACCTAAATAGGAGAAGAAGAATTCCTAAAACTCTGGGATCATGTAGGAACAGTGGAGGTCAGAGAGGTTTTTTTAGAGATTCTAAATTTTCCAAATAAAGAATGCATCTCCAGAGCCTTTACAATTGTACCAAATTCTTGCAATCATCCTTGACCTTTTTATCGGGGCATTTGCATTTTTAATCTGTTTGTGTTTGTGGATTTGACTATGACGAGCTCACATAATACGCAGAGGAGACTCTCTCAGATCTCTCAGGTAGATCAGATAGTCAATGACTATTTCTGGATATTGAAACTTTTTTCTGTACAGCTTTTGTTCTCTTCTGGTCTTTATACTCCCCCATATTACCTCAAGGATCTGATTGAGTAGTAGGCTGGCACTGAGGTAGTATTGAGATTATTCTTTTTATTAATTTAATAGAATAACTTTGAAAATTCAATGAAAACTTTCCCTGGATTTTGCATTTTGAACACTACTGTTAACATTCTTGCAAACAAGTCAATTAAGGAAAATAACTCCCTCGTGGACCATTTCTAACATGCCATAGTAATTGTGATTTAACCTCAATGTCTCTTTCACTCTTCTGTTACCTCAATTTGTGTAATGGTACTGTATCGAAGCACAATGTACTTGAACAGTTACAGTCAAGTTGCCTAATTTAATCATTTTATGTCATATAGGCGAACAGAAAAATCTTAACAGAATAACGATTCATAAGAACATTTTACAGAAAGTATGAAAGTCTTAGGACCTGTGCGTTCACAACCATACACTGAAGTGTCTTAATTAATCTTTACACAGATGCCATTTTTAATAAATCAAAATTTGATTCATCTTGAGATCAAAAGCATCCAGCCTTGCCACTGAACACTTGGCACCCATATCAAACACTCTTGGTACCCATATTCTCACTCTCTTTCTCTCTTTCTCTCATTCTCTCATACTCCTATTTTTTTTTTATCTTCATATCTCTTCTATCTGGAATAATATGTGTGTGTATTATTAATGTGATGATTAAAGGCGGAAGGTGGGCTGCCATCAAGGCTAATAAGGAGAATAAATAAGTATGCAAATGTAATTTGGTTTAATGAAGAAACATAGCGAATGTAAATGATGATGGGTTATGTCATGGCTAAGAATGGCCCATGATCTCATATCTTTGCTCTAAGCCCCCCCATCCCTTTCTTTTTTTTCTCTTTTTCTTTCTTTCTGTTAATAATTTTTTTATGAACCATTTGTATTTATGTGAGGTAATGGTAAGGATTATTAATCTGCTTTATAGCTGGCACTGATAGAAAGTCACATTCTGTGGGCAATGCTCACACTCTACCACAAGCAAACAAGTTACGTAACGTGTTATTGACTGTAGTGGAGTTGTAAGGTTGACAGTGTAGTGTTAGTGCAAGTGTAAGGTGTGTGTCAGAGTTGTATTTGTGGCTGCTTAGAGTCTCATTGCTGCTGTGTCCGTCAGTCTCTGTGATAGCAATTCTCTGTGCATCAACACTAATTACATTTTAATAGGAAGTAATCTACTGGAAAGAGACAGAGAGAGAGAGAGAGAGAGAGAGAGAGAGAGAGAGAGAGAGAGAGAGAGAGAGAGAGAGAAAGAGAGAGAGAGAGAGAGAGAGAGAGAGAGAGAGAGAGAGAGAGAGAAATGCCTAAAAGCACTTTTCTACATTCACATGCACAGACACCCACACACCCACTTGTAAAGAAATTAACGATACATTACTTATTATTACTATGATATTTATATAACTGTAAATACACTATAGGGATAATTTATATTGGACTTCTGACTTTTACAGCCATATGTGTTCTTCATGATCTTCCCCAAACTGTTACCACAAAGTCTTTGGATGTGGTACTATTAAATCTTACCTCCATTTGAGCTAGAAGACCCAAACCTCTTCCAGCATGACATTGCCCTTGTGCACAGTGCAAGCTCTATGAAGATATATTGTTTACATTATATTGTCTATGAAGATATATTGAACACCTCTGGGATCAAATTAAATGCTGACTGCACCCCAGGTCTCCTCATCCTACATCAGTACCTGCTTTTAGTAACATCCTTGTGGCTGAATAAACACAAATCTCCATTAACACTCATAAATCGACATGTGGAATGGGTTCTAAAAGCACACATGAATCTTATGGTCAAGTGTCCACAAACCTTTGTGTAGTTTAGGATTCAGTTGTGTTGCTTCATATGTAAATTGACATGATTGTGCATAGATTTTTAATAGAGATTCCCTGCAAATTTTTAATCTGTATTCAGTTGTAAAGTATGTGATATGGAAATTGCCACATACACAGACACTCTCTTGGGAGAGAGAACTCTCTTTTTAGCTCACATGAAAAGTCCAGTTAATTAACATTTTGTATGAAAAGCTTTTTTTCTACAAATTGCAATAATCATAATGTATATTTTACCACTAGATGGCAGTATTGTCCGCGTTTATGTTTATAACTAAGCTTCAGAAATAAAATAAAAATATAAAAAAATAAATAACTGGCTCACATGGCTTGTGAGTGTTAGACTTCTAGCCTAATGTCTTTGTTGTGTTTGATTAGGTTTTCAGGTCCAGGGCCGAAGAAAAACCACCCTCATGGATCAGACGCCAAACACAAGCACCCTGAGCCTGTGGTCAGCCAGATCATCGACAAACTCAAACACATCAACCAGGTAAGTGTGGATCACATTCTGATATTCTCTGTATCATTATTTTCACTCAACACACATACATTGGGCTTTGTGGGGGTGCTCTGTCATGAGGAACCCAGCCATAAGGGTCTGCAGGCATCCTCAAAACAAACCAATGCTGGAGACTGCCTGCCTTGGTCCCTTGACAATACAACAGGTGGTCGAGACATCAGCTTTTTTTTCTGTGTGTGTGTGTGTGTGTGGATGTGATTATAAAACAAGGCTTGTTAAAATGTTTGCAATGTAAAAACTGCTTTACACAGATCACACAGACTGTAAGTTATTGTTTGACATAACTAAACTTTTCCACCCACAAATCAGTTTTGTTTTGTTTTGTTTTTTCACCAAAAATTGTGTGTCATGTGTGCATTGCTTATGCTTGAGTTTTGGTTTGGGACATGAAAAACATGTTAGTTGGCATAATTTAATTATTTTTACTTGAAGTACTTACTTAATATAACTATGATACCTTAATGATTGAATTGTAATGAAACACAGAATCTTAATTCAAGATAGTGTGAAGTTGTGTCACGATATAATACATTTTTGACACAGCAGTAATAAGCATTTTCCAGAATGTGTTATTTAGGTTTTCATTCTTAATTATTTAAACATTTATTATGGAAAATGTACAATAATTGAAACTTAATGAGGAAACAGTGTTTTTTGTTATCTATTAACAGATAATAATAATTAAAAGAATTATGTAGAAGCAGTTGTAAAATTGATGCTTTTCGAGCAACACTAAAAACTCTTGTGCGATGAAAAAGGAACAAAATGAAACATACCTCAGCTTTCACTGGACTGCCGCTAGGGGGCGTTTTTGAAGCGTAGAGCTTTTTCTTTCTGTTAAGTAGTTCTGTTGTCAGTCATCAGAGATGTAAAGTACACACATCCTTCATTCAAGTAGAAGTACAGATACACATGTTTCCAAAAACTTTCACTGACTATACTTTACTTTTTCACTAAAGTTGGAGTAAAGAAGTATGAGTAGGTCCTGTTATTGGTTACATTTTAGTGGCTATATGTACTCAGTCCTTCACTTTTTTCTCTCTCATGAAGTTACTGAGACAAAAACCACAGCTTGTCAAGCTGGGGAGAAATCTGCTATGTCCCAAAGACCCAAGCTTAATGGACGTTCTATAGTGGTGAACAAGAATTGTGTCATTTATTAAAAATATAACATTTGTTATCCTTTGCAAACCACTAAGGTATACAAGACATAAAAAACAAGCATACAAAATAAAACCAAGTACTGAAAAGTAGTACATTGTACTTTTTGTTTGTTAATTTTCTTTTAGTTAATCAGTATATATTTAGGTTAGCAGTTGCAGTTAAAGGAATCCTAAAAGTGGGGGGTGGTGCTGCAGGTCATCACAAGAGAGCCGCGAGGTGACTTGGTTGTGTCTGCTTGGTCATAGCAAAAGTTATGTGGTGTTGAAACCTTGGTGTACAGAGCCATAAGTCAGGATTACGCCTGCTTCCTTTTGTGTGTGTGTGTGTGTGTGTGTGTGTGTGTGTGAGCGAGAGAGAGAGAGAGAGAGCGAGAGAGAACTACTGCTTTGCTGTGTTTCATATGTCATCAAGTGAGACATGAAGTTTATGGACATGTATATGTGCTGGTCTGTGTGATGGGTTTATGTGTGCAAGATAGTTTATGTATGTGTCTGAGAAAGAAAAGGAGAGAAGCGCATTGCAGCTCTGCACTCACCAGGCATGTCTGAGTGGATTAACATGGTCCTCTTGTTTAAACAGGATGGAGAGGCAAATCTGAGCAGGAGGTGGGGGAAGTCCAGGGGTCTGGGGTAGGTTCACTCCTCCTCTGGGAAAAGCCGTCATTTTCTCAATGACTGTACTGCATTACCTCATGCCAGCAGCCTTCTTCTTTTCCTTTCTGTATGTGAAGCAGATAGCCTGGCGTTGGCTTGAGAATGAGTGCTAGATTAATGCAGATTGACATTCAAGACATGCTGGTAGAACCACAAATTGCCAAGCAAACACACACACTCATCATATGATCATGGATCAGCTGTATGCAGGCATTAAGGGCAGATCAGTTTTACTGACAACCTTAAGGTAAACGAGTCTGCTATAGGAGGAAACTGGGTTTTTGTATTTAGCGAATACATCTGTTACATTTATAAGCACACACACAAGCAGAAAGCACTTAGTATATTTTTGTAAAAAAGTACAGAAGGCTGGTTAGGAATTACGCTATTGTATGTAGAGTACAGTGTATGTTTATACTGTACATTGTATTGTAAGAGTACAGTACAGACAGCGCTGTGGTGTTCGGTCACAAAAACACCAACAAGCATGAAAGACCACACTACATGTAACACAAGCTACCCTCATTACACTGTCCCAAGTGAGTCAGATTTAAACAAGTTATAACAGCAACCACACAAACACTGCAGAATAGGGCCAGATGTCTTTATTCTGTTTTCTTAAGACGAACAATACGGCTTATTTTGCTAGATTTCAACATTGCTGTTCATACAGGCATTGAGTTAACATCCGGTGTGACTGTTCTGTAGGCTTTATCTGATAACTTTAATCTGCCACAGTTTGTCTCTCCTGAGGCCTGTGTGCATTTTTTTCCCCGAGTAAAGCAGGTCTCCATTAGTTATTTTACAGTCAGGAGGTCTGCTCAGCGATCTCTACAGACAGCACATGTTGTCTATGAGCTTCCCAGACTGGAGTCTGTTTAATGTAAGAGCAGAGGTGAGCTCCCTCAGCTAAGGAAGCTTGAACTGATTGATCATTTTAGACCCCCATTTGTATGTGTCTTCACTACTATATCAAGTGTTTCCCACTATATATCTTTAAATGTCTACCCAGCTATATTACATTTTACTTATAATCCATTCAGAAAAATCAACATCACTTGTATCTTATTTTAAATAGTAGTGACACAAATGCAGCAAGTGAAAATAAGTAATAGAAATGTGTGTGTGTGTGTGTGTGTGTGTACATATATATATATATATATGTATATATATATATATATATATATATATATATATATATATATATATATATATATATATATATATATATATATATATATATATATATATTAGGAAGTAATGAAGTACAAAGTACAAATACTTCGTTAATGTACTTAAGTAGATTTTTCTGGTACCAGTACTTACAGTACAGTAATTTTTTGGACCACTTTTTACTTTTTTTCATTCATTCATTTTCTCCCGCTTATCCGTAATTCGGGTCACGGGGGCAGCAGTCTAAGCAGGCCCCCGCCTTCGACTGCTGCCCAATCCTCACAGCACCGTCCCTTACGGTCCCTCCTGCAGGTGGTGAGCCCACGGGAAGGCGGCCCCACGTCATGGACCTTGATATTTCCCTCGTAAGGGACCCCCGGAGCATAGAGGGTTAAGGGCCTTGCTCAAGGGCCCAATAGTGGCACTTTTTACTTTCTCTCATTAAATTTTATGCAAATATCTGTGCTTTCTACTTCTTACATTTTCATCCCAGGCTTGTTACTTTATTTTTAATCTATTTGGACCAATATTATTCTTCTCATTGCATGCTGTTTTAAGACATTGTATATGGAGGTTGTTCAGTCAGGATACATTCATTAGATAACACAATTTGAAATACATTTGTAATAATATGTTAATATGATGTGAGGTCTGGTTCCCAGCGTGATACTAAAACAGGTTGTTTTAATGGCTACTTTTTACTTAAGTACATGTCAGAGACCAAACTTCTTTACTTTAACTTGAGTGAAAAGTGTAGTCAAAAAGTTGATGATTTTACCAATTTAATTTGTAGGTTCTTTGATGAATAAGTTCATCAACTGCCAATTCACTCTATGTTATTGATAATAACCTGCTTCACAGCTTAAAGCCATTGTCATCAAGAAATAAAAAAAAAATTGGTTTGATTCCTGCACATTCTATTAAGCACGCTGTAATGTGTCATTAATATAAATGCATTTGGGGCTACAGAACCATAAAGAAATCTGCATTGGAGATCACTAGAATGTTTTATCAATTGGGTCATTTGTAAAAAATAAAAAAATAAAAATAAAAATAAAACTCAAACTGGTGGTCCAAGTGTTTTGATAACAAAAACAGAGAAGCTTCTTGTGGCCCTGTTCTCAACAGGCATGTCGAAGTAGATTAACATTGTGCTCTTGTTTAAAATTGAAGGAAAGGCAGATCTAAGCAGAGAGGTGTGGAAATTCCAGGGGTTGGGTGAGGTTCACTTGTCCTCTGGGGCAAGTTGTCACATGGGTCAATGGGTCAATCACTTCAAATCACCCTAAAATCAAATCACATCTGATACAGGACCTGAGCAAAACAACATATCTTAGAAACATGCCAGATTAAAATCAAAATGGCAAAAAAGCCTTTCTGAACCCTCAGGACTCCAAGACAAATTGTCTCCTTTTAAACTAAAAAAAGCCAGCAGGCCAGATGGCATCTTTAAATGAAATAATCAACCACACACACCAAATTATTTAATTAGCCCTTGTTAAACTATCCACCATGAATAGTTTCACCATGAATCTAAGTGTAGGTTATTTCCCTGGACTCTTTATTTACATTTGATTGCAAGCTACTCACTGTAATTAACCGTAACAATCTGCTGCATTCTGTGCAATAGTGGCGCACATGAGGATATCCAACCCACATTAACAAAAAGTGCAGACCTCTGGAAAAAAGTAATGTTTATTTTAAAAACAGCAACATGGTCACGTAATGTAGTGTTAAACAATATAATGGATAACACACTACACCCCACTATTCGATCATTTACAATACACTTTAATGATATGTGAACACTTTCAACACTGCTGCCTCACAAAGCTTATAAAAATGGCTCTTTACTGTGGAGTCGGGCTCCTTTTTAAAAATACAAGTTCAACAGTAAAATCAAGAATTATTAGTAGTAATAAGTTATGTCATAAATTATATATATATATATATATATATATATATATATATATATATATATATATATATATATATATATATATATATATATATATATATAGTATATATAGTATATATACATATAGTTACATATTTATCTGTACTTGTAAATTGGCACAATTGCTACTGTTTGCACTTCTGGTAGATGCTAAACTGCATTTCGTTGCTGTGTACCTGTACTATCTATCTATCTATCTATTTATCTATCTATCTATCTATCTATTTATCTATCTATCTATCTATCTATCTATCTATCTATCTATCTATCTATCTATCTATCTATCTATCTATCTATCTATCTATCTATCTGTCTGTCTGTCTGTCTGTCTGTCTGTCTGTCTGTCTGTCTGTCTGTCTGTCTGTCTGTCTGTCTGTCTGTCTGTCTGTCTGTCAGTGGTAACCATTGATTGAGAGCAATGATCTCTTACAGTTAGGTGTTTTTTATTTCCTTTTATCTATATCTGGAGGCCTGGATATTGCACCCATGGGAAGATAGATTACAAGTGTTTTAAAAGACATTATTAGATATGATACCTTTCTTAAAGCAGATATTGGACAGATTCAAGCTGAGAGGGTGGGGTTTAGAGAGAGAAAGAAAAAGCTGAGATAAGAAACTGCGGGTGAGACACCTATATGTTATACATGCAATATTTGTGTAAATATATATTGAAAAAATACTAGTACATGACAGCCCCCACCCAGTCTCCAGTTCCCTGATCTATGTATATTACAGATCTGTGTAAAACCCTGAACACTGATATGCCTCTATAAATATAAAACAACTCTGGGTGTTGACCGAGTCATTTTTATGGAACAGTTAAATTTCTCCCCCAACTTTAGAGACAATGTTTCAGACATTTAGCATGACTGGCTTTTCTCTAATGGCTTGTTGGTGTCCAGCAGTTGTAGACCTCAATGGCAGGGAGGTGTAGAGTGTATGGTTTTAGATTAACACTTCTCCTGATGCTTTAACAGTGGAGACTGTGCAAAACACCCAGAAACATTTTTATAGAATTAGAAAATAGAAAACTTTAGCCTTCTCCGATCCTCTGGGATCGGCTTTCTCACGCCTAAACGCGGCTGATGTAATGTCTGAGTTGGGCCAAGCTTTAAATGAACACGCGTCCATAAACCGAGGAAATAAAATGACTTTGTGCTGAAGCTATTTCATGTCGGCAAGTACTCAAAGAACGTATGAGCGCTTATCTGCATGTGGAGATAAAACTTTTCTTCACTGATGTTGAAGTTTGCTGTGGACAATTCACACTGAAAATATTATTGGAAGGTATTAATGCATACCACGTATGAAAGTCATTATCAGCTGTTTAATGGTGCTCAGGAATTAGAAAGATGTGTTTGTGGACTTAATGTTACACACATGTTTTTGTTCGTGCTCAGTTTTTGTACTGCCGTAACCGGGTAAATTGTTATTAACTATGCAATGAATGCACTCTTAATCTTCAAAAATTGTAATTCATGTAGGTCAGAAATGTTTTAAATCTGTTTATGGGCAACAGTAAATCTTCAAATCAGCCAAAAACAATCAACAATGAAAGAAATCAGAAATTTTAAGGGACAGTTAGGTCATCACGTGATAATCGTGTGCCGACATCAAAGCAGGTTTCAAAACAAATGCTGTGTACTGTGATTATGTCTCATTTACTCAAAATAGCACAAATCAGATGTTGTCAGGATGAAAAAGACTAAGCAAACAAACAGTCAATCTGTGGTTTCCATTACATGCTGTCACAGTCGTGTTTAGAGAGTTCACAAACTGTAAAAAAAAAATTTACATTTCCAAAGGTATGTCAATATTTGATATGTGGTTGAAGATGTTTAAGTGGATACATTTAGATTCTTTGATTTATTCATTTATCATCAGTAACTGACTGATCCAGACTGAATTAGCCAGCGCTGCAGTGTTTCAGTGTCCATGCAGGGAACATCCAGTGCAAAGCAGGAAAATACCTTTGAGTATTTAATTTCAGCCAGTCCATTCTAATTAAAAAGTGACCTTCATGCGGTTCAAATCTCTAAAGTTGCTTGATTGCTAGATATAGTTCTCAGCAGCACTTGCCTTTAACCCACAAAAACTTTCGGAAGGCGAAAATGCAGACTTAAGAAGCAGATTTTTTTCGCTGTCAATTGTAATATAATGTAACAAAAGCAAGGGACAATATGAAAGAAAGAAAAAAAATCACGTCAGCACATTCAGATCCACCTTCCAAGAGACGTTACAGCCTACAAACATGGCCACTAAGGACTTCAACTTCCAGCACACATGCGGAAGCTTTCCTGATTAGAGATCACACCTGGGTTTAATCACGTGTATACACACACACACACACACACACACACACACACACACACACACACACACACACACCTGAAAACAAAAAGCACACTCAAGCACGCATTCAGTGAGAAGCATTGACTATATACTATGCAAGGCGTAAAAAATAATTACCATGTTCTCTGTTCAGAAGCATAAAATTAAGAGTACGACTGACCAGCAAAACAGAGGAAAACGATCTAGAGTAAAAAAAGTCAAATAAAAAAGTACTTCTCAGTGTTCTTTGCCCAACCCTGTGCATGCTTTGTATGTGTATGTGTGTGTATATGTGTGTGTTTGTGTTTGTGTGTGTGTGTGTGTGTGTGTGTGTGTGTGTGTGTGTGTGTGTGTGTGCGCACTGAAAAGAGAAAAAGAGAAGAGGGACAACAAGAACAAGACTGTGGTGTGTCATATAACAAAGGAGATGAGAACAGAAAGACACATGGGAGGGAATAGGAAATAAATGGAGCAGGAAAATAAAAAGGGAGTCAACATGGATAGAGATATAGAAATATAATAAGGGAGAGTGGCACAGAGGACAAATTAAGAAGTCCAGATGAAGAGAGAGTGAAAAGAAACAGAAATGCCGGGATAGAGTACAAGATGGGAAGAATGCAGATGTAATTGTATGTTCCTTGCCTCTATTAAATGCAAAAAAACACAAAATCCGTTTTTAATTTCAAATCCTATTGACACGCCTGGTGCCTCTTCACCTCTCCAGCCAAGCTCGAACTTCTTCTCAAAGTTTAGTTAGGGAATCAAAGGGTAATCAGATAATTGCAGCATTTTAATGTGAACTGCGGTGCTTGCTGGGACAGAGGCTGCCCTCTGCAGTAATCCTATACTCTGGGAATTTCAACAGATGGTTTCAATGAAGGTAGAGACAGCAAGACATGTTACACAAATATTAAAATCTAATTCAACAATCAGTGTAAGTGAAACTACACGCATTGCAACAGAGATCACAGATCACATAAGCACATGACGACAATCCGCAAGATTTTTTCTCCCTTTTCTCCCCCGAGTGCCTGCAAGCAATGTGCTTATATAAACAAAAAACACAAGGAGAAATCTTGTACAAATGAAAAGAAAATCCTTCTCCAGCACTCAAAACACATTCCGCTGCCTAAAGTACAACAGTGAGCTTCCTTCATGGCCTGCCTGCATGCAGCAGATCTATGATTATGTGATACTCTATGTGTTGTAGCACAGCATCACCACCAATGCTGCCCACACGTGGGCTATATTTATATTAGAGCTGTCATAATAATTAACGCATTAACGCAAATTAATTTTAACGGCACTAATTTTATTAACGCAGCACGCATTTCTGTTTGACCATTTTTATTTAATGTATCAACATACATTTATTCACAAAGTCCTTTCTTTACTCAGATATAAAAATAAATAAATAAATAACCTCCACAGAAAAATAATTTGTAATCACTAAACATTTGTCTCAAATCAAGCACCAAAATTCGCCATGATGCACACATCCGGCAATTAAAACCATCCGTGTGGAAACATAGCAAAAGTTCTGTTAGGTGTCCTAATTATTAACATAATTTAAAACAGCATAATTACTTTAAAACATTTACAAGAATATTTTGTCTTTATGCTCTATGTTTTACTAATAATAAGCATACATTTGCATAAAGCATCATTATTTATCCATGCTCATGTTGATTAGTATTAAAACCTTAAAAATTATTAATTTAAGGTACATTTAAAACAGATAAAAATGTACAGTTAAGTTACGATTAATCATGAGTTACCTCATGACAATCATGCGATTCATCACAATTTAATATTTTAAACGATTGACAGCCCTAATTTATATATATATTCTTAATAGGTTTAATGTATTTTGTTGCAAGAATTTCAGGTACTACAGAGAGTTGGAGAGAGAGTGCAGTCTACAACCCCCCAAAAAATCTAAGAGGGAAAAAACTCATGAAAAACCAAAAGCTATTCTTTCCCAAATTCTTACCGTAATTCCTTAATTTTGTGTGGCTGCTAGCTAATAACATTCCATTTGATATTATATATATATATATATATATATATATATATATATATATATATATATATATATATATATATATATATATATATATATATATATATATAAATAACCCTACTCTAGATCACACACACACACACACACACACACACACACACACACACACACACACACACACACACACACACACACACACACACAGTAAACCCCCAACCACTCAGCCATTTAAGAATTAATTAATTCATTAATTGATAACTTCTTCTGTAGTAAATGTGTATTGATAAGTTAATACACACACTGGAATTTAGAACTCAGGCATAAGTACCAATTTCCACACTAACTGGCGTTTAGAGTTAGATTTCAAGTTGAAATCAAGTTAAAAATCTTTTTTTTTTTTAAGTTTTTGTGGAAACTGCTGCTATGCATCAGGTTCTGTAAAATAGTTGCGATGGAAGTCACCTAGCAAAATTTTGGCAATACACTAAACTCCTAATATATTTTTCATCCATTGGTTGCTATATTTTCTTTTATAGACCATTGTATTTCAGTCTGTTTATTGTCAGGTAGCAGAGATGGTCACAGAGACAAGTAAAATTCTTTATTTTTAAAACAGGAAAAAGCAAGGCAAGACAACATTCAGAAACCAATTAAGAAATAAAGATTATAACCAAAAAAATCATAATAGACAGCAAAGTGTGTGTAAGGAGACTATTCTGGGCAAGAAGCATTAGACATACAGTTTGATTTTACATTGTTTTAATTTTAACATTATTTTCTTTCTTTTTTACATTTTGGTTTAAATTACTTTATGAAAGAAAAATTATTTAAACCAAAATGTGAAAAAGAAAGAAAATAATTTAGAAGAACTGCTTTTGCACTAAACTAAAGCTGTTCTTCTAAATTGCCTGTTCCTTTTTACCTCTACCCACTGATTCATTTTCACCATTTTAATTTTGCTGCTTTATTTAATTACTAGCCTTCAAAATGTTAATTATTTAAGTCTTTGTTTAATGGTACAAGCCATTGATATTATTAAATTTTAGATCCAGACTAGCAGAATTGTTTTCCTGATTTTTTCATGGCTGTTCTGTGATATAAGTGCAAAGAATGGTCTGAAACTAAGCATAGTTATCAGAATATATTGTTTTTTAAAACTTTCTATTGAAAGCGGAGATCGAAATTTCCCCTACCCAAAGAGCATGCCTCGTTTGGATCCCTAGTCAGAAATGGCTGTGGCATAATAAGGATTTGAAGGCCTGATGTAAATCATTCATAACATCAAAAAACAAGGTCTATAAGATCAATAAAAATATATTTTTTAAGGGGAAAAAAACCCCGCAATTCTATTTGCCAGTAAATGCATTTAGAAAAGGGCAGATGAGCATGTGTTCTGACAGGGAACTGTACTTAATAATTAAAATCTGAAAGAAATGTTGGTTTGGTGCGAGTGTGCTACAATAAACCATACACCAAACATACAGTGCAGTAAGAGTAGACACCATGTGTACAGTGGACAGACATTGATAATAACCATTGCAACAGTATTTGTTATTATTATGATACAATGACAGGATGTGAAAAAGGAAAAAAAAAGAATTCAGTGTGTACAAACTTTAATGCAAAACAAGAGTGTTTTAGTCTGTGTTGTTGTGGACTGAGGATTTTGATAAACTGGATAGCATCTGGAAAGATACAGTGCTGCTGTGGTACATAGTTGCGATAGCAATTGGTGTAGCAGCTCTGTAATGGCAGCTTGACAAAGAGATGGTTGCTTGGATGTTTGGTGTCAACAGCAATTTTCACTGCCCTGATGGTTCACAGTGTATGAACTTCTTAGCTAAATAGACCACTTGCTCAAGTCTGGTGTTACACTTGGAAGAGGTAGTTGTCGACCTATATATATCATGATATATGATGGTGTACAAGCATGAGAGTTTCTCCAGTAAAGTATGTTACTTGATGTAAAAGCTGAGCTTTAGATCCTCCATATAAACAGAGGTGCAGCATGGGGTTATGTTCAACACTGAAATGAAAACTTCTCCTTCTCTTCCTGCATCCCTTTATCATTTGTTCATGCTTTAGTTACTTCTCTCTGTATAGGTGCCTTTTTATATTCAATAGGTGGAAACCTGTATATTTTTCCCACAATATTCTTTTCCCATGCTAACGCAGCTCTTAATTTTTTTTTCTCTCCTCAGCTCTTCACTGTTTGTCTCTCATGAATTATGCCTCTCATTTATTTTCACTTTTCTTCCCCTGAGTCCCCTCGCTTTGTTTTACCAGTCTCGTTCTCTTCCTCTCGATACATCTGCTGTACAACTCAATCTCACATTCTTGTTCTCCTTCTTATTCATCCTCTTCTCATACTTCTATCTGTCACTCTCTCCCCTGCTGGCTAGGAGTTTAGGTGGAGAATGTGAGAGGTCCTTTCCTCCAATTAGTTGGCTGCTAACGAGGCTGAACCTCTTCTGTCCTCCCACTCTTGCTCCATTTCTAGGCCCTTAGCCCGGAAACCCAAAGCTGAGCCACCCCTCCTCTTCCACCTTTTACCTCCCATCTTCTACTTAATCCCCCTGGCAGACTCCAATTACCCCACTGTAGGTCGACATCAGCCCCCCGGCAAGGATGCAGTAGGGGAGCTGACTCGAAGTAAATTATAATACATTCATAGATGTCAAGGCCGGGGCAACATTCTCATTCCCACAGGCATTATAATACTAAGATCAGCATAATTGTTACAGATAGTATAGCATATATATTTATCATATTAGGGTCCATATTAAACAGGATGTATAGTAATGCAAATGGAAATCATATCTTAGCAGTCACACAAGAAGGAGGTGTGAAGAGCCTGCAGCTTGTAAGTTATCTTGAGCAAATGGATAGATGGGCTCATTAATAAAATACATTCATTTTGATCCTGCACAATTCTCTTTTTTTTCAAGTGTGTTCCGAGTGCAATTGCCTCTTTATTCATATGCCATAGACATCTCAGGTCATTTCTTCTTCTCAAGTCTATAGGCCTGAGAGAGAAAGAAGCCTACAGGTGGCAGCGTTCTTGCATTCTTTCTCACACTGCAGTGTAATCGGAGCCTCCCCTGGGCTGCCTGGGAGAGTTCGGCTGCACTGGTTCGTTCTCATGGCTCATCTGAGTCCTGCAGCGCTCACACGGACCTCCGTCAGCAATTTTCACTCCAGGAAGCACAATGTGAACCTCTCGGTAAGGTCAGAGGTCCCACTTCCTGTTTCCTGTCTGCACCAGGTCATCAGAGGGTCTATTTGCGAAGGTCATGTACCCCTCCGCCTTTCTTCCCTTTTGTTATGGGGGCCTCTCGACCCCAGCCTCCATCGTTACAATGGGAAAGAAGGCGAGAGAGTAGGATCTCATACATGGAGAGTGTGAAAGGACTGCTTAGTGTCACTGGGTATCAGTGATAAGTCTGAAGTTTGAAAAGTGGTGCAAAAATATACACCCTTGTTTCTGACATGGTCATGTCATTCAGTTAATCAAGAACATACTTAATCAATTTCAGATGTAATAAAACTGTAATGAATCAAACACAGCAGGTTGTGATATTATATGAAAATAATTCACAGCGGAATGGTGAAATGTGGCCTGGGCGGATATTTTTCTATAACAGCACATCAAAATGGGTTTTATTCCTTTTATACCTTAATTTTATTTATTAATGAATGACACATTGTGCTTTTGAGTTTAGTCTAGCTAGTTATCTAATATTTGTTACTTGTTATATTATAGTAGCTATAAACAGTCATTCTCTCTATATCTATCTGTTTATAAGACAGTGTTTTTTATTTCTAATGTTAGTGAAATGCTATCCTATTATCAAGTAAACAAAAAAAGAGCAAGCTCCTCTTTTCAAAAGGTTAAAGAATACAGATTGTAAAAAGGTTGTTATGGGAGATATCAATGATGACTCATTTTTTCTACCCAGGTTCCTCTAAATGTTTGGAATAATTTCCAGCATAGTGTACATTAAGCTTATAGCCCTGTCTCTGCCAGTAGACAGGATGATGAATTAAAGTGTGTGCTGTGTAGTTATTGTGAGGTGTCAAATTGGTAAAATCAGAGAGGTTTGGTCTTTTGAATGATCAACTACTTATATCACCACACTACAAAAAGAACTGTAACTGTTATCATTGCTTCGGATATTGCGGCTACGGTATATGTCACATATAGATTAGCCAGGTTATAATCTTGATAGTCTTGATGTCATTATTCTTCAACTATATCAATAATATACTGGACAAATACACTCATTCAAGTTTGTCTTGTTAGTGCCTTTACTAAAACATAAATAAATATTCATAACGATGATTCAGTCCTGGAATGAATCTCTTAGTAACATCCATATTGAAATCTACTTTTTTGTGCATTTAGACCACATGACTTTTGGTATTGTCGTGCTAACATTTTGAACTCAGGGGCTGTTTGAAGGCTCTAATCATATTTAGCAACCAGAACATCAGAAGTTGACCTTTTCCATTGCAGCTTCTTGTTTCACAAACTGCATGGGTTTTTATTTGTAATCGGTTTTGGTTAAAGTATATTATAATGTATATTTTTAAATATACAACCGTATTTTCTTTTTTTGTAAAATTTTTAAAAGAAAGAAAGAAAGAAAGAAAGAAAGAAAGAAAGAAAGAAAGAAAGAAAGAAAGAAAGAAAGAAAGAAAGCAATATGCATACATTTGCATACAAATTCTAACTTCTTAAGCTGAAAATGTGTCACTAGTTCAGGCTGGAGGGGAAGCAAAGAGAAATATCAGGATCTTGAAAACATGTTTTAGATTTTAACATGACCTAGAAAACTGTGGTTAGAGCATAGTAATTCATTGTAAAAGTGGCACACACCCAGTTTAAAATGCCCAGTGGAGTAGAATCTCTCTTTCTCTCTCTCTCTCTCTCTCTCTCTCTCTCTCTCTCTCTCTCTCTCTCTCTCACACTGTAGTTCACAATTACTGATGCTAAAGAAGAAATCTATGACTTGGCTGCTTTCAATACAGATGCAAAACAGAAACAGACTAACATATTGCAAAGTGAGTTTATATCCTTTTATCACATTTAACAATTTTTTATTAACATTAGGTACAATAAAGTACAATAGAAGTGGTTATGTTACTTCCTGATCATTTATCTTAGGATGCTACCATGAAAACCTTTACAACATCCATCTTGTAAATATGTCTCATTTTTCTGAGCCTCTCCGACATCCTTAACCTCCTTAAACACTTACGCTGATCTTGTTGTGTGTGGAGGCATGTTTCTATATTTTGGTAACACAGGAACAGGACTTTCTGACAGTTTTGACCTTGTGGTTACATTTGACTGGTTCTGCACCTTTTATTTGAAAAATAAACACATACGAGCTTAAAGGTGACCCATTGTTAATGTGTGTATTTCATTAATTCAATGCATTAATAATTATGTCCTTGTAAGGTCCTTACAAGGACAGTCATTCAAAAGCGTGCATGCGTGTAAGTGATTTCATATTAGCAAGCAAAATCAAGTGGATTCCAGCAGAACTGAGTTAAAAAATGTAACAATATGAAGAATGCAGGAAATTGAGATTAAAATGGAATTAAATACACATTTATGCACTAATCTTATTTGGTTATTCAGCTTCTTTTGCTTAAATGGAATACACTAGGTTTACGCTGATGTGTCCTGGAAAGATCTGAGTGCTCATTAACCACTTTTAATTAAAGCATACAGTGGTACAGTATGTAAGCTGTTTAGACACGGCTCTTGGCAGGAGTCATAACTTCACTGTCTCTTAGCTCCAGTCTACAGGCTGTACGAGACTTTACATGTCTTCACATGTCCACACATGTCCAGAAAGAGGATGTGCACCGCTTGATACTTATCAAAAGGTCTGTGCAGAGGAAACTAGCTTTCTTCAGTCCTTCATCTACAACCAAACACAGGGGTCATGGTTTTATTAAGAGAAGGCATCCTCACACACAGAATAACATGCTGCGGGATGACGCATGGGGCCAAACCACACGCATTATCTGGGCTCCCTCTGGAGTCCATCACCCATGCCCCTTAACATCATCCTGTCTCTCGCTCACCGCCTCCATGCTGTGTGTTGTGGTTACAAAAGATGGCAGAAAAAAAAAAACAAGTCTACTCTTGCTAGAGAACAAGGGCTCTCACTGCAGATGTTACTGTAAACAGGAGTTACGGTTGAGGTGGAGACACTTGGATTATTAGCTGAAGAGGGAAATGAACTGCTAAATTTGGGAGTGGTTACGTTTACTGATAGAAAAGTGATAACTTCAAAGAGGAAATCAGGTGGATATTAGGACAGGGAGTTTCTGCAAACAAAGCTGACTTTTCAATGGCAAAGTTATCAGTGCACACCATCAGAACATCAGAACATCAGTCATGTGTATTGTGCTAAGCCCATGTTACACATACATGAGTAGTAATTTCCTGCAAGTGCAGGCTGGAGTGGAAACTGTGGGAAAACTGAGGCAATAGTATAATTCGTGAGAAATTACACAAGTAAGACACAAGAAAAGGGGGAGTCACACACTAATAGCTAATAACTAATGCTAATGGGAATTTAAAACACCAGCACAGTGAAGAACAGAAAAAAAATTCTAAAGTCGGCAAAGAAAATGAGGTAGAAAATGATTAAGGAGCCGGTAGTCTTTGAAGGCTGCAAGTTTGAATAACAGAAAGCCTGACACTAAAGGTTTAGGTATGCTGATAATATCAAAGCACTATTAGAATTGGCAGTTCAGTGTTAACACTGCTGTGCAGTGGACTCTCCTTAGTGGGTCCAACAATCTACAATATGCTGGCCTTTGAGTGGACCCATTTCTCTCCATTTTCCATTGTGACTTGGTGCTATGGGAGAGGAGGATTGCAGACACACTGATTGCATGTTTTATGTTGTTCAGCTCCGCAACATTCCTGAGGATCTGTGTGGCTTTTGCCTACAAACCATGAAGAGAAAGGGGGGAGGGGGCTTGATTTTGTTTCTAATATATAAGGCATGTTCTTGATTTTTCAGATGTTTTCATTTATTTGTTTTCTCAGATGATTTCTTTAGCATCGTGTCTTGTGGCATCATTTCTTGTGTGTGTGTGTGTGTGTGTGTGTGTGTGTGTGTGTGTGTGTGTGTGTGTAGAAGAGAATGCTTTTAATGAATTTTGAATTAAAGGTGGTTTTTCCTCTTGCGGTGTTTCTTGAGACCCAGCTGCCCGAAGCAATACGTCACTTTCTGTGCAACCATTCCATACCACCGCAGCAGGGTGCGGTATGTTTGTGTGTGTGTTTGTGTGTGTATGTGTGCACGTGTTAGTGGGTGAGGGGAAGTTCATGGTCTCTGTCAGCGTATCCTGTTCTCCACAAACCTCATGTCAAACAAGGCACCAAGCGAGGAAAGTTTTTCTTTTTTCATCTTATTTCCAGCTCAGCCTACTTTATTGGGGGTTTGTTTTAAAATCCCGTAACCACCACTCATGCACCGTCTTTATGACCACTTGCCTTTAGTTTCATTTGTTCTGCGGGACAGCGTGGCTCCCACTGTATCCAGGCAACCATTTTTGAGATGGAATTTAGTGCTACTCGCTTTGAGGCCTCTGGC
The DNA here is from genome assembly GCF_946808225.1 of Silurus aristotelis. Taxonomy (NCBI): domain Eukaryota; kingdom Metazoa; phylum Chordata; class Actinopteri; order Siluriformes; family Siluridae; genus Silurus; species Silurus aristotelis. The sequence continues at coordinate 15,895,967 of NC_139587.1, forward strand.
ACATGTGGCACACGCAAACCCGTGGCTTAAACAAGAGAGAGCCGGATGCATTAAAAAAAGTTTCTCACCAAAAATCAAACACAGGGAAATAGTAGAAAATTTGTGGTATACTTGCTTACTGAAAAAGCCCCAAGAGAAGAGAGGGCCACATGCATTAGCAATCTATTCGTCCCTGAAAGTCGAGGGGTGGGAAAAAAGAGCACTTGTTTTACGTTCGCTTACATTCAGTGGAACAGTTTGCACCCAGTCGAAAGGAGGTTCAGTAGCTGTCACTTTGTAAAGCCCCACTGCTGCTGGATTTCCCTCTGGTTGGGCCTTCATACAGAACGATGCTGTTATAGTGAGAGTGAGCTCTGGTGAGCAGCCTGTTTAAAAGAAACAGTGTTTACCACAAGTTCCTTGTGCCAGAAGTAGTAGAAGTGTTTTCAGGAAAGTTAGAGAGAGAGAGAGAGAGAGAGAGAGAGAGAGAGAGAGAGAGAGAGAGAGAGAGAGAGAGAGAGAGAGAGAGATACTCATGTATGCCTCCACTATCTGGCCCTGAATGGAGGCTTGTTTGGTACTCTGGTGGAAAATGTTGTATGTACGTCCTTACTGACCTCCAGCATTAAAATCACAGATGTGTGGTGTGCAGGAGAAATTATTACGGCTGTTTTCCCTCTGTTTGATACAATTCGATCATTATCGCACTCACCCCTTTACCTTATTAAGGTCCTTGTCATGGACTACGGCTTGCAGATTTGTTTTTTTGCGGAAGGCAGTCCGGAGCCCGACCCATCTGATCTCAATTTTCTCTTGTAGACAAAAAAAAATCCCAAAAAAACAACCCAACAACAAGCACATGCTTGCGTCTGCACATCGGAAGGAAATCAATAAAAAAAGAAAGAGTCAGAAGAGGATGAAAGGAAAAAGCAGAGGGCGTGGAATGTAGAGTAATTTACTTTGGCCAACCAGACAACTTGTTTGTTAGAGAAAACTTATTGAACATCAATGTTGTTTCCGTTGCTTTCCCACATTAGATTTTCCGTTCAAGAAAAATCTTTCATTTTGTTTTGGCATGGCTTTAAAGCATTTCATTTAATCCAACAGGCATTTAATGAATGCTACATGTATTATACATTTTATATCAAATATCATTTCTACTGTTTTTATTGGCAATATTGGTACCTGACTAGGAAAGCCTTCATGTAAAGGCTTAAGTTTCTAAATTACGTTTTTTAGGTTTAAGTTGAATATACTGAATGACCTTTTAATCAATAAACATGTTATTAAAATACTTTAAATAAATTGCATTAATTTTTCAAAGTATAGTATAAAGTTATACAGTACATTCCCAGTGGTGGACAGTAATGAAATAAATGTAATTTGTTACTGTACTTAAGTAGATTTTTTGTGTATCTGTACTTTACTGAAGAATATTTTAATTTGGGAAGACTTTTACTTGAACTAAACTGCATTTCAAAGTTAAGTCCAAAGACTGTGTATGAAAATAAGACTATGCTGAAATTATTGTACTCTGTGGTGTTAAGAGTAACATTAGAACCTTTTCACTTAAACTAAATTGAATAAAGCAAGAGTCTTGTGATAAAAATGATCATAGGAACATTATAGCCATAATAAATCATAGTATTTTAGATACTTAAGTACATTTGAAAGCAAATACTTTTGACTTTTACTCACATGAAAGTTTATAGGGAGCACTTTCACTGGAGTAATATTTAGTCTCTACTTTAACTCAACTACATGGTTTGTGTACTTCATCCACCACTGTACATTCAAAAGGGTATTTGAATTACAAACATGTTTTACATCTCATTGACTGGAAGGCAGATGTATTTAATTCAGATTCAGATTTATCTCAGCTCAGATGCCTGAGCACTTAGTTATACAGATTCTTAAAAAGTTGCGTCATCAACATAACTGTGACAACTGGAACTCCCTAATAGCACCTAAATTACAGCTATTTGTCACCAGTGAATATAAACTATAAAGAAATAAGATGCCTGGTTTGTTAATATAAGCTACTGTCTATGGTGTTATTTTTTTTTTCCATGATTACCTAGATTCTTATTTTGTGAAAGAAAGCGCTTCTGGAGCTCAGTTTTATATTTGTTTAGATGCATGTAGGATGGTTGGGATCTTACTTGCTACGGTTTACCTTTTGATACCTCGTCACAGTGTACATCAATTAAGGAATGCCATGTGTGTTTTGGGTGTAAACCATTACTTATTTTTCTCCTCAGCTGTTACGGATGGTGACATCACCAGAGAAGCGTTGGAAGGCTCGGCCAGGAGGGGGTGCTACACGTAGAGACCCAGACCGACTGAACCAAGGGGTGGAGGATGAAGAAGGTCTAGAAAGTGGTGACTGTGACGATGAAGACGACTGCACTGGAGTTTCAGGACTCGGTCCTCCCACACGACGCAAACGTTTACGTATTTTTGCCGGTCAGTTGCACCCTGCTCCTGCTTAAGTTTTAGTCATTTAAATGTGAATATTTAGATATTTGAAAATTGGTTTTGTAAAAATTGGTTTTGCCCCATTAACTTCAAGCCCAACTCCACTGATTTTCTCAAAGAGAAATCTCCCTGGTGAAAGATTAAACACCCTGCTACATTACAAGTTAGTCACTCGTTTCACTTATTTAGCATTTAATTAACCGCTACGTTCTCTTTTCTACTCTTGAACAATCTAGACTAATTTCATTAGGTGTCACCTCATTTGAACAGGTGATGAGTAGTTTACCTTTATCGGTTTCTGAGTTTAGTTTTGTTAAACAACCCAGAAAGGTTGTCTGCAAAGATCCAGCAAATCATTCAAATGCAAAGAAACCAAACACAAGTAAAGAATAACAGAAGAAGTGTAGGAACATGGAGTTTGATACTGGTTGACAAAACTGGCCCAGCTGAACAAACATTGACAGGGTGTGATGTTGCACTTTTGGTAGCACTATCAAAAGCGTAGACATTAGGATAAAAATCTGTTGGTGTCCACTATATATGAAATGACTGGATGAAGGTAATAATTAACACACTGAGCACACAGGGAGTGAATCCAGTAAACCGAATGTCACAGTCCAGTGCTCTAAATGTTTTCTGAAACTACCAAACTCAAACTATGTGGACTTACTGCTTTAATTAGTGAGAATAAAGGGGCTTAGGTCAATTGTTGGAGGAGCATTATAGCTGTCCTTGGATGGACCTTGTTTAAATGCTACATTGTGTGTGTGTGTGTGTGTGTGTGTGTGTGTGTGTGTGTGTGTGTGTGTGTGTGTGTGTGTGTGTGTGTGTGTGTGTGTGTGTGTGGAGACCTTGTGGGTGTCCCTGGTGAGGCAGGTATACAGATAGCAACTGATAACTTGGTAGCTGCTGATGACCTACTAAAATATGGTTGACCTCTGAGTCTCTTCATCCCATTTTGAACGAATGGGCCTAAGGGAGTGAGGGGTCAGTGTGCCAAAGGTCATCAGCAGGCAGATTCTGAAATGGGAGGCTTGTCTGTGCCTGGTGCCAGATAGACGACGTGGATCTGGTTTCACAAAGCTCTGTAGAGGGGCGAGAGAGCCCCAGGAGGGGTGACTGGCAAGTCAGCAACAAGGTGCAGACAGCTTAAGGCCTGGACTCAGACCCTGCTAAGTCAGAGATGTCAGTCAGCTAAGCATGACAGGGATGGTCCAAAGTGATTGATCGATGGTGTTTCTCTCTGGCTTGGGATTCCAGGCATCTTAACCCCCCTCCTTGTCCCTCCCTATTCTCTCTTCGGCCATGGAATTAACCCCGATGCATTCTGTAGAGAATTCCAGGGCAACAGAGCTATTCCCAGCAAGGTTGTCTGTGTGTGTCCAGTCCTGGATAAGGACCTGAGAACATGACACTACAGAGTCAGGTGCATTTTAGTTCTCTGATTTTTAATCAGTGTTAAAAATCAGTATCAGTATTTATTTTACTTTATGGCTTTAATTGCATTTAATAGTACAATGTATGTATCATTGCTGGCTCCATCTAGTAACAAGTGTTTCTACTATATAATTCCATTTACTGACCTTTTTCCAAAAACGAAGCTCAAGCTACTGGTCTTTCCTGTGCAGTTTTCTGTCTGATTAGCTGTTTTATTGAACAGTTAAGTCTCTTTGTTAATCAAAGTCTGTATACAATTGGGTAAAGACGAGGTATAGAAGCAGTCATGGCTGGTCATGATATTAAATGTGAAGCTAAAATCAAATGTCCATCAAATAGATTGACAATCCAACTATTGGTTTTGAGCACAGCATCAGACATGCTCTCACACAAAGATTTTCATATACATTTAAAGGCAGACACACATATTTAATGGCTGTCAGGCAGCTGCTTTCATAATTTGTAAGTGATTTAATCCTATGTAATACTCTTTAGCCTTTACATCATGTTTCAGCTAAATACTAACAACAATAAACAAAAAATGTTGTACCCCTATTTAATCACAAGCCAATAAATTTACAGTTCTGTCTTCTGTTCTTTTGTTTAATTAGCATTTTCACTGTGTGCTAAGTTTGTTTAAATATGTTTAGTTTCTTTTCCGAATGCATTTTCAGAGAAAAGAATTATGATACAGTAAATACGCTGTCATTTACATTCATCACAACAGTGACCCTATTTCACATGAGGCTTCTCCATCAATGTTAATGAGGTGTTACAAATGTGTCAGCAAAAAATAAATAAAACAACGAAACATGTCACCTGATATGACCGTCACTGACAAGCTGTATAAAAAATAGAATCAGCCCTTATTTGGTTCTTAATACTGTTCTATGTAATTTCTAATGACAGTGGCTACTAATAGCTAGGTTGTACTTTAAGGCTTGGGCTTGGCTCTGCTAGTCCATACTAGATACGCCTGTATAGAAATGTATTTACAGTTGAAACATGCTGTTGTTTTATTTGTTAATAGATTCATTAGTAGATTTTACAGGTCTAAATGCTAATCAAATCAAATCAATTAAATCAAATCAAATTTTATTTGTCACATACACATACATACAGGGTATGACTTGCAGTGAAATGCTTTTTACGACGGTCCGGCATGAGGGAATAGGATGGGGAGAAAAATAAACCAATGAATGAAGCAGCAGATGATTTAAGAGATTGAATAGTGATTATTCAGGAATGACTGAATGATGTATTGTGTTCATGGATATTAAGCTAGAGCAAACATGATTAATCAATTTTACATCAAATATGCCTGCAATGAAATGTAGCCCAAAAATCTAGCAAGCAGTTGCCTTTAAAGGTCCTGAGGCATTTTATTTCCTTTATGTCATGTACCTCCTCTCCTGTTTAGCCTGGATCCTTTTGGGCCCTCCCCATGATTCTTTTCAACTCACCCACCACTTTTTTCTTCCCCTCATACTACACAGTTTATATTACTTTATATGACACTTTTTAAAATAGACCATGACTTGCTGTGTCTCACCATCATATACTTTAAAGGTGTCTTTGTTTTGCATTCCATACCCCCATTTGATTATCCTTGCGGGCAAGAACATAGGAAAAGTTTACAAATGTAGCAGTCACTATAGGCCCTGAGCCATGTAGTAGAGGCTTCCTTGTGGGACTGGAAGTGCCCTAGCTCTGCACCACACAGTGAGCTTAGTGTCAGATGGGCTGTTGTTATTTTTCAGACACTCAGTCACTGTAAGTGCGGTGGAGGCGCTCTTTTTTCCCCCCCTTCAGTGCTCTTTGGCCCTTTATCAGCAGGCAGAGGTTAGCAAAATAGAGCGTGGAAATATGCCTGCAATGTGAAACACGCAGCTCGCCACAAGAGTCTGGGCCTTTCCCGAACCTTAGGTCTGCTAGACATTTACTCAAACACGTTGAGTGGCAAAAAGAGGGATGGAGTGAAACTTCAGAGACAGTGATAGACACCAGAATTATGTTTCGCTCGCACAAACGAACGTGACACACACACACACACACACACACACACACACACACACACACACACACACACACACACACACACACAAGCTCGATTCCTTGTTTCAAAATACACAGACCATATCCCATGCTTCTTCCATTTTGGAGGTTGGAATGCTAACAAGCTCCATGTGGCACCTTTGACCCGCAGCACCTGATAGGTGAGGAGCAAAGAGCCCGGTTTCTCTTAAATCCAACATGCCCCATGTCTGTTACTTTATGTATGCCAAAAGGAGTTTTATAGACTGTAAGTAATTCTAAGGTCGGGGAGGAAATTTTCCTCATTTATTCATCTTAAAGCATATTATTCAGTAACTATTAGAATTATTCAGTAACTATAGTGAAACTAAAAGGATCCCTATTAAGGGGTTTCTGAGGTTGTGCTTTTACTAATCTTTCACTTGATTAGATGTTCTGCTCTGTTAAATAGATAAAAAAAAAACAACATTTATTCTTCAGTCTACAGTAAAAAAAAATTTTTCTGTGCTTTTAATAAAGCTGGTGAAATATTAACAGTGAATATCCAAACTGGATTTAAAATTTAAAAAGAGGTTTTAATCATTAGTTTTTGGATTAAATTGATAGTCAATGAATAAGAATTACAAGCTGTATTTTTACTTTTGCAACCTTGTTGAAGTCATAGCAGACACGTTGTAGCAGAATAAAGAGTGTGTAATGTTCTTTGCGTTCATTCAGGTGACAAAGCAAAATGACAATAAAAAAATATTCAATCAACAGTTTTGTCACCACTAGCCATTTATAGCACGGTTGGTTCAGTTTAATATACTGTAACTTTACATTGAACATTTTGCACATTTAATAAATTGTACTGTTTTTTAATTAATGAACATTTTTGTTAAATGAGTCAACAAATAAGTAAAACGTGAATACAAACTAAACAGAAACCTGTAAAAAAACGCACAGGGCACAAGAAAATGTATGTTATGTATTTAAAATACATAAATAACAGAAAAGTACAGATCTTACAATTACACCTTTTAAAAATATTTAGCATATGCAGCCCAGTGGCTGTGTCAGAAATGTCTTCCTATATGACTGTCATTCTACTAAAAGCTTTATCTCTGTCATCTAGATTGTACTGCATTTGGTATAAATGGAGCACACTAATTAGATCCCTGAACCACAACTCAAACATGGATATAGATTGAGATTTGCATAATTATAGAATTAATCTTTGTGCAAAGAGGACACAAAGAGAGATGACCTGTTTCTGATATTCACATCAGATTCAGATAATTTTTTTTTATCTTAATATAGCTACTAATGGATCTGAAAAGCAATCTCTGTCAAAGAGAAAAATGAAAGCCAGATTTGTATGATGTATGAATGTTGGTGCATGTCCAAAATGAGTGTACTATAGTTTCTTTCTAGAACTATACACTTTGCAGTATTTTGGTTGATTATGAGGGGTGTGGATGGCAGTAGTGCTTGATTAACATTTGGTGATTGTTTATGTGGTGTAGTTTGTTGGCTAGCTGAGGATCCTGGGAGGTGTAATTCATGGATTCAGCAGAGACAGGTGCTATGTGTATAAGCTGTTTATGGATGGAATTTTAATACAAACATTTCCACCATGTTGGAATTACAATGCTGCCAAAGAAATACGATGATCCAGGGATGATTCTGGTCTCTGAACTTTGATCTGTCGAAGTAAAAAGTAAAAGTATTTGAAGGAAGGCAGTTAAGCAGGCACTTGATCGCATTTATGTGGACTAGATGGTCCAGCTATCTGATATGGTTGATAGATCTCGGGAGATTAGAGCTAAAGTGATTGTGCAGGACAATTGACCTATAGTACTGTTGATTCACATTTGAATTGGTTAATGGCCTGTTTGGAAAATGAGCTCATTAAAGCAAAATGAAGCAGAGGAGTTGTTTCACTCCCGGGAGGAAGCTGCAGTGGCGGCACCATCTCATCTGCAAATCATCCTGATCGTAGCGAGCGGAAGTTTGCCTTAAGGAACGACACAACGGATCTGAAGGATTGTGCAGAATTCCCTCCCCTCTCCCTTGGCTTATAAACACCATTCCCTCCCCGCTTTCACACAGCTCACACATAAACGTCCAACCACACACACTCACAAAAATAATGAGACTTAACCACCATCTGTGTAAACAGCATCTGGCCTGATGTGCACAAGCTTGTGATGGATGGCCTGTATAGATGTTTTAGGGTTCTTGCTGCTTCCCACTTTGAGACATGTTCATCACTGGGAATTTTAACTTGTCACATTGCATTGTTTCACATAATAGAGCACTTTAGGAGGCCAAACGTGGAGATGGTGGGAAAACAGGCTGAAGACTGACTTCAGCTGTGTGAAGACAAGAGAAAATCCTAAATAAATCCAAACAATATTTACCATAATCTACAGGGAGCCTCCTCCATTCACACGAGTCCTGCCATTCTCTTTCAAAAAAAACAAAAAAAAAAAGAGTGCTTGTTTATTTAAGAGTTTTATTTACACGAGCAAGAGCTCTTGACGTAACAAATTGTATCCAGACGGCTTCGTGTGGCATGTCTGTCAACATGTCTACGTTCTCTAGAGACTCAAGCCAGGGGAAAGCATCAGGGCTCATCTATTCATGCCTACGGTGACCATGCAGGCCGGGAACTGAGATGCCGGTAATGCTGAAACAAAGTGACTTAAATAGCTCTATGAAGCTGTGAATAGTATAAAAGAACGTCCCTTATCCATCTGAACTCTATTTCCTAGACAGACTTTTTTTGGATGCTTCATTGAGGCTAATTATGCATATAATGTCCATTGTTCTTTAAACATTTTCACATTATAACATAGTAGGTTTTGAGAATGTGATGTCACCACACCATGATTTGTGGAAAATCCTCCATATTGTTTAAGTATGAGTAGTTTTGAGGCAGTGAAGCTGTAGCTGGCTAGATAGCATTAGTGATGCTAATAAGCTAGATACAGTTGCTTTTTACATTTGGGGTTATGATATAATTGTGGTCAGGGAAGCCAGGTGTCACGTGACATAAATGTAATAGCATGGGTTTTAAAAATACAATACAATACAAAAAAAAGAAGTCTGGAACATATCATGTTCATTTTACTGAGTTGAAAATGTTACACTGGCACGCAGTAACAAGCTCATTAGAATTGAATTCTTTGTTTTTGTTATGACTATTACAAGAAAATGTTTCAAGACCTATGATATTAAAAACAGTGATGGTTTAGATGACTGCAGCTCCTTGTTGCCTTTCGTATCTGTTTATAGTATTAATTCCGCTGCAAGTTGCGTAATTGCTAGTGTTTTTCCAAGAAACAGCTCTGCAAATGAACAATAATCATCTATATTGTTACTATTTCCAGCTCCATGTGAGCCATGCTACGCCTGATTGATGTCTGGAACATTTTCAGTAGTAGGCTAGAGTGGTGACTGGCAATGCTTCTTGATTTTTTTTTGCAGTTTCATTAAAATAATTTTCCCATAATTACTTTCTCTTTCTATTAAAATCCTCAGTGCTAGGTAGCAAAAATTTATTTCTAAAATCCACCATATTCTAGTTAGAGCAACTCTCAAATACCTTCCTGTTTAAGTTGCTCGTGTCCTGCATACCCTGTAACAATCTTTGTGGTTGAAATTTGCCTCATTTCTTTTTAGATCTGAGCTTTAAACATTTTATTCGTCTCTAGCAGAAGGTCAGGGATATAAATACACAAGGGCAAATCTAATTGTGTCAGGGTTTATTAAAAGCAGCATTATGACTGCGGTGTGTTGGTCATCCCTCTACAGACACCAGTGTGTCTAATTAATAGCTGTTGACTTGAATTTGGCCCACCAAGGGGCCCATTGGTGAGCAGTGGGGAATGTTGGCCATGGGTTGATGCGGTCCAGCTTTAGAGGAAAGGAATCAATTATCTCCAAACATGTAGTCATATTTTCTGGGTTGTCTGCTTGAGTCATTAGGATAGACATAGAGGCTTGCCCTTTGCACATCTCTATTCAAGCTCCTTGTCGTTCTTGTTTTCTGCCCAATTTTCTTTTTTAGCAGTTACAGTCTTTTTCCACTTGTCTTTCTTGATGAATGTTTTCACTCCTCCAGGTCATTTGTAATGTTTTGTAGTAGTCAAGATGACAGCATTTGTGTTATAACCTTAAAAGCATTTCACCACTTTTTCAAGAGGTTTTGTCAGTTTAGAGGTGATGAAGCCCCTTGCATGAGCAATTAATTTCTCCAAACTGTTATACCACATATTCACTTGCTTTGATTTACTACTACCAGACCCTTTTCTCTCTCTTTCTCTCTCTATTTCTTTTTGGGAGGCCTGTAATGGGAGAGGGCATTGAGTGAACACTGTTTAAGACACTATACTAACTGCTTTAGGTGGGGTTGAGCCTTCTCAGCATTGGAAGATTTTTCTTGGCAGGCCTGTTGGATTGACCCTGTGGTCAGGAACATGGGTGTGGAAGCTGACGTTCACATTTTCTTCCTCACTGATCTACAGTCAGGTCTAAGCAGGCCAATAGTCCTTACAATTAAACACAACCTTAAATTAAATGAAATGTTCAAGTGTTATGACATTTTTTCATAAATCCACTAAATTTCTCTAATAACTAATAAATGACAATTTTTTTTTTTTTTACTTGTTTTTCATTTTGGGTGCAACAGATACACCCATTGTACATATACAGAATTTTTTTTATCTTTGGTTGAAAACTCGGTTCCTTTGTCCTCTGACAACACTGAACAATGCAGTTCAATACTATGTCTATAACTTTAAGGGTAAGTTTTTCATTTATTTTTGAATCCCAAAATACTTTTTTGGCTTCTGCCCCATTACCCTCTTCTAAAACAACTAAAAACTCCAGACTTCAATATCCAATCCTATTTATTACAGGAGTCTTTATGCCTTTTGAACATATTAAAACTTTTGACTCAGGAGTGAAATGTCATTTGGGATATTTTCTTTGTTTATTGAATTATGTTCATTTTGGTTTAAGCCTACTAAGAGAATTAGTGGAAATTTTACTATGTGTGGTTCCAAGCAAATGAATGTGGCTTTGGTTAATGTTCACTCATAAACTCATCCTGGTGAACTGCTGAAACATTTACAGGGAAAAAAAACTGCATGTATGACAGATGTTTTAGCGATACACCTTGTGTGACATGCAGTATTTATCTTTGCTGACTTATCTGCCTAGATTTTAGTTAGTAGAAGTATCTCGTGCCGTTTGTATAATTCTCTCTCACATTTTTACCCTTAGTTATATAAAAAATAATCCAGTTGTTATCGCACATGTTAGAATTATCTTTTAGCCTTTGTACTGTTTCTGACAATCTGAAATAGACTTTGAGCTAAACTAGTTTTTGTTAGATATGTGCTCTTTGATGTCACTCTTCTCTGCTGTATGTATTTGTGCAAAAGTGCCCAAAAATCTGCTTTTTATGTCCAATCATACATATTTTGACAGACAGGTCTGCCTTGAAGTTGTATTCGAGTTACTTGATTGCAAGAACTGAAGTCAAAAGACCAGCTGAGCTGGTTGGAATCTCTATAAAATTACCGCATTCGTGTGTATTTTCATAAGAATGAGCTCAGCAAATGCAGCTGCAATATGAACCAATTCCTGTTTCATAAGAAGCACCTGTGTTTGGAAACTCACATTCCATAGACCATGGAGTTCTGAGGCACACCTGTACAGAGCTTAGACCTGCAGAATAAACACTGGGGATGTACAGGTGGATGGCCCTCTTTTGTCTGGAACATATGAAAAAAATTTGTATAATATATACTGTCCAAGTTTCCCTGGAGAGCTTTTATGATTTAGGAATGTTCTGCAACAATTTGACATATGGATAACAGTTGAATCTGCTGGGAGTATGCGGATTTCACTTCCTTTTTTTCCTTATCAAAAACATTACACAGATAGTGTCTTCTCAAAAAATCAGCGTAATACCAAACATGTTATTCATTCAGATTAATAAGTTTTTGTTCATTGTTAATACATTTTGTGTTTTGAAGTGCATTTGTTCCTGCTCTTTATGCTCAGCTGTAATTAGATTTGTGTTTGGTCATTAAACTTGTTGTTTTGTATTGTTTTGGTGGAATTAACAGCAATTCCATGAGTAAATCAATGTATAGATACTTTTTAAAACAGGTTTATGGATGCATTATATATGTTGCTCTTAGTCAAAACATTGTGACAATTTCGGCATCGTGAGAAAACAAAACAGCCCACTTCTCTCCAGAGAATAATTTTTGTCCCATTCTTCACCCTGAAAACCTGCTATAAACCTGAGCACTCTGCGTGAAGTTTTTTTTTTGTGTTTGTATGTCTGATATAGTGCAGTACTACCACTGAGCCAGCTATGTCCTACCATTAACAATCAATGGCTCCCTTTTGACCTTTTACCCTGAGTGGTAACAGGATCTCGCAACTTTGTGATACTGCAAGCCTGACCATGATGGCACAGTGCTGACCCTTGGTGCGTTATCCTCTGGGAAACTGATAGCCACGGTGGGGGTTGAAGACTGCTCCTGCGCCAGGAAGGCCCTGCTATTTTGTGTGTCAGAATGTTCCATGTGCCAGAATTTTCACATTCAACACCAGTGAGGGTGCTGTTGATATTTGTAGTTGACCTGCTGTAGCTATACATTCCTTAGTTAATTGTTCAAGCCTGGCTAGTATACACAGGCATCTTATTGTAGCCTTGAGAGTGGAAGAAGGCGTTTACTTTTTCTGATGTCTGTTTCTCCTTTTCCCTGACACAAACACATGTATTTGTGGTCAATTACAATAGCACATTCGTCCAAGTTCTAAGAAATAGGGTCCCACTAGTGGGCCCACTGTTTCTATAATACTTAGTCTCTGTTGGCTTGTTCTGAAAAACCTGCAGCACTAAGCCTTTTTCAAACACCGGTTGTGTAGAGTTTCAGCAGTTACCCACCCCCTATTGGATTTTTTTTTTCGCTGCTCGGTGAATGTCTCTGAAGGCCAAGATTTTTACTAAATGATTCATACTCTTTCGCAGCTCTCCATACTTTCCGTGAACAATGCTCTTATACACGTGCATGCTTTTCTCACTGGTTTATTCGCTCTTCTCAGGCAGGGCGAGTGTATATAAAAGCTGTATCAAATTGCACGTCCTTTTTAATGGGAGTGGTTGTACAGTGTGCTGCTGTCACAATGACAAATCAGCCTTTCAGGCTAGAGGTGTGCCCTAACCACTGGCCATGGAGGCAGGGTAAGAAAAAGTTAATTGTCCTCTGGCTTGCGTTCAAGTGTTGTCGTAATTGCAAAGATATTTCAAGGAGTTTTCAGTACCCAAGCTTTATTTGTTCACCCCCGTCCACTGTTTTAAAGGTGGCAGCACTGAAAAGGGCCTCTTGGCATTTAGACACCTCCCCAAGTTTAGGCCTCCATCTCTTTGCCTGTCTTGCACTTGGCCTGGTTTTCCCTGCCAGCCAATCTTAAGACCTAGAATTAATTATGTTTCAGGCTTTCCTGCCAGTTCCAGCACCACACAGCCACTTGTGCAAATGGTGGACTTCCTCCCTGTGGAGCAATAGCTCCAAAATGGAAGCGGTAACAGTACAATGCAGAAATGAGTGACATTAAGGCCTGGGGCCTCGTTAATAATGACGTGTAGAATAGACTGAAATAAGCATAAATCTTTATATACAAAAAGTTCTTATGAATGCTTTAAACAATGCACAGTAATGTTTTCTAACCCTGTGACCTGTTCTATCTTAAAGTCATACACACAAGAATAAGCACATCCACTCTGTCTAAATAACATCCTCAGATATCCTTATATGGTGGGACGGAGGCACTGTTAGCAGTTGGTTAAGCAATTAATCATGCCGATTTTCTCTTAAACTTTCAAACTCGTAGTCAGAGGTTCCAGACTTTCAGTCCTCTTTCCTGAAGCCTTTTTCTGTTTGTTTTACCAAGCAGCCAGCTCTTAATGTATGAACAATAATCTTTTGATAACTCAATTTGCTTGAGTTACCAAGCGTTAAACAGTATGGGTTGGGTGGATGGTTTGGCTTGTATACAAGCATAATTTAGAACAGCATAGCATTTCAGTGGCATTTTTGAATTTTGATTAAGTTTTATATCTTAGACCTCAGATTCTTGCAATATGTGTGGTTTGTTATGACTTAGCTAAAAGGTTGGATTTGTGAGTATGTCAAGTGTGATTGAATGTGTGCGCATGTGTGTGTGTGTGTGGTTGTTGTGTCTGGGGTAATGGGGAGTGTTTGCTTCTATCACAGGAAAGCTATGTTAGAAATTAACTGCCTCACTGTGTGCATGTGTGTAGGCTATTGTATGTATGGTGTGTGTCTGCACATATGCTCTTGTGCATGCATGTGTGTAGTCTCTGAAAGAATGAGGCTCTGCACAGCTGGCTTGATAGGAGGCACTTCCACACATAGCTGAAGTGCCTTTCCTTAGTGGTCTTTTATTACTGATATCCACTTGGCCTTTCTCATAACTCACTACTTATATCACAGTCTTACTCTTGCATTTCTCCGACCACGTGTCTCAATATTGGATGTCGACATAAATGAAAAGTTGTTTAAGTTTCCTAGTGGGGTGAATGCATGCCCGATGGGCATACAGTTGCAGACAGAATACATTTGCTTTGAATCATGATGACACAAATTTTGAAGGGTGTGCAATAATTTCACACAATAATAGAAAGCAGATGATGTAGAGAAAAGTAGAAATTTGCTTTCAACTTTTTTCACATTTTACAATAGAATGACATATACTGTTTTAAAAGGTTATGACATTATACTGTAGCAATGAAGGGTGGGAAAGATCCTTCCCATCTTTAATCTGCACTTAATGTAAGAGATTAAGCTTTTCCTGTTTTTCCTGATTCTCGTTTCCTGATTCTCGTTGAATTACACATTATTTAGGTCCTTACTTTCTTCTCTGGTTTCTCTCTCTCCCTTTCAGATCTGGCAGATAATTTGGCAATGGACGACTTGACCTTTCACGAGTTGCTCCTGACCCCGAGACTTGCCACAGACACACATGGCGGAGCGTCTGTTCCTGGAGCAGCAGACGGCCTGCATGTCCTCGCTCGTGTTGTCTTTCTGTTCGTCATCCTCCTGCTCTTTGGATTTCAGTGAACTTTCCAATCAGTGTTATGCAAAGGCAACTCCAGAATACACTCTTCATCAACTGCTGACTGTCCTTTAAACTGGCCAGTGAATTTTAAAGGACACCTCAGCTGACCCTTTGTACATACAGTGAAAGATGAGCTAGACTGAGGACAGAAGACTCTTTCTCCCTTTTGTGTGTGCTATCACTGATTTTACTTAATGAACGTCTGTTTCGTTTTTTTTTGTACTTTTACAAGGACCTCTTAAGCTGCCAAACCACTAAAGACATACTCTCCCACAGCATGATAAATACGACACATACCCTAACTGTATCACTGTGTGCTTTCATCCCACAGTAATCATTTGTTTTACATGGGATATTATTTGCTTTCTGGTGTTTTTCTCTTGAAGAACAGAGCTTCCTGTAGGTAAAGGACCTAACTCTCTTTTTTGTTTTCTATGTTTTTATAATTTATTGGATTTCTAGAGAAGAAGGACTAATGGTGTCTGGGGGAAAAGGCATTGGACATTGGTCTGTCGGATTCCTGGACACACTCAAACACACAAGCAGACAAGCACACACACACACACACACACACACACACACACACACACACACACACACACACACACACACACACACACACACACACACACACACACACACACACTAAGTTGCATCCTAATTCTGCCACTCATTTCCTCTGCAGTAAATGATCCTTGAAGGAGATCAAGGGACTGGTATGTCGTTGTGAAACCTCCTCACTGCAGGGTGACACCAGCTGAATTTTATTTGGAGAGATAACAGTTTATTAGAACTGTAATTTTCCCTTTTTACAGGCGTGCTAACTTGTCTTCTATCGTCACTCTTTCTTCCTCATTGTTTTCTCTCTCTTTCTCTATCCTTGTTTGTTTCTCTGACTCTCACAGTGACAGGCCACATCATATTTAGGTGTGTACTGAAGCTGGATGATTAAAGATATGGCCCACATAGACACCCTTAAATGTCCTCCTCCCTTCTTTGCTTTTGATTTACATGTACAATGGTGTATAAGAAAGGAGCCACTGTGAGTCGATGGCCAATGTGTTCAAGCGTGTTGTTCTTTGTTTCTAAAATATCATGCCAAGGGATAATCCTACCGTTTTTAACACTGTAAGAATTCACTGTACAATTTACAGTAAAAATACAGTATTTATCGTTAAGTACTGTAATATGTTTACAGGTAGTTACAATGTCATTTCCATTCGGTACAGTTTTTTTTGTGTGTGTTTAAGAGAACTTACCAGTGAAACGGAATAATACCGGAACAGTTATTGGTAAATGGAAAACAATGGCTGTGTGGCAGTGCTGGGATTTGAACTTGTGATTTTCTTGTCTGAAGGCATATGCGCTGATTCAAACACCTCCACCATAAAATGAACGTATGTGCTTAACTTACATGACCATTTTGGTAGCTTATAAACCTACAGCAAAGAGGCTATTAATTTACCCAGAAGGGTACAGAATGAGAGCCGCTAAATATTCAGAGGCCAAACACAAAGAGAATATTTAGAAATTAAAAGAGAGATTAAAATATGAAAAATTCCATGATGTTTTCTCGTATTTTTCTGTAAACAAATGCACTGCTCTCATTTCCCAATTATTTGCAGAACAATAATGTGAAGTAATAAAACAGTATTTTGCTGTAAAATAAATACTAAAAATGTACAGGAAATTTTACAGTCTATATAAATAAATATTCTCATGTATGTTCTTGTAAGTTATGGACAGGGTTTTATTTTTTGAACGAGCGAGATAGTATCAGCGGTCATATGTTGCCCAGAAGTATAGCAGGCATAAGTGCACTGAAATGAAAGTGTTTTATTCCATTCTCATCTGAAAAGCATTTAAGATCAATCAAGGACTCACAAATTAAATCACATCTTAAATCCGGTGGGTATTAAATTAGTTATTACACTTTGGCCTGTTCTGTAATTAAACACCAAATTCTTTTACTGCTGTTTATATTACAGCTGATTGAGTAGTGGGTGAGTCTGAGGCCATTTGGCAGCTCTGAGCCGTGAAGACTCGCAAAGAATTTCTTTCACACCATTTATCCAGTTCAAAACTCAGTGACAAGTTTTTCTTGTATTTGCAGCATTTCTCCTTGGTTGACCAGTATTTGTGATTTGTGGAAGCAAGTATTGATGCTTTTTGGAGTATGTGGTAGCAGAGTGTGTCGCACCCAAACAAGATTTTGATGTTTTCTAGAATGCGACTGCATTCTGTTGTCACAGTTTACATATTTATTAAAGTCAATATACATGTCCACATTGTGATGTGCATTTTCTTTGTGGATTTAGTGCGGGTTTCTTGTTAGTTGAAGAGACACAAAGGGTCTTTTATAAAGTTTGTGTGTTCTTAATCTTCGACTCAAAGATGCCTTTTTGATATCCAGTTTCACAAGTGTGTGTCAAAAATGCAGACTAATTAAGGTATGAGGAGCCACACAAGGACAACTACATAAACAAAATGTTCAAAAAAAAGTGTCAGACACATCTAGTGAGTTTCACACTAACAACAGCAAACAAACCTCATTTTGCCTGAGTGTTTACCTTCTAATACCCCCCACCAATGTATTTAGCAGGCTCTAATTTATTTCCCATTACCCGCCTAATCTGGCCACCTAACTGACCATGGGGCCACACACCCAGAGGCAGCGTCTTTTGCATTCTCACACTTGCTCCTTTCTCAATCAAAGCCAGATAAAGCTCACCCGTCTCTAGCTGTGCCTTTCTCTCAGAACTTGCGAAGAACCTTTAGAATGGTAACGAAAGGCTGGTTATCAGGCCTGGGCCAATTGGGGCTTGAGAGAGAGGCAGCAGCTGAGCTGACCCCAGCTCCTGCCTACACTCTGAATGTTAATGGGGAAGGGAGAATGGGCAAACAGACCCATTGAGATGCGTAGGATGAATGTTTTCTTAGGGTAATAAAGTGGCAATACAAGGACGACCCAATTTTAGGGTCAACTGGTCCATATTATGTGGGGGTGAATGGGGCACTGGGGAACTGAGTGCAGACTGATTTATCTATTACTAAGAACATCAATTAGGCTAATTTTTTTTACAGATATTATCAGCTCATTGTTAGAGCGCTGTGAGATAATGATTCTTCCACCAATTCTGCCTCATCATGTATAGATCATCTGTAAAGTTACATATGGGTTAATTGTAAAGTAGTCAACCATGTGATATCAAGCTGTAACAAAATGTTCCACACTAGCTAGTTCCTATTGAGATGTTAATTAACCTGATGTTGTTCTAAGAGCCATTTCTGAAACAAGCATAATTCTTTTTTTACACTCAATCCTATTCATGTTCTGTGGAATTTCAGGGCCACAAATTTGTCCATTAGTGAGAGTTCTGAGGCAAATAGTACTCACCTTTTGTTGTCCATTGAAAGTAACACCAGCCCACTTTCACATCCATAGTCAACAGATCCCCAGAACTCCTCAGTGGCTTTCCATTGGTCGTCCGCTTTCCAAGCCACAATCACACAGATTGAATAGGGCCGGCTGAGGAATGCGGGACACAATAGTTGGAATGTGATGTTGCTGAAAGCCTCCCCCAAACCATGCAGACACACACACTGCCTCAGTGATACATACACATGCTTTCACAAATCCAGACATGTTGAGGCCCAAAGTGTGCTCTTGATGAAGTTTGGTGTGGGAAAATATACTTTAGGCCAAGAGTGCATAAATACACAATTACCAGGGAGACATTAAGTGATAAATCACGCGTCTAATTTAAAGAGGATTTAAATTGTATTTAGCTTTTTTCATCAGTCATAAATTATTGCCTCTCCTTTGGTCACGGTGAAACAAATGGCTTGTCAAAACATCAGCATAGGAAATAGCTAATATTTTTGAACTGCCTGCTTTAGATGAGTCAGCCAAATAGTATTCTAAATCACACACACACACACACACACACACACACACACACACACACACACACACACACACACACACACACACACACACACACACATATATATATTCCAAAAAAGTTGGGGCGCCATCCCCAACCTCATAAACCCTTTTCTTTATTCAGAATAGAATTTAAACGCATATCAAATGTTTAAACTGAGGAAATGCATCATTTTAAGGGAAATAAAGTTGGGACAGGTCCATATTTACCACTGTGTAGAATCCCCTCTTCTATTAACAACAGTTTGTATATGTCTGGTAAATTTTTCAGACGTATTGGAAAACAGTGTGCTTCTAAAAGTGAAAAACAATAACATTTTACAGTAAAATGTGTATATGTATATTAAAACATAAAACAGAAATGATTTATTAGTAATTTACTGGTTACTTTATAAGTCTATATCCTCTTGTTCTCGAAACTATACAAATTTGCCAATCTCCATTTGTCCCTAATTCTCACATTCTGAGTAAGCCAAAACTCAGGAATCTCACAGCAACCACACACACTCACAAATGTATGTCAGAGATAGCATCAGGAGAATCGCCAAATAATTTACGATCTGTCACAACTTTTTTTCACCACAGACAGGGATAGAGGAAAAATATTATCAGTAATGCTATTTGTGTTTAACATTTACCTATTCTTTTCTTAACTGACATATTCTTATTAAATTTATTCAGATTTATCAGACTTAAATCTGGTCCACTTAAACAAGTTGACATATCCATAGTGCACAAAATCTTACACTATCAATTCAGTGTGAGTGACAGTGAGATGCTTCCTGCTTTCATGATACAGAAACATGTACTTGGATTGCATCGCCTCTAACAAAACACTGCTACTCAGTGTTCATACAACTGTGTCACATTTCATGACATGCAGACACATCAGAAGGTTGCATGTGTTTGTGGCTCAGGGCCATATAATGTACTTTTCATGTTTTTACTATCTATGCTTCTCTGTAGTGTAGGGTAAGGTACATTAACTAACACATACTTTATTGTGTCTATGATTATCCATAAAGAAATGTTTCACTGTTTTCCAAAAGAAAATCCAATATGAAATAAAGCATTTTTTTGTTTATCCAATAAATAGAGTTAGAAAATATTTGTAAAAAATCACAAGATTAATAAGAATGACACTGCTGATGAGTCAAGTTTCTCTTGACAACAGCAACTGTTTTGGTCCGGTGGTAATGCTACCTTGTGTGTGTGTTTAGAAAGCTTTGACATTTCCTTCTGATTCATCTCCCTCCACCAGTTGTGCACCTTGAAGACATTTTTCACTGTCAGTTTTCCATTCTCTGTTCTTTTTTTCAGCCCCCCCTTTTTTTTTTCATAGCAAAAAATGCATTGCATGTGGCACACATTACCTGAATCATGCTGTTCTCCATTAGAGTTACCTAACTTGGTAATCTTGTAAATGTTAAAAATGCCTGTCTCACAAACCTCCCACAATCAATATTAATTACATTAAAATGTAACATATGAATAACCTTTATTTTGGGGCTTTACACGTCAAAATCCCTGTGGTTTATTGCTCAGAATAATGCTTAGCATTAGACAGAAATAGACAGGATTCCAAGAAAAAAGTAAACAAAAATCCTTAATGTATCTCTTGCTCCTTAATGCCTAATATTACCCTAATTCACAATATGCAAAGTTTTTTTTTTCAAGTACACTACATAAACAAACGTTTGTGGACACTTGGCCATAAGATTCATATGTGTTGTTTAAACATCCCATTACACATTTAGTCCCCATTTACAATTGTATAACCACCACTCTTCTGGAAAGATGCTAAAAGCCACTAGATTTTGGAGTGTGGTTGTGGAGATTTGTGCTCATTCAGCGCAGTGTTAGTAAAGCCAGGTACTGATGTAGAGTGAGGAGGCGTCGAGTGCAGTCAGTGTTCCAATTCATCCCAAAGGTGTTCAATAGGGTTGAGGTCAGAACTCTATAAGAGGCAACTAAAGAGCTTTAACCCCAAACCATGTGAGCCATATCTTCATAGATATTGCATTGTGCACAGGGTCAAGTGAAGAGAAAATGTAATGTTACTAAGTACATTTACAAAACAAGACATCCTATACAATTGTGTGCCTTCAACTTTAACATAATAGCTTGGGCAAGATATAGCTGGTGTTGCTTTATCTTATCTATTTTTATCATTATCTATATATACACTGACATACACTGAAAGTGTAAGTGAAATCTCTTAACCTAAAACTGAAAAAGAAAATACAATACCCTTAACAAATGTTGTAATATGAATAAATATTTAACAAAACAACAACTATATTTATTACCAAAAAGGCATGGCTATATTTTATCTTCTCTATTAACTCAAATGTTTAGAAATGCACAAACCATCAGCATTGACTGTTTCACAGGGTTCATTATTCATTGGTCAACATGTAGAAGACTGGATAATACACAAATAAAGTAAGTCATAAAAATAAAGCAATGGCTATAAAAAAATATAAAGACATAAATCCACTGTTAGAGCAATAATTAAACAGTTTAAACAACCAGAGCTGTAATAAACCTGCCTGGAAGAGGAGACATACATCTGGAAGATGGCTAGAGAGCCAAATATTTCTCCAACGATCATTGCTGGAGGACTGAGGGTAGCATTTGAAAGTCACCAAAATCTCCAAAAGTACAATTAGACACCTCCATGTTAAGCAACTCCACAAAAGGCTTGCCTTTAACTTTGTCTAGCCACAAAGACGATACTGAAACTTTGAAACACCTGGATTTTCTGTGGTTCTATGGACAAAAATAGATATACTTTTTTTCGCAAACACTCAAGTTGTCATGTGTGGTGAAGGATCTGTGTTTTTGCTTTAAAAAGCATTAATTTTATATAATTCATTTTGTTGATAGATTTTCTGTGGCACGTAAATAAGTCAAGGTTATCTTATTACCTAGAAAATTTTTTTTTTTTAAATGATATCTTTCTAAAATATTCCTATGCAGGAACAGTTGTTTCCAAAGCATAAAATCCACAGTTATAGCAATAATTAAAACAGTTTCATATGCTGAGTTATTAAATGATTAAGAAATAATTCGCTTCTATAAAGAATTCTTTCTTTTCTAAAGTTTTGTAGTTTTTTTTTTTTCTTTTTTTTTTTCTTACCCTCTGCCCATCCCCCATGTTTAGATACCTGAGTTAGATACCCCCAGGTGTACGCGTGCTGCGCGTGCACGCTGCTTTGTCTGGGACGGCGCTCACGTGAGCGCGCAGAGTCTACGCGCCGAAGACGTCGTACCGCGCGCGCGCGCAAGCAGGCAGCGCTCGAGCACACGGCGAGAGACTCCAACCTTAAAGCGTCCCGTCCTGAAAACTACACAGCGCTCGGAGGAAAGAAGAAGAAAAAAAAACTTCACAATAACTTTCATCCTGTTCCCGATTATTTCCTTCGAACAGAATCAAAATCTGAGTGAATACCTGCCAGCGAAAACATCTTTCGAAGGTCTTTTAATGCTTGTTTTGTGGGTTTTCTTTATCGTGTGTTAGCGCGGGGGCTCTTCGGCAACTAGGGTTATTTTTTTTCACGCAAAGGTTTGACCTCGAGAAACTGCCATTGTTTTAAAACGTATTTTTAATTTCTTTATAGTTTTTTTTTTTTTTTTTTTACTTTTTAACCTTTTTAAAAAAAACACGAAACGGACCTTGAAAACTACAGTGTGTGTGTGAACAAGTCCGGCGAGTCTCGAAAACTTTGCCTGGCTTTAAAAGTGAAATCAGCGACACGGCGCATCTCCATGTGGAAATCCGACGCGGGGCTGAAAGATACCTTTTAACCGAGGCGAACTCGTATTTTGTGGTCGGTTTGTGTGTAATTCAAGCTCCTGGCAGTCGGGCACGACGATGAAGGCGATTGTTGCGCTTGCAGTTTGTGTATCCGCAGTGATTTTTGTCTCTGCCAGCCCGAGTGAACAGAAGTCACAGAACTGCAATGAAGTCCGGACGGCGTACAGCTCCAAAGGCTTCAACAGTAACGACGTCCCCAACAAAGGAGTGTATGGTAAGAATCACTGTCGGCCTTTTTCTCATTCACCTCCCCGTCCTCTTAAAGACAAGTATGTTGGTGACTGACTGAACACTTTTATTACTCTTGCCACGGTGGTGTCTGCCTTGACTACAATGAACAAGGGATATAAAGCTCAAGCTGCTGCTTCTCAGAACGAGCTCGACTCTGTTAATGGGAAAAAGTTTGTAGTGCCTATAGAGAAGCGCGCGCACACACACACCGCCTTCCAGTTTAAATATACTGTGTAATTACATTCAAATACGATGCTAAGTCCATTTTGGATAGACTAGGCATTAGGCGATGCCGTATTTCATTTCAATCATCCAAACGTCTTGCTGTGATTTAATGCTGGGAAACTGGTGCTTCTTGTTTCTTTTTGTTTGAGGAAACAAACCGGAGCACCATTGATGTGGAATGTTAACAGTGTTTTCTTTACCTTGGGTTTGTTGGTAACAACGCGCACACACACAGCTCCTGTACTGCACTTTCAAGCAAAGGGAATCCAATTCTAAACCCCAAACCTTATCGTAGAAGACCATAATGGTCATGTAAATGTAGTGATTTTTATCTGATTGCAGGGGGGTGGGGTGCAGTGGTGGTGGGACCACTTTAAACTCTTCTTATTCGAGCTGCTTTCAGGATCCACTCTGTTTATATACTGTTCCACATGTTTCCCTGCAGTAAAGGAAATCCGTGGCTTTTAGATTCACATGTATTTATTTGGAGTGTTTATCATGCCAAAGCGATGTTAAAATCAGGATGCATTTGAAGGATGTTAGTGTTTTTCCCAAGCTCCAGAGTCTTGCCCAGAGGCCCAGCACTGACTGCAGGCAGGTCCTGTGATCTGGACTTCATGTTAAAAACACGCTGAACCCAATTATCACCCCCCCCACACACACACACACCCCAGACATACACTTTTTCTCTCTCTCTCTCTCTCTCTCTCTCTCTCTCTCTCTCTCTCTCTCTCTCTCTCTCTCTCTCTCTCTCTCTCTCTCCCTCACTCTCTCTCTCTTTCCCTCACTCTCACTCACACACCCAAAACAAGGAGTTGTCTGTCTGGGACCTTTTTCACCTAAAGTGAAAAATCACATCAGTAGGCTTTGCTAGGTTCACAGCTCTCAAAACCCCTGAATCACTCACTGCTGTGTACGATTACATTTGACATTTGGTTTGCATTTATCAATTTTTTTTTTTTTGCAGCTGAGGATTATATGTCATGCCTTGGATAAACTTGACAAGATAATGAGTGTCTTTCCTTTCTATCCCGTAACAATTTAAGCATGCATTTCATTTAGTTGACTCTCATTGATTTACATTAACGGCAAATACCATAGATGGAAATGAAAATCGCCTATTGTCAAACACCGTGGCATAGTCTGTTAATCCCTGTAAGGTATTTACAATGATATTGTCTCCAAAGTGCACATGTCGGGGAAAAGTCCACATTTTGATTAAACTTGCTGCTAATTATATTTATTTCATTTTGGACTTCAATTTGAGTGTTTGTTATAAAATAGCTGTTGGCTGAGAAATACTGAAGTGCCGAGGTTAAATGGATATTTCCGATGAATATCACATTTGCAGTTACTGAAGTCAACTATTCAATTATTTTCCTCATTCAAATCCTATAACCTATTTTATGAACTTTGTTGGCTTTTGTAAAGATTGCATCATTGATATTTTTACTGAGTGTAAAATAACCTGTAGACATCATATGTCCTTCCTTACAAAACATACTTTGCCCATACTTGATACATCATTGCTCATTTTTTGCTAAAGCTTTAGCTTATTGGTCTTTTGATTAAAGTGTCTGTCATTTCAAATAAGATTGCAACCATGGGAAGTTAGCAGGTGGAATCATGCAATTAGAAGCTGCATTACATGTGAGAAATAGAACAGCTGTCTCGAATCATGGATACCATTTGCTTGTAATTTGCCTTGTAATTTACACAGGGCCAAAAGCCCATTGTTTTCCCTGGTGCGTCATTGTAATGTAAAATTTGGCTGATTGTACCCAAACTCACCTGCATTGATAATCTCTTATTGTAGTGCAGCTCTGGTTTTGTCATGATGGTTAACAAGTATGTGTTATAATAGCTTGTTGAACAGTCTGGGTGCCATGCACATGTGCATCGCTCAATAGACCCTGATATGCATCAGACTCTTTTCTTTGTTAATAATGGAGCCTGAGATAATTGATCCAACGAGAGAAACAAGGTCTACTGTTGATAAAGGGTGGAGGCTTCTTAGAAAGTGGAAAGGGAACACAAAAAGCTCTGCTTTTTGGTAACAATGTGTCCTGTTGCTAGGGTGAAAATGGTCTACAGGAGAAAGTAATTGAACTGTCAGTGTGAACTTCTGGTTTTGGCTTTCAGCACTGGCCCTTTTCACCTGGTAGTCAAAACATCTATTCTCCATTTTCCATGGACATGAATCCACGTTCTATCCACAGTTAGGCCAAGTACATCCAACACAGAGGCAAAGGCCAAAATGATATCCTCTCAAAGCCATTGTTTTTTCAAGATTTCTGTGATTGATCAGCAAGAGTATTATTACTTTTGCACTCTGCATTTTTTATTTATTTTTTCCACGTGTTATGTTCTAGCTAATCCGGCCAAATTCAGATGTTTTGTTCATTTCGTATTGTAATTTATATAATAGACTAATAGACACCTTGCAAATTCCAACCATTTCAGCTCCATCCAAATTGAATGTAAACAGCTAGAGTACAGAATTAAGATAGCGCTTATAATATGAACACCGATCCTCCAACCCCAAACATCTTTTGCTTTCAGCTTGTGGTGGAAAAGTTATGCTGTTTGCTCACTGAATCCCAATCTTTTCCTTCAAGACTTAGTGTTTGTGGTGTTTTGCACATGATCTAAGGCTTGAAAATGATTTAGTGTGATCCGTCATGTTGCATGATTTTTAGTTATTTTCTTTTGACAAAGCTGAATAGATTTTGCACAAATTCTTACCTGGACTCACACCAATATATTTTACTGTGTTGATATATGTGGTCTCTTTCTCTTGTTTGTTATTTACAAGGGTTGTGCATTATTGTTGCAATTTGTGTAAACTTTAAACAGCAATGTTTAGGATTTAAGGTGTGGAGGGGTTAAACAGAAGAACAATCTGCCTGTGTGAATTTTCCACAGTTTAATGGAGTGCATTTGTAGAGCTTCTCTTTACTGTCTGGGGTTTAAGATGTTTATTTGCCAACCAGTTGGTCTCCTCAGATACTTTCTGTTTGAGCGATATCAAGGATTATATCATCTTATGGGACCTCATAGTTACTCAAGCACTAAAGTACACAGTTCCCCACTAAGGTCTGAAGCTCTCACACCCTCTCATTCCTAACCAAATCAGAGAGAGTCTTGGCCTTTTTAAGAAAAAGCCCCACTGTTTGTGATGGTTGATGATTGGCCTAGATGTTGTAAAACGTGTGTGTTGAGTTCCTGCTGCGCAGTGGCTCTTCAAAAGGAGAGTGCTTAGCACTGACCAGATTTGTATCTCTTTGTGTCAACAGTTTCTTATTGGGAGACGGCGAAACACTCTTTCCTTTACTAGAGCAGTCTGTTTTGCTTCATATTGGCAGTTAGGTCTTGTGTCATGCCTCGGGTATGGACAGTGGTGAAGATCAAAGGCTCTTCCTTCTTTATGCTCGGAGGATCATCCCAGGTCTAATTACTTTAGTGCATTCTAACTAAAGAACCTGCAACCACAGTTCTTTGGCTTCCAAATATAGTATAAATCAGTAGATGATCCTATTGGGGTTTTCTTAATGCTTGAAATATTTTTGACGTTTTAGATTAGCGGTCATATTTTGAAATTATGCACACCATATGTCTCCCAGGTGCCGTCTGGTAAATAATTGACTAATCGTCATATCACTGCAGAGATAAGACCTGAGTCCAGTAAGGTTCCTGCCATGCATAGACAGCCTGAATTTACTAGTGGAATAAGTATGCCTTATTCAGTTTCATCTCTACATTTTTGTGTGTTGGATATCAGAGTAATTCTTTCTGCAGCAAGCTGTGTCCAGAATGCCCTAGAACAAGTGCTCTCCAAAAAAAAATTGCTTACATATTTTTTAGATTGAGTAAACTTCTCTGCATTCTGGCTTTCTCCTACATGTAATGTAAAATATATAAAGGTACATGTAAAATTAGCAGGGGCGGTTAAACAGATGCCCTGGCGTGAACACGGCCTTCTATTCTTTGTAATGCTGGTTAGGAGCAAACGCATCAGGAATTATATTTCTCTTTGTCAGTGACTAAGGATTAACTCTTTTGTCAGGAAATAGGGCTGGTAGAATATCAACAGTATCAATGCAGAAAATTGATCCTGGCTCAACAGAAACCATTCCTCCCTGCTGTCAGCAAGATTACCAGCCAAAGACCATGTGGCAAAAAGAGTTTCTTTCCTACAAATCAGAGAATAATTTTATTTTGAAGAACATCGGTGAAACCGACAGCATATCATTGTAGGTGGAAATGGCATCATTTAATACGCATAAATAAAAAAAAGCATCCGTGACTCTAGGGTGGAAAGGAATCAGTGTCCTCTATTAAAATGATATTGAATTACCAAAGTAATTAAAGGTAAATCATATTCACTGGCTACTTTAATTTGCACCACTAACTTCACAACAGGGACAATTTTTATCTTTTATCCTAATAGGGGAAATGGTAGTGGCAGACTGATTTTAATATTGCTCACAGCAACACACTTTACAACTGCACTGAAAAGCAGCTGAAGAATTCACTTGTGTTGGTATGGATGAGCTACCACATCGGGTTTTGCTCCTGTCAGCCAATAATAGGATTTTGAGATTAGAAAAAGATCAGACATGTTTTGTAATCTGCAACAGTTCTGTTTCAGTGAGTCTTTGCCAAGTGTAGCCTTGGATGCCTCCTTTTGGTATGGAGTCGGATGTGGTGTTCTAATTCACCGTTCAACATGTGTGATAATCAGATGCTTATTTGTTCCGCATAATTGGCTCCGTTTGGCTGCTCTCCTTTGACCACCCAAAAAAGTGCCACTTGCTGGATGTCTTCTGTATAATTTTGGGAACAAATGTACTCAAAATGGTTAGAGTGACTAAGATGATGTCACTCGATTAAATGTTTGGGTAATTGCTGTTTTTAATAAAGTAATCAGTAACTGTAATAAAAATGTGAAATTGTGCACTTTAAGAGAAATTTACATTTATGCCTGTAATATCTGTATCTATATATATCTATATATCATATCTTTAGGGCATTGG
This sequence comes from Silurus aristotelis, assembly GCF_946808225.1. Lineage (NCBI taxonomy): Eukaryota > Metazoa > Chordata > Actinopteri > Siluriformes > Siluridae > Silurus > Silurus aristotelis. Next base: position 15,924,303 of record NC_139587.1, read on the forward strand.
CAACATTTTAGTGGTACTAAATTTTAAGCTGGACGAAGATATCAGTAAGGGTTATTAAAAGCTTCAGGCCACGGGCAAGACTAAAATGACCTTGTAGTCTGTTCCTGTGTCATGGCCAGGCCCTGTGGCTGGCTGACTATTTGGCTATTAGAAAGAAGATATGAAACACATTGACACACATTACCTGAAGTGTGAGTGGATGTTTGAGGAAGTGTACGTTTTCTAGGATGATCGGTCTAGCATTTATTTTTTTCCATGTTGATTTTCTTTGTCATTTTCACTGGATTAATGATTAAGGCATGTTGCAGTACCTTAGGGTTATTTCTACTTGGAAACACATGGCCTAGATAATAGGCAAGTTATCAGTTACTGCAGGAAGTGTAGAAGCGAGCAGTGGATTTGAGACAAGCAAATTTCCAGGTGGTTGAATACAGGAAGCTATAAATCGGCAAACAATTCAACTGTTTAAGTCTTTTGGAGACAAAAATTGCATTATCATTCAGAATGTGCATGCATTCTCTGAATGGAAATAGTTATGAGTCTCTGTCTATCTATCTATCTATCTATCTATCTATCTATCTATCTATCTATCTATCTATCTATCTATCTATCTATCTATCTATCTATCTATCTATCTATCTGAAAAAAATATATATATTAGGGCTGAAAAGATTACTTGGGAAATTAAATTAAGAAAAGGCATAATTTAGACCATTTTAACTACACATGGTGCACTGTGTTTCCCCACGGACCATTATTACTGATTCACTGCCTGCTAAACTTTGGAGCGCTATGGACAGGCAAACACAGAAGACGCTGCTGAATAAAAAACAGAAACGTGTAGAAAACAGCGAGAGGCGAAGAGAAAATATGGCATTTAAATGCACTAAATGGGTTTAGTTTTCACAGATATTCTTGTATGCAATATTAGCAATAAAAATGTAAATTTCACTTAAAAGGAAACAAATTACGTGTTAATTTTAAGAGACTCGTCTTAGTTTCTCTTGTATATTTAGTATTGCTCTTTAATAAAGAAAAAGTATTGTATCCGATTACCCGATTAATCAAAGGAATAATCGTTAGAATACTCGATTACTAAAATAATGGATAGCTACAGCCCTTCTCTCTCTCTCTCTCTCTCTCTCTCTCTCTCTCTCTCTCTCTCTCTCTCTCTCTCTCTCTCTCTCTCTCTCTCTCATATATACACAGAATATATATATATATATATATATATATATATATATATATATATATATATATATATATATATATATATATATATATATATATATATATATATATATATAAAAAAAACTACTGGAGTTTATTACCCAACTGTAGCTGTAACATTTATTTATTTATTCACTGGGTTCTCTACATCATTACCCAGCACTCCCCCTGCGCAGCCTCTAGTGAGTGACAGCCCACCAGGGGGTGAATGCTACATGCAGGAACAATTGGGTGATTCTCCCCCCCCACCCCCAAAATACATTCCACATAAGACCACCAAGACCCTCACACTGGGAGCTCAGAGCCCCAAGCAGCAACAAAGCCTGTGCCAGCAGAGGATTGACGGGCTGCACCACTGAGTGAAGCTTACAGAAGGGATTTTGACTGATGGAAGAGGAGCCTCGTCTGAGGATGAGAACAAAACACAGGAATTACCAAAAGGAGCTAGCACCATGTGTGATTTCAAGCAAGCTTGAGTGTTGCACTTTTGGGGAAAAGCTGGACGTCTCTGGAGCTATGCCCAGGCTCTGATGTGTTTGCTTCTTCCCCCATATATACACTTATACTCTATACGGATGAGGCATATGCGTGCTGACCTTTTTGTACCCTTACATTCAAACAGCTTTGAAGCTTGTATCTCTCGTGACATTGTTTAACTCTGTTTTTTGGTGAGGCAACCAGGCTGTGCAGTACAGTGCCGAGTCGCATCTGATTGAGGCTCTGTAAAATCTGCCTGCACATTTGTGCCGTTTCTTCACCACAAGGCAGATAGAGGCCGCCACCGAAACTCCTTGTTAACACTTCCAATTTGCATGTGGAGCTCCCTGGGGCCCATTCACTTGGCTTTGTAGGAAGTGTTGATGCAGGCATTCCTTTTTATCTAGCCTTAACATCTAGAAGCTTTTCTTTCCATTGTCCTCATTCTGTTGGGCATTTTATCCGTTCTGACTTGCTCCAAGGCCTCATCCAAGGTCTAGTCCCTTGTCTTTTATTATCCTTTATTGTTTTTCTTTCTGCTGTCTTCTCTCTTTCAGTTGAATTTAATACCAAAACCCACTGTTATGTATGTTTGCGTTGACAGACATTATCGTTGTAAAGTCATGTTTAATTGTGCTCTTTGGATCTGTTGCAGCGGCGAATTGCTCAACAGAGAAAATGTGCAGTTTTTGAAAAAGGGCATTGTGTTGTCGTGTTTCATTTGTGCATGTAAAAGAGAGCGTTAGCATGAATACAAGTCTCCAATATAATCTATTTCATGCTACCCATCCCTTACCAGGCACAGCTCCATATGAAACTCCCTTGTTGAAGTAGCACTGCAAATTAAGTCCCGAGACAGTTGCCGCCTGCTAATAATGATGTTAATGCGAATAATACTACTATTCGTGGTGCCAATAACTGTGGTGTTTTTATGGTCCCAGAGACCCATTTTGTGCCTGTGGAGACCGAGGAAGGACACGGGCCAGGGATTTGCTGTGGGTTTTGGACAGAATCCTCAGCTTCGCTAACATTCCTGAACCTCTGAAATCCATTCTAATTATTCCCATAAGCTTCATCAGGATGAGTCTAATACCAGAACTCTGCTCGCACGGGTAATTCACACTCGCTTCCCTAATCCCATTTTTACAGGCCTTCTGAACATGTCATAAAGTCTTTTGAAGAGGATAAAAAGACCATGTTGATTTGATGTGTGCTCTGGTAAAAGGGTGGGGGAGTAAAATGACCTCTGATTCACTCAGACCTTTTTATTTTAAATATGCGTTATGCTTTAGATGGCATTTCCTAAAGCTGACAACACAAAGGCAGAAATTAACAACTTTTTTTCCGAACGTTAATGCCCTCTGAAACAGGATTATATAACTTTGTAACTGAGCCATGTTTTTTTAATTACACAAGTCCACAGTGCCCTAAGATAATCCAGATGGTCTCCACCAGCTCTCAAACACCAGGAACAGGTATTCAGTATGATTCACTGCTTTGTTCCGGTGTGTGATATCAGTCAACTATTTGGAAGGCTTGTGACTTTGCATATTTAAGGCCAGCCCATAATGTTATCTATGATTAAATTCGTGGCATTCCATCCTAGTTACACAGATTGGCACTGGGTTTACTGCAACACTGATCAAGATAAAATGGTTACTGAAGATTATTCATAATAAAGTTGCTGATACTGATCTGATGCTGATCTTTAATTGTAGTACTTCACTAAAAATGGCCATACAACTGTGTTCACCTTGTTTAAACTCTTCTAACTATTTAGAATCATTTAGGTGTAAATGTGTCCTATATTTGACAGTCAAATAAAAGCAAGATCTGCATAATAATGTTAAAGATGAAGTTTACTGCAGCCCTTTTTGCACATGTGCTATGTGTGGCATTGCTGTTACCGCATGAGAGATGCAGGTGATTTTCCACCTGTCCTATGCTATGCAATGCAGATCTCATCAGTTAGAAAGAACTAAGATATACGATTTTTCCCTAACTAAAGCCCTTAAAGCGCCAAACACATTTTCTGGACTCACCCATTTAATAGGCATCAAATCAGATGAAATCGGTCAATGATTCCTGATGCCAGGCTATATGCTTAAACTAATTGACAAAGGCTAGTCTGAGGAGTAGATTGGGAAAAGGGTTTAAGCAGAGTATGATTTTAGAAGGAACTTGTAGGAACAAAATGGTCGACTTCACTGAGTAAACGGAGAAGGCTATGTTTGAGCTGAAAGCTGTTGCTTTTGTGACTTTTACTCAAAGGCCTCAAAGATTTGACATGGCTGTCTGTATCACAGTGAAGATGGGATGTCCATGGCTAAAGCATAGTACATTGGTGTCATTTTTTTTTTTTTGCTTGACTAATAGTGCTGCTCTTCCAACCAACATCACTGCTATCCAGTTTCCTGAGCCCAACAGCTATATCGCAATCATTGTGGCTATGTTGTCACATTGAGGACTTGGAAACATGATCATGGGTTTGACCTCATCTTGCCAGTGGGCCCCTCTCACTCTATTACTTGTAAATGCACACACCGTTCTAATGCTTGTTCTTCAGGTTTGACATCTGGCAGATTTCATCCTCTCTTACCCACAATGTCAATTTTCATTACATTTATCCAAGTCATGGAAGCACAAGGTGATTAAAGACTTGTATAATCCTGAATGTTCTGAGCGTTAATGGGTTCATATTTGAAAAAGTGACCTTCACTGAAATGTTCTTAGGAGATTATATAGTTTGTATATATACATTGGAGTTGTTTTGTTCCTACAACACTAAATCACTTTTCAGGGAGGGAGGACAAGTCGTTTTCAAGCTAAAATCCTTGCTTGTCTCTTTTCATTTAAGTACCATCGAGCAGGGTATGGAGAAATGGTCTTTTAATTCAAGGGATGAGCCAGGATTTTGCATAGGCTTTTTCCTATGTTTTAACAAAGTGGTGTTGTTACGTGATGTCTAAAGACTCGCTTATTCTGCAAGTCTTTATAGATCATGTTTTTGTGATCAAACTTCTCTTTTTGGCAAAGAAAGGGAAACCAGAATCGTGAAAGTGCAAAGATATTTGGTATGAATACAGATAAAATGCATGTTTTACTTGTATAAATGTAATGCAGTTGTGCAGTTCATATTACTAAGAGGCAAATATAGTCCTTAAGTGTTTAAGTTAAAGTTAGTATGAACTTGTTTTTGACATTTTTTACTGATTAGTTGTTGATCCCTGTAATATCATATATTAATCTAATATTATAAAAGACACCCCCTATAGATATTTGGTGGCCCCCCAATTTCTAACCATTCATTTCTCTACCCTCAACAAGAGCGCCATCAAATTTACCACTTCAGGTCCTCCAAGTATGCTTTTACCCACTTAGGATTCCCTGAGTGTGCTTTTGTGTGTGCGCTCATGCTCACGTGTGCGTGCGCACACACTCATTTGTTTGTGTGCTTATGCAAACACCGGTGTGTTTAGCTCTCATTGGGGATTGCGAATCCTTTCTTAACCTGGTTGATCACTGACTAGTGTCATGGGCTTAATCATCTGTTTTATTCATCTTGATGCATTCCTAGCTGGCAATGTCTCTGCTTACCTTTCAGAGCATTGTATTTAGTCCCATATTCTCTCACTCACTCTTTCACTTTCTCACTCAGTCTCTCAATCCTGTTGAATGTACGGTTTGAGAAAGTGGAATTGCTTCCACCTGAATGTTGCGCTGTTCACGTGTCAGCCGCAGCTTTCACAGGGCCACACAGCTCCGTTCGGATGGACCGCTTCAATGGACTTTACCGTCAGTTGAAATTCATCGATCATACAGTGCTCTTGGTTCACTTGTGACCTGATTGTTCTTCCTTGTTGGAATGAGGCCTTACATTCCAATGTTTCTGCGTATACCAAATCCTTAACACACAACAGAAAACCCCTGCTCTCTCCCCGCTCATTTGTCAGCTATATAAAAGTGAATTCATAGAGTTTCTATGACAATTCTGGAACAAGTTAAACATTTCACAATAAGCTGACCTGGGAAGTGGTGTAGGCAGGGAGCTTTTGTGTTCAGACACAAAGACGACGACTGCACACTGGGGAAAGAAGATGGAGACAGACATAGAATGAGAGGCCAGAAATATGTTGTAGAATTTTCCTGGGGCTACTGGTAATGTTTATGGATGACAACCTTAAAGAAGGTTTATTAGTAGGGTGTTTTAATTGGTCAGATGCTCTGCCTGGTTTTGTAATCAGAGGCAAAGTAAAACTATGAGATTGTTTTGCATTGCTGTGTACACACACAAAAAATAGGTTTTTAACACCCTTCATGTAAGAGGATGTTTTTGATGATCTCTCATAACACCAGCCTTTTCATTGCCCAAATCTGCTTTGTGTTGTCTCCTACCCATATGCTCTGATTGATTGAATTCTAGAATTGTGTTAAGTGTTAAGAAGATGATGAGAGGAGCTGTTGCCGTTCCCATGCTACAATATCGCTGTGGTTAATGATCACACAGCTGTCTAGACTCTTAAGCCTGTGATTAAACGCATGCTGCTCTAAGGCTGACTTTCTGAAAGAGAGACAAACACACATTGTCTCTGATGAAATCTGCTTCTGCATTTCTTTTTCTGTCAACCAAGTGCCATCTGAGAAAAATCTGGTTGCTTAGTGTTTTGACAGCTGTGTTTGGCAAGAGATTTTAATTCATGATTTATTTAAGGAAACCTTTTACACACATGCTTTCCAGGGGCTTGTGGCCAGCTGCCCTACTGTAAAACATTTTGTTGCAAATTAAAGTGGCTGCAAATACAATTCTAAAAGAACACTAACGTTCCTTTAAATGAATCAAGACTCCAGCAAACTCTTAATATAAACATTTTCTCTTGGCTATGTTTTACTTATTTTATTGCTGGTCCAAGCTTAGTCTTGCAAGTCTACCGTATATCTCAGTTCCTCCTCCCGATTAGAATTATTTTATATTGAATAATGAAGAATGTAATGGGAAACGCTTGGCCCTGAATCATGTGAATCGTATGATTTATTATTATGAAAATCTTTTTCTGACCTTCCTTCCTTCCTTCCTTCCTTCCTTCCTTCCTTCCTTCCTTCCTTCCTTCCTGTCCATTTTGTTAGTGCATTGGGAATTTTTAGTGCCTTTCTGAAAGTTCCTGACCAGTGCGAATGTCAACTGTATTGTTTGGCTTTGGATATCCGTCTTGTTAATTTGCTTCCTCAGTAACACAACACATGCACTATTGGGTTTCAATGTGCACCCATACAAATGCTCACCCTGCATTGGGATTGGATCTGGTGACTCAAAGGACAGTCAGGAGGATTTTGGGCTTCTGCCCCCTACTATATGGACCTAGACTTGGTAGACAAATGACAAATGGTGTGTATGGGAAGTTAGGAATAGAGGAGGATTTTGGTGGGGGGGGTGGAAGAATAACTTTTGTAATAACGCTGCTCTTATAGAATGTGTTCTTGGCTCTTTTTTTTTATGGTGTCAGACATTAGGAATGTCTGTGGCAGTTGCTTTTTTTTTATGGTTATTTCGAAGTCAGAACAGTTTGTTCTTATTTAAATCCTTATGTGCATAAGCTTGTCCTGAAGATGCACATTGTTTGCACATTTCTGTGGTTAAAGTGAATAAAAATGCTTCGCTTGATGTTATCTGCTTATTATTAGAAAACCATGCCCATACTGTTCAGCTCTATATGAGCTCTCAGGCTGTAATACTAGTTTCAGGTTACAATCACATTATTTCAATACAATTTCACTGAGGTAAAACTTTACATCGAACTTATGTATGAGGTATAGAGCTCAAAAGAAATAATTGCTTGCTGGAAAAAAGATGTTTGCGATATTTCTGTCTTGTCAAGCGTCTAAAGTGGGAGCACCAACTTCTCTAAAACACTACAAATGACTAAGTGCAGATCAAGGACATATAAATTGTTGCTAAATGTTTTAGCAGTTTACACCAAATGATCTTTACTAGCTAGGTAAAAAAAAAGAAGTTTAATTTGTTATATGGAAAATATTTGTATTCCCAGAAGTTTGTGCTCACCTGTCTGTCCATCACTTCCATATATGCATCTTACCACAAAGATATGAGCACACAAATGTCTTTGTTTTATTCAGCATTTGGATTTCCCTCCGCTGGGACAAAAAACAAAAACAAACGTGTTTCAGCATGTCAATCACCCTGTGCACAAAGCAAAGGCAAGGTTGGAGTAAAAAAATTGAAGTGCACAGAGCCCTGACCTCAATGTCATTGAACACGTGGTGTAGTTTGGAATGCTGACTGCACCGGGCCACTGACATCAGTGCCTAATCAAAGTGTAGTGGAAAACCGTCCTGCAATTGTGACTGTTTTAAAAACAACAAGGGGTGGTGCTAAATCCAGAATGCAATGTTCAGGAAGCACTTATGGGTGTGATGGTCAGGTATCCACAAACATTTGTCCGTACAGTCTATAACAATTACTGGAGTTTACCAAAGGTCTTTGTATGCGGATCCTCGTGGCAAGTTTGGTTTCCTGTGCAGCTCGTAGGACTCAAGTGACTCGTGGACATATTTAAAATGGCCTTAGGCCACATAGTGAGGAAGAAGTGATTCATGACAGATAGAAATATTGCTCCAACAGCTGAGATGGAGAGAGATAAAGAGAGATGGTGGGGGTTGGGGGTGAGAGCGAAGAGTGCTAAAGGCAAACACTGATGTCTTGTCTTGACACGAAAGTCAGATTTGGGAAGTTGCAAATGGAGCAGCATAATGTATATGATTTACAAGTCAAATATCCAGACTTTATCTACCCTTAATGTTCTTGCTCTGTTTTACTTTTCTGCTTATCCCTTTAATCTTAATTCTTTAGTAGACACCTTCTGTAATATGAATATATATGTAGTTTCTCTGCTTGCAGGAGGGTGTGTGTATCATTACTGCACTGGGTGAGAAAGATGTTCCTTGACAAATGGGAGTTTCCCTTCCTCAGTAGTAATTGCAGCTTATGTTGAGTGAAAATGAGCAGTAAGATATGACTGGTGTATAGTTTTGCTCTTAAGTCTGTTTTGTATCTGCTTGTCTTAGGACGGCGCTTCTGGAGTATATGTTTGGGATCTCAACCAATAAAATGTATTATTTTGGCTGCCATTACTGCTGTGACTCCAGCAGAGCTCATGGTTTCATTGCCCCTGTGTTGATGTAAACTTAAGCTAAACTTGTGCAAGTCAGTATCAATATACAGCCAGGTCCAACTATGAAGGAGCCATGTCTGATTTCACCTGTCTTACCTGATCTTGGACTTTAATTGACTCCTGGGTGTGGCTGATTAAATATAAAATCTGCAGCCTCTGTGCAGACACGAACGGACACCCCTTAGTTAGACACCAAGAGAAGCCTATTAGCCTGTCTTTCTGGTAACAGCATGTTGATGTGGTGGCCCTAGCGATTTATAGCGGCTGGCAGCCTGAAATAATCCCCCTGAGAATTTATGACTTCTGACTCAGAGGGCCCAGGGCTGTTGGAGGAATGTGTGTGTTGGTGTGTGTATGCGGGTGGCAGGTCTGCTGGCCAATGCCTAGCACGGTCAGAGTGCACGGCCTCTCTGAGTAGTGGCTGTTAACCTTTGACCCTAACGGTTAAGCTTGGAAGCTGGTTTCGTCGAGCGACAGCCATTGAAGTCTGTCTGGGTTCTGGAGAAAGGCTGGGGGCACAGAAAAGGCGGGGTTAGTGTTATAAGGGCTTGAGAGCTAATTTAGGTTTCACCCACATTCCTCTACCTACCAAAAAGGACTGTTACAGGAAAATGAAGGATGTAAACAGGAAGTGACTCGTTAATAGAGAACTGATGCCGCTCATTAAAATTTATGATGAGGTCACGTACCACTAAGTATAAGTTGTAAAAAAAAAAAAAAAAGTGAAATGTATGTTACCTTTTTCTGAAAGACGTGTTTGATTCTTATTATTATTATTACAGAGAAAACCACAGCTTTAAGGGTGCGATAGTGTAAAGTAGACTTCCACTTGACTCGGGAAGGTTAACACTATAAAAAACCCTCAACAACACGAGATAAATGCAAATCTTAGAATCAAGAATGCAGACTCTAGTTTCTTTTCCAATACAGGAAAGAGAGAGACCACTGATGGAGTTTCATATGAGCACTGTTAGTGTTGGGTTTTCTTTTTTTTTTTTTTTCCTCCCCCCCCCCCTTTTTTTTTTTTTTTTTTTTTTTTTTTTTTTCCCATTGCATGGTAAAAATGGAGCCAGTGAATTTTTGGGCTGCCAGGAAAATTCAAGCAAAACTAAATGTCGGAAGATGGAAAGCGATGAAAAAAGTGTTCAAGAGGCCAGCCTCATTAAGTAAAGAGTTTGGTTTTACTGCGAATGACCATGTCTATGTACAACTTATAAGATGTGCTGTGCTAATAACATCATGTAGTAGTGGGGTCGAATAAAACACTGTTGGATTAATAGCAAACAGGTAAATTTAGATCATCCTATGAAGGAAACGACAATTAAAATAAATACTGCTATTAATCTGCTGAAATATAAAAATAAACTGAGCTTGCAGTACAAATCAGTCCCTCATCCATTTAAATGCTCTATTTCACCGTTTTTGATTAAATCTATTTATTATTTTGGAACCTTGTCTTATTCAATAATACAGAAGATAAGTTTTTATTTTGCCTATACTAAATCTACATTATTTTCAATACTTTAATGGCTTAATATAATTCACTTAATGCATGCTTACCTGTGAGTTAAAAAAAACAAAAAAACAATAGGTCCCTGTAGTAAAAACATTTAATATTTTAATAAAATTTCAGTATATAATAATTTTAGATTTCACCACTTTCAGCCACCTTGCAGTGTTTTCAGATGTATTTGTCTTGAGCCAATATTATACTTTCGGACACTGCAGCACAATTTTTCGCATTCATGTAAACAAAGTATGTGATATTTTATGTGTTAATATTGTGTGAACTATATGTGTGGACACTTAATATGCACACAGGCCCAGATGAAGGTTGGATGAAGGACATGCTCAAATGATATCACAAAATGTAAACTGCTTTTTGTCTATAAGGCTATTACAACAAACAACGGCAATTTTGCATCTCTCACACGTTTCCTGCGTCAATGAACCAGCAGTTCATTGACGCAGGAAACGTGTGAGAGATGCAAAATTCCAAACCATATTAGTAATAACAATATGATGGCCAAAAACTAATAGCCTTAAACTGTCAAGTGAATCGAGGAAGTCAGTCAGGAGAGCAAAGGTAAATTGCTATTAAGATAAAGTAAGCCCAATTGAGAGTGGGACTGCAGTAGATTAGAGCATAGGATTGATTAGAGACTATCATAGACGTGGGTTCATAAGAAAATTCTTAAGGTGTAAATACTTTATCCCTTTAAATGTAGAATTTAAAACACTACAAATCAGTTTTAGTCTGTCTGTTTTCATTTCTTTCTTTTTATTTTTTTATTATGACCTCCATATCACATATTTAACTACACAATTCAGATGGCCATGATGAGCAGAATTCAATACCTCTGCCATTTCTGCATCATTTTAATTGAGTGGTGAAGGAACATCACCTGTGTTTCTGCAGCTGATCATGTCAGATGTAAGAAAGTTGCCCTATTTACTCAGCACAGCTAAAAGGAAAGTATTGGGCGGGTGAGATAAAGTACTACAATAATTTAACAAAGTTAATTGTTAATTGTTGTTAATTGTAAAATGATAAAAAAAATATTTTTGAATGATTCTACTGCGCATTACATTGTGATCTTGATAAAGATAACAGATGTCCGGGAAGTAAAAGTTTGCCCTGATTAAATTGTTAAACGTTTATATGCAAGCAGAATCCCAGTGGTGGGTTTTTAGTGTCTATGGACAGCTTGAAGGTGTATAGCAGTTTTACTAGCCCCAAGATTTTGTGCCACCTTTTTTATTTTTTATTTATTTATTTATTTATTTATTTATTTATTTATTTATTTATTTATTTATTTATTTACTTCTGTGTGTTGTACGTGTTTCACCTTGGTTTTCTGCCCTCCCATCACACTTTGCCCCATACAAAGAGCTAAGTGTTATGGAGAAAAGTGTTGTGGGGGATATATATATATATATATATATATATATATATATATATATATATATATATATATATATATATATATATATAAAGTAAAGTTTTTGAGTTTGGACAGGATATAACGCAAATCATTTGTGTTCATTGCAATGTGGTGTCATTGCTCTGATAATTTGATATATGATCATTTAAATCAGCTAGAATTTCCTGTTCTTATATGGAGATTAAGAAGTTTATGAATAGCTGGATCATGTTTCAAAAATGAGATGCATCTCAAAACTGATGAGGCATAAATGTTTGGGAGTCAGTGAGGCATATGTGCCATGGGGGTTCTAATTTCAGGATTTAATTCCGTTTCTGGCAAAGCCACTGAAAGTCCTGATTTAACAACACTCTTATTTAAAGGCGAGAGCAACATGAAACATTATTTGAACGAGTAGTAACCCATTGAGCCATTTGACAACACTAAAACCAGGCATTTGGAACACAAACACAAAGGAGCAATGGCTCCTTTTAGGAACTGGGTCCTTACTAATCCATGCTTAAAACTCCATTTGAGGTAGTACTATAGTCAGTGTGTGAGCTTGGGAAATTAGCTGAGTGTTATGAAAATTCCTGGACATTTGCAGTGATCTGTAGGCACTTGATCAAAAAAAGAACAAACTTCGACGCAAAGTAAGTGGGGAATTTTTCGCCTTATCACAGATGTTTTTCTGGCTAGGTGTGATGATCCCAGAGTTTTGTGGGCAGATCTAATAAAGAAAGAAGAAGAAGAAGAAAAAAAGATAATTTCTGATAAAATCAAATTGAAACTGTGACCTTTTTATATTCTGTGCTCTTCAGTTACTTCCATGTATGCCTCTTGTCCTGTGTGCTTTATAGCCTGGGTCACTTGAGCAGAGTTGTAAATATTGTAAACCGGCCTGTTTGGCTCTCGGCAGCAATCGTTGCTGTGAATGAGTGGACGTGTCTGTATGTAGAGTGCAGACTGGAGTAGCAACGGTTTCAGAAGGCTGCCAGGGAAAACCAAACAGCTTGTCAACTGAAAGGCTCCTTGTGTTGTCCATAAATTCCAGCAACTGCATTAAAAAGTTAGAAAAACAAAACACTATTGCAGCTGTGACTACGCTTCGACTCCCAGTCCCCCTGTGCCTAGCGTGACAAGTCAGCTTGTTTTGCACACGCTTTAAGCCCTCCATGCTCCTCTGGCTCTAGATCAGCAGAAATACTGGACTGTAAGCCATGAGCATCCATGCCATCTATGAATTTATGAAAATTTCAACACTACTCCACTCAACAGCACCAGCAGTCATAGCACGGCAAAAAATCAGAACCTGGCCGAATAAGTGAGCCACTTTCTCCTTATGCAAATCGACCTGTGATATTTTATTTAATGGGACAAAGTGAGTTAGTAGTTACAATCTCACCCCAAAAACAGGCTGAACTTTACTAAAAAATACTGAGGGGAAAACTGAAAATGGTTACACAGTGTCTCAAAAACACAGCTAAGTGTGACATTAATTTTTAGTTGTGATGCAAAGAAGTTTGAGTGCAAAGCTTATAGAGTGCAAAGCTTATAGATGTAAAAAAAAAAAAATCTAAAGGCAATTATCAAATCTTAGGATAAAGAATCCTCAACTCTTCAAGCAGGAGCTCTGCCACGATATTCACATGTTCAATCATTTTAAAAGCATCACATATTTTCCAATTGAAATATGAGTAGGTACAAAAAAAAGACTTTCTTAGTTTGCACTGTTTCGCTGTTGTTGGTACGGTGATGTGAATGATTTCTCGAATGACATCAGTGGATTAGGTCCGGTTAAACGAACTTATTTCATAATGTCTCAAATCAGTAGCCTGGATGTTAGGACAAGATTACATGTCTGGGGTATTATGTTTTTTTTCATAATGTGTGGGCTATTTTGTTGTTCTATTTTTGCTGCTGATTTCTCATAAAATGAGTGCTTATTTGGCATGTATATTGAAACAAAATTTGCTTAATGGTTGTATTACTCATCTCAAGCTGTTAATTCGACAAGTGCTACTCATTCTATATCTTCAGTTGCGTTTGCAGAAAACATAAGTCTCTGCATCTGTTTGTAGTGTGTGTGTGTGAGCCTTGTATGTGATGTGTACACACTCCTACCTCCAGCTAACAAAAGTAAAGTTGTTTAGTATGTATGGTTCAGCTTTTCACCTTGAAAGACATATACTGCACTCAGCTTAAGGTTATCTAAAGAAAAAATGATGTGCTCCTCTGTATTTCAATGTTAAACAGTAGACCTGTCTAACTACTCCTGGCTAGATTCTTAGCTTCTAGTGTTTGTAAATGACCTATATAAGGTGGTCTTTTGTGTCTTTCATGCATTATTTTGAAACATGAGCCAAAACCACATCTACAGGGGTTTTGCTAGGGGCCTAAAGGGGTAAGTACTTGTACCATGATATTTCGAAACCCTGGGTATTGGATTCTATTAAGCATACCTCTTCATTCTTGCAGCCATGGCCATAGTTTTTTACATTTAAGCTTTCTTTTCTTCTCTCAGGCTTTTACAAGTAGTGGTTGAAGAGCACTTGAGTAAGAGCTTTCTCTCCTTCTTCATTGCAGAAACCCATCTGAAGGTGTGCCCTCAAGGTTTCTCTTGCTGCACTCTGGAGATGGAGGAGAAGCTGAGTCAGCAGAGCCGCACAGATCTGAAGGCCCCGATTTCCCAGCTGATCGCCAACCTGCAGAGCACCTTCACGCAGAAACACCAACATTTTGACCGTGAGGCTTATACTGTCTTTGTCACACACACCCCTTTACAAGTTGTACATTTTGTGTTGGTCACGTTGATCAGGTTGATCTGTGAGTCAGTCATGAGTCTAGAACTTATCTGTGCAACTCCATCACATGCTTTTACTTGCATGACTCAGTGTTATTCTGAGTCACCCTCTTTCCTGTTGTTTTGTCTACTGGCTTCTGTTCTGTCCAACACAGTTTTAGTTTATCCAAAACTTTAGGGCTGCAACAGCTAATTGATAATGAAATTTGCTGTCAACTACTGGCAATATCGAATAAGCTCTGGGCTGCTCCAGATACGGGTTAGCGTGACACCAAGATAACACATCCGCTTGCGAAATGGGGGGGTGAGTACAGGGTCAACCTGCAGCAGGAAAGTCATCCAAGGCATGAGAGCATTTTATTTAAAATGCAACAAAGAAAACTGTAACCCGCATATAATGCAAAGCAGAGCATGTGTGGGATGGAACAGTGATTCACAGGAGCACATGAAAAGAAAACACACTAGTGTTACAGAGGAAGGTGAAACATCAGCACAGTGAGCAGAAACTGTATAATCCTAATCATGTGAAAATGGTGTAGTTTAATGAAGTGTTATTGTGTAAACTGTTTGTTTGGAAACTTCAGGACAGTCGCACTGGATCTGCTCTGTCGTGACTCTCGAGCATCAGGTTGCGCAATCAGCTCGTTAGCGACATAGTGACGGATTCAATTAAAATGGTGCAAACAAGCATTAAATCTAAAAGCAGCAAATAACAGCAGCAGTAAACGATTACATTTTTAGTCACTGTTTTGGTTTTCAGCGAATGATTATACATTTGTATATCAATGCATTTTAATTTATTATTATTATTTTTATTTTTTTTATTAAGCCTGTTAGCCTGTTTCTTCGTTCCATTCAATCTTTATAGCATTTGTCTAGTACAGCAGTTAACAGGTCAACAGTTATGTTTTTAAACGTGATTTACTGCAGCTTTACTATACGTTCAAATGCTTATCAGTGTGTGTATATTTAATTTATGCATACATTGTTGAATTATTATACAAAATTACATTATATATTGTAGATTCTTATATATTCAAAAATGAACAAAATGTCTGTTTCTTAAACAAAAAATTGTCAAAACAATATTGTATAATTTAAATAGATTTTTCAAAGCATGGTTGTCAACTCGTCTGCAATTATAATCAAAAACAAAACAAATGTTGAGCAAATTGCTCCACCTTGCATATTGAAATGCTGTGGGGGTGTGGTGGGGGGTGTAATCGCTTTATTAATCGATTATCAAAATAATGGTTAGTTGCAGCTATAACGAATAGCATGTTACATTATGCAGTAGATAATACAATAGACTTGTATTTAATTTCATACATACTTAAAAGATGGCGTTCATCCATATATTTATACTTGATGGACTGCGAACAAGATCAAACAAATGTATTACACATTTTTATAGATTACCGAAGTGTCTCAGTGCTGTTATGCTCTCCAGGGAAGGGAAATCTTTAATTTTAGTGTTTTCCAATATCTTTAAGCTTAAAATAGAATTTTTATTATCTATTCATCTTGGTTAATTTTCATAAAAAAAATTTCCATAACGGACCCACCTGGTGGTCTTGTTTAAGGTAAGCCGGGAATGGTAATTCAAACACTGCTTTCTAGAGACCTAGATTGCGTGTTCGCATTCTTCTTTCCACCTGTCCCTCAGAACACGCATTCTCTCATACAAATACAGAAAAGCCTGTCAGACAGACCACACACACATCCAGAGCCAGGCTTCCTTTCTCCTGTGCATGTGGCTGTAAATATCAAGCAGGGAGAAGGAGATCAGGTTTCTGCTGTGCTGAGGGTGATGGGGTACATGGGAACACTTGATGAGCTCTGCTGACTCACCCAAGAGGGGAAAAACCCACACACACATACATGTACACAAAGCGGGACTGGGTGTTTATCATCAAATTCATATCATTAAAGGCTTGCAGGTGTGAACTTACTCATTTACAAAACATCATGTGTGGTTTGGGATGAAAAAAAGCTTTGCCATCATCTTCCATTGTAAAAGTGTCACTAGAATGCTTTTATATGTTAATGGCTTTTAGTTTGATTCATATAGGAAACTGCCAATTACATTTATTAACTGAATCACCTAGACCAGGCAATTGATACTTGGCTTAACACCAATGTGTAATGCTTACCAGGTACAAGAGACAATTCAAATATCACCATAATCGACCTAAGTGAGAAAACATTAAAAGAAAGAGAAGCAATTTTTACAGAAGATAGAATCGACTAAGACATGAACAGTTTTCACTCTCATGCAGGGCCACTCGGACATTAAGCTCACAGACAAAAGGGAGATCAGGCATTTCCAGTGAGGTCCAGTACAACTTACAACGAGTACAAAACTCAAATATGCAAGTATTCTTTTGTGTACAATTATACACAAGGGTTACATTTTGTGTGAACTGCCAAATGGATACATAATGATGTTATGAGCAGGCGAGCAGCATAGCCTTTCATCAACTCTTATGGATTTCTGGTTAACAAAACAGTACATCCCTATACAAGAGCTTAGTTAGAGACATTTGGAATGGTGTGCATTTGGCACAAAGTGCAGAGTGCTTTAAAATGGAATCAATCTTACATATTCTGGCAAGACTGCGACGTTGAAGTATGGGAGAAATGCGGTATTTGGCTTCACTCTATTGGCATATGACAGTTTGTATGAAGCAGAAAGTGAAGGGTGTGTGTTTGACCGTAATCGTGAGGGAAGAGTAATTTGTGGGGAGTTTTATGGAGTAAGACACACCCAAAATTTTGCATTTATGAAACTGCATGTTTGTGATACATAGATTTCTATCTGGGTGTGCATCTATGTTACACTGTAATATAAAAAGCTTTAGGGAGTGATGGTGAGCAGGAATGCCTGTATTGCAGCCAGATGTGATTAGGAATGTGACGTTTCGGAATGCAGTGGCAGTCCTATGCCTCCCCCTTTGCCTCCTTCTTGCTCCCATTCTCTGCCTTTTGTTCCTTTTCTCTGCCTTTCATTTCTGTGCCAGCTTCAGGTTCTCAGCTCTTTTAAACTATAACCGTGAGAATCAGCTTAGAAGTGCTAGTCAATGGAAAATAGAAAATACTATACTATAGATTCTTTTTGCTACAAGGAAGACTACACTCAGTATAGATATGACCACATGCATCTGCTTTGCATTGATTTTGAAACTCTTAAAATCCTAAACAAGCTGGTGAAGCCATTAAAGTAGGTGAATTTCTCCCATCAGTTTTCCATCAAGTAAACTGTTGACGTTAAGACCTCAAACGAGTGAGCAGTCCCACAGGAACCAGCACAGATTGTATACAGTGGACTTCAGATGTAGATGATAATGGCACACCCACAATCGAACAAACAAAACTACAAAGTAGGATATTTCCAGCAAGTGGTGAAGATAAATGGTGATTAGGGTGAAATGAACATAAGCATGCATGTTGGTGTGCGAGTCGTTGGGAGAGCAGTCTCGACGTTTCAATCACAGCCCAAAATAGAACGCTCCTTTGCTGTGTCTGGTCTGCTTCTTTGCTGTGTCTACTGTGGCCAGGTCAGTATTGTCTGCAGGATTATACCCCCTTCCCAAACGCTCATGTCCTGCACCACAGCTGCACTGCAGGGTGCCTGCAATCCCACAAGAAAAGAAAGGAACTTGCAGCCTAATTGGTACAAATGGGAAGCAATTACTGGTTGGGACAAGAAAGGTCAGAGAACATGGAAAAAATTAATAGATGGCCAGAAGAGAGCATAGATGTTTGGCAGCCAGAAATGTTTTCAGTTTTTTTATTTTTGTTTGTACATTTTTTTCTCTTTTTTTTTTGGACCGCACAGGCATAAACATTTAAAGATTGACTGAGTACCCAGGTGTAGAGCTCTAGAAAAGAGGCAAAGAGAAACGGCTGCGCTTTAAAGTCAGTCAAACTCTGCTCGAAGATTAAATTCACTTGCCAGAATAGTTTGTACTTTCTTATTGTATTTTGCTTGTGTGTAACTACTTGCTAGCTTACTTGAAATACCAATACCAGAAAGGAGCTCTTAAATGTGTTCACGTATTGGCTGACTATACTGCTCCATGCACTTGTGTTTAACAATGAAACTTGACACGCGAAACTTTTAAAATCTTTTAAATCAAACTTTTTTGAAGTATTCAGACCAACCACACAAAATTCAAAACTAGTTGCACTGGAGTGACCTGGAAAATAGTTTTCCTTTCTGATAAAAAAAAAAAAAAAACACACAAAAAAAAGAAGCATTTTTGCATAATGTTTTTTTTTTTTTTTTTTTTTTCCTTCCTTCTGCTTCATAGTGACCAACACTAAAACTCTTTATTTCATGCATGGAGACTTTATAAATGCACTTTATTTTTGTACTGATTAAAATGGTTTTCTTTGCTTGTCAGTTTTCACTGTTTTCTATTATTCTATCCAGCTCTTTCATTTCCTTTCAATTTGCTCTTCTGTCCCAGTCCCATTTTAAGATTTGGCAAATCTGGCGGGAATTTTTCTCACGTGCGATTTTGAGCTGCACGCTCTCTTCCTCTTCCCATGTCAGAACAGGAGGCTGATGGCCGCCCACTGAAACGCAGATGAACGCAAAGCGTGTGGTGTTTTCCGGTATCCGTGGTTACTCAGCGGCTTTTAAAGCAGCGGCCTCTAAAGCATCGGCCTCAACTCCCTCCCTAAACACACATTCACCACCTGCCATTTTGCTGAGTGGATGCCAGTGCCGAGTGGAAGTGATGGTGCCTGGCTGAGCATATGTGTCTGTCAATGTGCATGAAAAGAAGTGTGTGGTATGCTTGTCTAGTTTTATAGTTTTGGTATAGTCCAGTATGGCATAATCCCCATCCTGGCACAGTCTTGTTACATAGACTCCTTTAATGGCAGCACGGAAGCAACTTTTTAACACATGCATGTGCACACACCACCAAATTGTGGTAAATAGCCGATAAGGGAGAAGTTAATACAAAGAAAGAAGTGTGTCTGTAAGTGCTTATTCCTGTGTATGTGTGAAGGGGGGGGTGAAGCATTTCAGTGAAATTCTCATTTTGTTCAGATTAAGAAAGCCTAGGCCATGGGGAGATCGTTTCATGGGAGAGAGGGGCTGGATTATTTGTGGTGGGGAGGGGGGCTGAGATTCCAAAGGATGAAGTAGGTCATTGTTCCCTGTCTCCACTGAAGAGGGCTTTCTGAAGGAACTGATGAACTGAAAGCAGAGCAGAGGGAATGAGAGAGGCTCAAGGCAGGGTACAGGTCCCTTTTTGGCGAAGGGGGTCTGCATTATTCAGTAATCCTATTGAAAGCACCGCTCTGAAGGACTGAGCAGAAGCAAGCCCGAGACAAAGAAAAAAAAGGCGAATGGAATGTGACAACAGAAAAATGCCATTGATGGTGGTCAGTCTCAACTGGCTTGATGGGTGAGATGTTACCTTTTGAACAGTAGGCCGCTCTTCACTCTTCCTTTCACGCCCCTTTTTCTCCCGTCAGCACTTTTCTCCCATGATAAAAGATATTTTCCTAGAGGCTGCAAGAAAATGTTTATAGAACAATGTTGGGTTGAATGGAAAATGCATTAATGTTTTTGAGAATAACTTGTACTTATCAGGCCTCACTGGCAATTAAAGTGCCTTTTTCAGAAGTAAAAGAACAAAATATTGTAGAATGACATTTTTGTCTCTTGATTTGTCTTTCTAATGCCGAAGTAATATAATGTAAATAGGGCAGTTTTGTTTTTTGGAAATGTGAATTAGTTCACATGACTAGGGTTTTTTCTTTTCTTTTTTTTTTCTCTTTTTTTTTTTATAAAGAAAAACGAGAATTTACCCTCAATGTTTGGTTACACATTCCTTTGAGGTTGGATATGGAAACATATTCCATCCCAGTAAATAATGAACATGTCGGATTTGCTTAGCAATTACTGTATGGGCTAACACCTTTCTTGTCCTCTTTTTAGAGTTCTTCAAAGAGCTGCTCAACAATTCAGAGAAATCGTTGCACAAAATGTTTGTACTCACCTACGGTGTGATGTATATGAAGAACGCGGAACTCTTCGAGCAATTTTTCCGTGACTTGCGACACTACTACGAATCGGGCAGCTCTGCCGTGCACCTCGATAACATGCTGTCAGAGTTCTGGGCCGAGTTACTTGAGCGGATGTTCCGCTTGGTCAACGCACAGTTCGAGTTCAGTGATGCGTACATGGAATGCGTGAGTCGGCATACAGAGGAACTTATGCCATTCGGCGATGTGCCCCGCAAGCTGAAACTGCAGCTGAGCAGAGCCTTCATTGCTGCCCGTACCTTCACCCTTGGCTTGGCACGAATACCTGAGGTGGTCAGCAAAGTCTCCACGGTGAGCACAATAATTCATGGAGATGGATAAAGCAAAAACCTGAAAGAAAGTGTGACCTTAATAATAGTCTTTGCCCTTTTGGTTTATTATCGATTAAAAGCTCTATCCTGTAATTGAGTTGTCTGGTTACTCATCAACCTCTATTGCAGACCTTTGCACTTTTTATTTTTATTTTTAAGCTGAAACTTATTAATGGTTCTCCACTTGCTCACTTTTTTCACAGGTAAGTGCCTCTCCAAGCTGTGTGCGTGCTGCTATGAAGATGCTGTACTGCCCATACTGCACAGGTCAAGTGGCACTGAAGCCCTGTAAAAACTACTGCCTCAACGTGCTGCGTGGCTGCCTGGCAAACCAAGCCGACCTCGACACAGAGTGGAACCACTTCCTGGGTAAGGAACAAATCCAAAAATGCTTTAGTTGTGGAGGCTTGGTTTGAACTTAATCATGTTCCTGATAGATGTAGTGTGCTGTGCATCTACTACTACACTAGACTGCTGTGATGGTGCACACACACACGCGCGCGCGCGCAATTTCCGGCTAGTGCTGGATTTGCTCACCCGGTACATCAGCTTTGTGGCCCCTTGTTAAGCCCACTTGCTGTTTCACAAACCTTAAGTATGGCAGCATGTTTTGCCTCATTAGCCAGCTCTGTGGTTCCCCCCAGTGGTAAACACTAGTTATAACAGCAATTAGAAACTACTTTATATGGACAAGAAGTATTG
Organism: Silurus aristotelis; assembly: GCF_946808225.1. NCBI lineage: Eukaryota > Metazoa > Chordata > Actinopteri > Siluriformes > Siluridae > Silurus > Silurus aristotelis. The sequence continues at coordinate 15,946,003 of NC_139587.1, forward strand.
GCACACCAGCCATTTCTTGACTTATGTGGCATATGTAGATGTTACCCCAAGGTTGGAGGCAAACAACTGCATCGGATGTTTTTGGATGTGGCAGCATTAAATCTTACCTTCATTTAAGCCAGGAGACTCAAACCTGTTTCCCCCTTACAATGCCCTGTGCACAAAGCAAACTCCATTAGGATATAGTTTATATGGGTTGGAATGTAAGATCTTGTGTGGCCTGCGGTAGAGCTCTGTGCGCAACCGTATTAAACACCTTTGGGACGAATTGGAATGCTGACTGCACCCCAGGCCTCCTCAACTCACCTACATCAGTACCTGACTTTACTAATTCTCTTGTGGTTGTGGAGCACAAATTTACACATCCACACTTGAAAATCTAGTGGAACATTATTCCAGAAGAGTGGATGTTATTTTAACAACAAACATGAACAAAATGTGGAATTGGATGTTCAAAAAGAACATTTGAATCTTAGGGTCAGGTTTCCACAAACTTTTGTAATAGTAAATAATATGTAATATAATAACATTTCTTAGTTCAACTATTTAAGGACCACATCTCTGTTTTTTCTGTTCCACCAAACTTAAATAATGACCAGTAAAGCAATGTTTAAGCCGAGTTTAACCTGATGGTTTAAAGAAAAGGTGTTGTGCTCTGGATTCTTTAAGTACAAGTTCAGATCATCTAGTTTCCTATTTGGAACTGTCTTTGTTTGTCTTTCAGATGCCATGCTAAATCTGGTTGAGAGACTGGAGGGGCCGTTTAACTTTGAGTCAGTAATAGAACCTATTGATGTGAAGATCTCTGAGGCAATCATGAACATGCAGGAGAACAGCATGCAAATATCTCAGAAGGTTAGTAGCCGCTCAGGTTACTTTGTTATTCAACCATTAGTAATAAATGTATATCAAATTAGAGAAGAAAATAATGTACAGCATTATATTTCATTTATTTTTTTTAAGTAAGCACACTGTTTGACATTGTAACTCATATTCTAACTTGCATAGATTCTCTCAAATATTTTATAAATAAATAAAATTTGGATAAAAGATTTATTTCATGTTTTGTTTATTCTCCATCAGTGCTTAAATTTCCTTGACTTTTTTTTTTTATTTGCGTTTTACATCACCATAACTATTTTCGATTTCCTATTAGAGCTGAATTGGACAAAATGAAAATCTAACGAATAGTATGTTTCCTGTGAAGCAAACTGGACACATGGAAGAAGAGGTGAACTGAATAAATGCCTTGTAAATTCAGATTTTGATGTCCTGTTCGGGTGTTTCAGGTGTTCCAGGGTTGTGGGCAGCCAAGGAACGAAAAACGCTCCCGGCGTTCTACGAAAGACTCTGGATTCCCTGGACGCTTCCGACCATACAGTCCAGATGCCAGACCCACCACTGCAGCTGGCACAAACATGGACAGACTGGTAAAAAAAACAGAAACGCACACGCGCACAAAAATTTTAACTACTTCGTTCCATTTAAGGAACTTGGATCTCTGTTTAAATTGTCAACTTAATTCTAAAGCATTTATTTCTAAGATGAAAATGAAAGTCAAGAAACTTAACTGCAATTTTCAATTAACTCTCCAACCAGGTGACAGATGTGAAGAAAAAGCTGAAGCAAGCCAAGAAGATTTGGTCTACTTTACCAGAGACAGTCTGTGTTGGAGAGAGGGTCACTCAGGGTGATGAGTGCTGGAATGGCACAGCCAAGAGCAGGTGAGCTGGAGCAGTTTGAGTGTTCATTCAAAACTTAGTGGGGTTTTTTGGTTGTTTATTTTTTTTTTTTTTTGTAAATCTTTTATTTTTTTATACCGTCTCAGGTATGAGTCTGTGGTCTTGGGCAATGGCTTAGCCAATCAGGTTTCCAATCCTCATGTGGAAGTGGACATCACCAGGCCAGATATGGTGATTCGCAGACAGATTGCTGTGCTGAAGGAAATGACCACATGGCTGAAAGCAGCTCACGGTGGTTTTGACATCACATATGACAACGGTAAGAATCGACTGCATATACAGCATATTACACTGGCAGTGCTTTTCAGGCTGTCTTCATGTATGTACTCAGCCATTTTGCTTCAAATAATAATCAGCTGGTTGGTGAAGTAACATGCATTTAATTTGTGTTTCAAATAGAAATTTTAAAAAAGTGCAAAAACTATGTAACACATTGTGAGTAATCACTAACATGGACAAAATCATTTAAACTGTTGTTCTCTTTACTTCTTTGTTAAAGAGGATGGCAGTGGAGAGGGTAGTGGCAGTGGCTGTGATTCCTCCTCCTGTGATAACGACAAGGATATCTATTTCTCCACACCAGCGCCTGTTAAACCTTTGGTGAAAACGCATCCCTCCAGTGGTGTGCGGCAGGCACCGTACGGCCTGGTGCTGACTCTGGCAGGCGCTGCGCTGATCTTCCTAACCTTCCACACCAGATAAGCGCGCTTCGGAGGCAAAGGACGAGCATTATTGCTGAGAAGAAACTGTCAGAGGACTTTTTTTTTTTTTTTTTTTTTTTTTTTCTTCCTGAAATAAAAAAAAACCAAAAAAACAAAGAAAAGAGACCGCTTTTAAGACTATGGTCTGCCATCTAGGAAAGACTCTCAAGCTATTAATCCTTGAATAACTTCACCCTAATATTTTTTTTTCTTTTTTAATACAAATGGACTCTCATGTATATGGGATTCTGAAACAGAAACACCTCTCTTTCATACCATTCTGGACTTTGTTTCCCAAAAGTAATTATCAGTGTTTACAATATCATATGGACATATATTCTCTTCCAAAAGGAGCTTTACAGGCTGAGATTTGCTCTATATTAGGTGTGTGCGTGTACATGTGCGTGTACATGTGCGTGTACATGTGCGTGTACATGTGCGTGTGAGAGAGTTGGTGTAAATGACATTTTGATTGAGAGAGCCTTTCCTAAGATAGCTTCTAACTAAATTCCTACACCATGTTTAGACTGAGTGAAGCAAAATGTAGCAGGTACACAATCAGCAGACTTAAACACCTGTTTTGTGTGTATTGCTAACTTGTGGCATAGATGTTGGCAAGCCTTAAGACGAAATCCCTGCACCAAGCTTTTCTGTTCATAATGTTAAAAGATGAGGGACAAGCCACAAAGAACGGTACAGAGTAAAAATAGCAAGCATATGCAGATGTCAAGTTTTTTTCTATCAGGGATCTCATGCCTTATCAGAAGAGTGTATGAAGTGAATTCGGGGAAATGGAGCTGAAAATGTTGCAATGTTTTCTCTTCATTGAAATGCCAATTGTTCATAATAGGCCCCTGTACAAAAGGTGGTCAGATAATGACCTGTTGTAAGTGAGGAGTGTGCACAGATGTGACCATTTAACTTTATTCATCTAGCTATAGCATGCACACTGCTGCCCAGCAGCTGTTTAGTGCACAGGTGCTTCACAAAGAAGGAAATCACGTCCACCTGGACAAAAGTGTACATGCAAGTTGGTCAGAGCAAAGTCAGGAGGCGTGAAAGAAGAAGAATGAAATTTAACACAGGGGTTCATCTGATGGTTTTTAATTTTGCTCAAAGTATATTCTAAGATGTAAATCTATGTATTTGGTACTACAGCAAATTGTTCAGAATGACCGATGGTGCTGACTCGAGTGAGATGGAGTGGTTTCTGTACGTGTGTAAATGTTTTTTGGTTTTTTTTTCCATTTGTATGTCTTTCCGGTCTAACGAAGACCCATGAGAGTACCCTATTTAAATCCTTTTTTTTTTTTTTTTTTTTTTATCATAGTCTCTACATTACAAAAGAATCTTAGTTTTTCCTAACGTGAAACCTTGGTACGGTGTTTTAATGTGTCCCTACATTGGGAGCAACGGAGCCTCTCACACTTTTAAAATAAAGAGGCTCTGACAGCTGATCATTTTGCAGCTTGTGGGCTGTTTGTTGCTCGACAGGCCACTTGTACATGGAGGTTTTCATTCGGATGACTGACAAGTACAGTGTTATGTTAGAAAACAGCAGAGGTCCTTGCGTTACACCTTCTGAAATTAACCCATCTGTCTCTCAGTGAACTGCTCCCTCCTTGCTCTTGTACAGTAAGTTATTTAACTGCATGTCTCTAAGTTCTTTTCCAAACATGACATAACGTCCAGTGCAGTATTGGAAAAAAAATATATATTTATATCTTTAGATGGTTGCATTTTAACAGTTTCATAAATGACCTGAATTTATATTGGCTTCAATTTTCATGTAAAGCTTATTGTTTATAAACCAGTTTACCATTGTCATTCCTGTTTTTCTCTCCAATAGTTAAGATTGAGTGTTCTAAACGGTCTATAGAATGAATTGATGGTGTTGACCATGAGCTCATGAGTGTCTTAGTGTCGTATGCACTTTAAAAAAAAAAAAATGTTCCATTCAAAACACCCAACACTTGGAGAGCTAGCAGGAGTCTCTTCAGTGTATGTTGATTGGAGATCAGGCCTGGTCACTCACTCAGAGGCCCTGAACAGTGGCTGAGCAATTTATGGATGTTCTGTCGAGTTAATTCAGGTTAGGACGGAGGAAAAGTATGTTTCTGATTGACTGCACACGTCGTTAATGTTTCCTTTAAGGTTGTTGTGCATGAGAGCATAAATCGAGAGCAATGTAACTTATCTCCACAGCAAACCTTTTCTCTGTCGCGCACAAAGCAGGAATGGCCTTTTACGTCCTTCATTGTTGAAGTGAGATGAACACTTTAACTGGGAGGATTGCCTTTTCTGGTCCAGCAGTCTTTAGCAGATATACTGGGCTACGGAATGAAGTTTGTATGGTCACTCACCCTGAAGAAATGAACAGCGCCATCTTTGAAAAGGAGTTACGAGAGACTTGACTACAGAGCGGAAATAATGTAAATATGGAGCAGTCGGTTTAGAGCAGTCAGTCTCTGAGAGAGGTTATAACAGTTACAAGTCTTACTCTTTCAGAGGTGAGACTGAACGGGGGGGGGGGGGGGGGGCATGCTAAAAAAAGATGTAAGAGAAAAGATGTATTAAACACATCAAAGTCTTGCAAAAATAAAGACTACAGATATTTAAATATGTTGTGATCCTTAATGTAATTTTATATCACTTAAGCCAATGTGACCTTTTTTTTTTTTTTTAAACCATTTGTACCCCTCACACTACAACAGCGGCATTCAGAAAGGAAAGCGTTTATATATATATATATATATATATATATATATATATATATATATATATATATATATATATATATATATATATATATATATATATATTTTTTTTTTTTTATGCAAATTTGGCAAGTACCTATAGCAGTTGCAGTTAACATGAAAAAAACCCCCCACAAAAATGCTTATACACATTTAAATTTAGGTCTTTATTAATGATGGGTATTGATGAAGCTTACACTCATCACCTCAGCATTACCTGAGTCAAGAATGCATCTTTATTTTTATGTGGATTTTTCCCTCATTAAAAAATGTGTATACAGGTGCATCTCAATAAATTAGAATATCATTAAAAAGTACATTTATTTTAGTAATCCAATACAAAAAGTGAAACTCGTTTATTAAATTAATTCATCACACACAGACTGATATATTTCAAGTGTTTATTTCTTTTCATTTTGATGATTTTGGCTCACATTTAACAAAAACCCTTCAATTCACGCTTTAAAAAATTAGAATGTTTGAATTTTTGGCCTTCTCGAAAGTATGTTTATTTACTGTATATGTACTCAATACTTGGTAGGGGCTCCTGCTTTAATTACTGCCTCAATTAGCCGTGGCGTGGAGGTGATCAGTCTGTGGCACTGCTGCGGTGGAATGGAAGCCAGGTTTCTTTGAAAGTGGCTTTCAGCTTATCTGCATTTTTTGGCCTCTCGCTTCTTATTTAGATCTGGTGAATTTGCTGGCCAGTCAAGCACAACAACACAATGGTCATTTAACTGACTAGTGGTACTTTTGGCAGTGTGGGCAGGTGTCAAATCCTGCTGGAAACTGAAATCAGCATCTTTATAAAGCTGGTCAGCAGAGAGAAGCATGAAGTGCTCTAAAACTTCCTGGTAGACGGCTGTGCTGACCTTAGACCTGAGAAAACACAGTGGATCAACACCAGCAGATGACACGACTTCCCAAACCATCACTGACTGTGCAAACTTTACACTGGACCGCAAGCATCTTGAATTCTGTGCCACTCCTCAATTCCTCCAGACTCTGGGACCTTGATTTCCAAATGAAACGCAAAATGTTCTTTTCTTTCATCTGAAAGGACGTCTTTTTTGTCCTTTGCCCAGGTAAGACACCTCTGACGTTGTCTTTGGTTCAGGAATGGCTTGACACAAGGAATCAGTCAGTTGTAACTCATGGATACGTCTGTGCGTGGTGGCTCTTAAAGCACCGATTCCAGCTGCCGTCCACTTTTTGTGAATCTCCCCCAAATTCTTAAATGGGCTTTATTTCACCTTTTTCTACCACATTATTTCCTTTCATTCAACTTTCCATTAATGTGCTTGGATACAGCAGCTTCTTTAGTGATGACCTTTTGTGTCTTACCCTCCATGTGCAGGGTGTCAATGATCGTCTTCTGGACAACTGTCAAGTCAGCAGTTTTCCCCCATGATTGTGTAGCCTGAACCAGACTGAGACACAATTTAAAGGCTCAGGAAATATAAATAAATAAATAAATATATATATATATATATATATATATATATATATATATATATATATATACCCACGGTAATTGAGAGTGATATAAGCAGCAATATACAAGCATTTATTTGTATTGCTATTTTAACAACAGACATTGTCCCAAAGAAGCCTTACAGGTTTGAGTGGATTTTATAAAGCAGTCCCTATAATTTGATGATTAGCAAGCCAGTAGCAACAGTGACAGAAAACAATCTCCCTGGGACGGTACACATAAAGTTTTGTGCAAGTTATTAGTTAAAGGCATTTAATTATTCATCATCCACATGAAGAATCCAGTTTAAAACCTTCGCTCATGATCACATCAAATATGATATTGTTAGTTTTTCACAGAATGTTGTAAAGAAAAAAATGATCCAGTTGTGTGGGTAGTGAAATATCTTGACTGACCTTGATGGATGAAAAAGTCCAGACAGATTCAAGCTGACAGAAAGGCTACAGTAAGATTAACAACCAGTCCTTACAATGATAGTGAGCAGAAAGGCATCTCAAAATGTTGAACAGGGCACATGTTCAGGTGGATAAGCTATCACAGAACAAGACAATATTTGGCTCCGTTTCTGCCATCCAAGAACCGATATCTTGAGGCTACAGTGATCAGACTCGCGCAACTGCGTCTTGTCCACTGTAAATTCTTGTTTTTCTATATACATTCAGCCACATTCAGTGAACTGGTGACTTCTTTCAAAATGTTTTAATAAATGGCTTCTAAGAGAAAACTTGTTCATATCAATGATTACATGTTTTCTGTTGTTGTTGTTTTTTTTTCTATTACTTTTATTAGAGTATGTTTAGAACCTGCTATACATGTGTGTGTATAGGAGCATGTACTTTAACATATACTGTTATTTGAATTTTTTCAGAGCCACTGTTATAGCGTTTCTGCTCTAAAAACATGACTAGTCTTTGACCAATCAGACTGGAGAATTCAGCCGCACTGTCCTATAAGAGCTTAATAGGCCACTACTAAAATATTTCAAACATTATTGGAAGATTATTGGATAATAACCTCACACCTAGCACAGCTTTTTATTAACATGGGGCAAAGTGCACGGTCAGCCATTATACAGGACGCCTGGAGCAGAAACAGTTAAGGATCTTGCTCAGGTCCACTACAGAGGCAGCATGGTGGAGTGCAACTTTTAAGCCATGACTGCCATTTTAGCTCCTGACAATTACAGCTTATTTAATTGCAGATGTTGGTAGACCAGTCGGCTATCTAATGATAATACAGTGTGCAGTGAAAGTCACAAAATATCTGAATAGAAGTTATGTGTGAAACACTGGATTACAGCCAGGGTTTTACTGTGTATTATTGCTTAATAGTATCCAGCAGTGAGGTCTGTTAATGAAAATATTACAATATCGTCGTGAATGAGATGAAAATCTATTTGCTATTTGGATGAAGCAAATATTATACAAGCAAATTGTGGCCTACTACAATATTATATACTATATAAGCTGAGCAGTAGGCCCACTATAAGTGCGCAAATGCAGTCATTCATGCCAGTACTGGTTTTAATAACACCAGAATTTAGTGCACATATCAGTGTATGTCTATGCAGTGATGATAAATGAGGACTCGGGTGTGCCTGTAGCATTATACCTCAATACAGTTAATGTTATAAAGCTCCAAATAGCAAGTACAAGTGTATTGTTGCAAAAAAATAAACTGTATTTGTGTAAAAACGTTTTTTTTTTATTTATGTCGTATATTGTTGTGCAGACTGATCTAAAAAAGTAAAGTAATTATTTTATGCATTTGTGTTTAGACCTAATAAAATGGTCAGATAATGAAAGAATCTGAATATATCATCCCAGGTAGCAAAGGCTTCTGGCCCGGAGTTGGCGTAAAGCCGGCACAGTTGGCGTTCATTTGGCACCTGCATGAGGCATGTAAACCGAACATGGCCCGATTATGGTGGAGATTAAACTGTCTTTAAGGTGGCGAACAAGATATTGGCCAGTTGTTTGGTGTATTATTTGCCCCAGATGTAAAATATAGAACACATGTGTGGTCAGTCTTATCCCACAGATAAAATGTAATTTCAGATATTTCAGATAGTAAGGGAATATAATATTGTCATACACACAGCTTTTTTTTTTTTTTTTCTTATTCCTGTTCGCAATGTAGGTCTATTGCTCTCTATTAACAAGGTTTGATCAAACAAATAATTTTAATGATAAATAATGGTTATTTTAGATGAAAACATAATGGTAATTTAATTATAACACACTTTAGAATCTATATTAACTATAATCTTATTTCATAGTTTCTCTAAACCTTTTCATGCACAAGACGAGGCCGATTTTCACATATTTCTTCTGTCTTAAAATATCCTATTATGGCAAAATGAAATAAATATATATATTTTTAAATCTAACAATCAGGTTGCATTTATAAAAGCGCAAACATTCATGGGTTTACAGTTTTTACCTCAAAGCGGTGTTTTACACTCAACTTTGCACCTTTGTCTTTTTGTTTTTTCTTCAGTTGAAAATGTGCAATCTTGCGATTTACCTGATTGGTTTGGTTAATGGTTTTGAATGCTTTAACCCAAATATAAAAGAAGAAATATATTAAATTAAATACATTATATATGACCTTTTATTATTACACCTGTGAAATAATCATGCTGTCTAATCAGCATCTTGATCTGCCACACCTGTGAGGTGGGTGGATTATCTCAACAAGGGAGAAGCGCTCACTGACACAGATTTACACAGATTTGTGAACAATATTTGAGAGAAATAGGCCTTTTGTGTACGTAGAAAAAGTCTTAGATCTTTGAGCTCAGCTTATGAAAAATGGGGGCAAAAACAAAAATGTTGCATTTATAATTTTGTTTGATATATATATATATATATATATATATATATATATATATATATATATATATATATACACACACACACACACACACACACACACACACACACACACACACACACACACATTCAGTTTGACATTTAAAAAAAAAAATGTTATTATAAAGTTAGTATGAGTTAACATCGTCGGAAAGTTAAATGTTACATGTATGTGATTCCTCCATTAAAAGCAGGCTGTATGTGCCCCCGATTAGTGATGGTGGCAGGAGAAAGAGAATGAAGAGAAAAAGAGCATCAGGAGAGTACACACGACTTGTTTGGATGTTGAGTGGTGCCACTTGTTCATGAAGTAAATCATAGATGTTCAAGAGCTTTTTGAAACATTGCATATGTGTTTAATCAGTAAAATAGAGAGTCAAAGAGGCAAAAGTGTGTGTGTGTGTGTGTGTGTGTGTGTGTGTGTGTGTGTGTGTGTGTGTGTGTGTGTGTGTGTGTGTGTGTGTGTGTGTGTGCACGCACATGCTTTGCGAGTTGGAGTCCATGTCGGCCTTGTTAGCAGGCTGCAGTGTTGGGAATGTGAGTCCAAATCTGGCAGTTGTCTGGCATCCTGTATAAACTGTTTATTTTTAAAATGTCACAACATGGTGTTTATGGGATTTATAATGAATAAATATGTATCATAATCTTAAACACAACTAACTCTAACTCTCATACATTGTTTCTCTTCTAGAAAATACTAAATAAAAATACAAAATATTGTCGATTTACCCAGATGATCTTGCTCAAAGGTTTACATCCCCTGGCTCTTAATGTATAATTGTGTCCTCTTGAGAAACATCTGCATCTTTTGTAATAGCTGTGGATGAGTTTTACAGTTGTCATAAGTTTCACAAGGTGAATCTCATTATCATATAGACATTGTTAGAAAGGAGTCAAATGTGCAAACAATTTTGGAAAAACAAATAATGTGCAGTTTCTGGAGATTTTTTTCTGAAGAACAGTGGGCAGTTACCTAATAAGGATGAACAGTAGACTCATGAACAATTATCACAAAAAAGGTATTGATCATCACCAAACACAAACATTTGAACGGGATAATTTAATCACTCATTTATTATTCACTAAGATATTTTGTTAAAATTTCTTTTTCAAGACAGTAATTAAATTTAACTGTAATTTTATTACAATGTATATTAGCCCCAAGGACAGAGACAGAAGGAAGAGAGAGAAGTGTGTGTGTGGTGTGTGTGTGTGTGTGTGTGTGTGTGTGTGTGTGTGTGGGTGTGTGTGTGAATTTTAGAGATTGATTGTTTATTTTCATTTCATTTTATAAAATATATATCAAATGTGGTATTTTACTAAATTTTGTTACTTACCGCAGTATAAAATGTATTTTTTATGTGTATTAATGAATGTTATTTGAGAATGTTATTTTTTTTATATGTAGTCCAAATGTAATTATGTAATATTTAAATATTTGTATTTATTTTATTATATTTGATTTACTGATGTCAGGAACAAGTATGCTATAAATACTCAATTCTTTCAACATTTTATTGGGGATGAAAGTAAATATAAACATTCCCCTTTAAACATACTGTACACTATATATATATATATATATATATATATATATATATATATATATATATATATATATATATATATATATATATATATACAGTGAGGAAAATAAGTATTTGAACACCCTGCTATTTTGCAAGTTCTCCCACTTAGAAATCATGGAGGGGTCTGAAATTGTCATTCGTAGGTGCATGTCCACTGTGAGAGACATAATCTAAAAAAAAAAATCCAGAAATCACAATGTATGATTTTTTTTACTATTTATTTGTATGATACAGCTGCAAATAAGTATTTGAACACCTGTCTATCAGCTAGAATTCTGACCCTCAAAGACCTGTTAGTCTGCCTTTAAAATGTCCACCTCCACTACATTTATTATCCTAAATTAGATGCACCTGTTTGAGGTCGTTAGCTGCATAAAGACACCTGTCCACCCCATACAATCAGTAAGAATCCAACTACTAACATGGCCAAGACCAAAGAGCTGTCCAAAGACACTAGAGACAAAATTTTTCACCTCCACAAGGCTGGAAAGGGCTATGGGGAAATTGCCAAGCAGCTTGGTGAAAAAAGGTCCACTGTTGGAGCAATCATTAGAAAATGGAAGAAGCTAAACATGACTGTCAATCTCCCTTGGACTGGGGCTCCATGCAAGATCTCACCTCGTGGGGTCTCAATGATCCTAAGAAAGGTGAGAAATCAGCCCAGAACTACACGGGAGGAGCTGGTCAATGACCTGAAAAGAGCTGGGACCACCGTTTCCAAGGTTACTGTTGGTAATACACTAAGACGTCATGGTTTGAAATTATGCATGGCACGGAAGGTTCCCCTGCTTAAACCAGCACATGTCCAGGCACGTCTTAAGTTTGCCAATGACCATTTGGATGATCCAGAGGAGTCATGGGAGAAAGTCATGTGGTCAGATGAGACCAAAATAGAACTTTTGGGTCATAATTCCACTAAACGTGTTTGGAGGAAGAAGAATGATGAGTACCATCCCAAGAACACCATCCCTACTGTGAAGCATGGGGGTGGTAGCATCATGCTTCGGGGGTGTTTTTCTGCACATGGGACAGGGCGACTGCACTGTATTAAGGAGAGGATGACCGGGGCCATGTATTGCGAGATTTTGGGGAACAACCTCCTTCCCTCAGTTAGAGCATTGAAGATAAGTCGAGGCTGGGTCTTCCAACATGACAATGACCCGAAGCACACAGCCAGGATAACCAAGGAGTGGCTCTGTAAGAAGCATATCAAGGTTCTGGCATGGCCTAGCCAGTCTCCAGACCTAAACCCAATAGAGAATCTTTGGAGGGAGCTCAAACTCTGTGTTTCTCAGCGACAGGCCAGAAACCTGACTGATCTAGAGAAGATCTGTGTGGAGGAGTGGGCCAAAATCCCTCCTGCAGTGTGTGCAAACCTGGTAAAAAAAACTACAGGAAACGTTTGACCTCTGTATTTGCAAACAAAGGCTACTGTACCAAATATTAACATTGACTTTCTCAGGTGTTCAAATACTTCAAATACCTCACTGTATATATATATATATATATATATATATATATATATATATATATATATATATATATATATATATATATATATATATATAATCTGACTTCTCAAGCCATACAGTGGGGGAAATAATGATTTAAACCCCTGCTGATTTTGTAAATGTATGAAGAAAAATAAATGAACAGTCTAAAATTGTTATGGTAGGTTTATTTTAACAGAGAGACTTTAAAATTATTTTGTATTTGATCGAGTGAAATAAGTATTTGATCCCCTACCAACCAGCAAGAATCCTGACCACCACACACCGTAATTAGTCGTGTCCCATTTAGAAAGAACTCCTTATATCAACTCGTGTATAAAAGACACCAGTCACAGAATCAACCTCTTCCATTCAAATCTCTCCACCATGGGCAATACCAAGGAGCTGTCAAAGGATGTCAGACCTGCAATAGGCTGGAATGGGCTACAAGACCATCATCAAGAAGCTTGGTGAGGAAGAAACCACTGTTGGAGGCGATAATTTGAGAATGGAGAAATTGTTAAGGATCTCAAGTGAGCTGGAACCACAGTCACCAAAAAAACCATTGGTAACTCACCAAGTTCCCTCTGCTCAAGAATGCACACGAACAGGCCCGTCTGAAGTTGGCCAATGAACACCTGAATGATTCACAGAAAGCCTGGGAGAATGCGATGTGGACAGATAAGACCAAAATTGAGCTCTTTGGCATCAACTCAACTCGCCGTGTTTGGAGACAAAGAAATGCTGAATATGACACCAAGAACACCATCCCCACTGTCATGGAGGAGAAAACATTCTGCTTTGGGGCTGTTTCTCTGCTAAGGGTACAGGAAGACTTCGCTACATGAACAGGGCCATGCACTGCAAAATCTTGGATGAGAACCTTCTGGCCTTTGCCAGAACACTGAAGATGTGTCTTCCAGCATGAGAATGATAATAAACATATGGCCAAGGCAACAATCTAATGCTCTTGTAGCTCATTCCAGCCTTGTGCAGGTCTACGATCTTGTCCCTGACGTCTTTTGACAGCTCGTTGGTCTTGCCCATAGTGGTGGAGAGGTTTGAATAGAAAAGGGTTGATTCTGTGACTGGTGTCTTTTTTATTTATTTTTTTACACATAACGAGTTGATATTAGGAGTTCTTTCCTAAAGAGACAGGACTAATTTGGGTCTGTGGGAGTCAGATTTCTGACTAATTCAGTTCAGGATCAAATTCTTATTTCACTCGATCAAATACAAATTAATTTAAAAAATAAAATAAATTCTGTCTCTGTTTAAAAAAAAATCCTACCATAAAAAGTCTAGACTGTTCGTTTCTTAAGGGGGTAAATTTAAGGGGTAAAAATTTAAATAATCAATAGGGGATAAAATAATTCCTTCTTGCACTGTATATGGTTCTTTCCCAAACTGTTACCAGAAATTTGGAGGCACATAACTGTATTGGATGTCTTTAGATGCAGTACCATTACGTTTTCCCTTTACTTGAAATGAGTTTCATGAAGATATGATTGACATTGGTCTGAGTGGAAGATCTTGAGTGGCCTGCTATAGAGAACTGACCTCAACCCTACTGAATACATTTGGGATAAATTGTAACGCTGACTGCACCCCAGGACTCCTTACGCTACATGTACATCAGTACCTGACTTTACTAACACACTTGTGTCCGAATGAGCACAAATCTCCTCAAGCACACATTACAAAATCTCGAGGAACATCTTAACAAGAAGTGTGGAGGTTTTTATAACAGCATTTGGGGATTAAACGTGGAATGGTATTTTCAAAAAGCACATTTTATGGTCAGGTGTCCACAAAATGTATCCATATAGTGTACATGGTCCATACCTTGAAGATGTGTTTTTGGTAAGTTGTTTTATATAAAAATAAATAGTTTTTTCATTTCGGGAAACTTTGACTTCACTTTATTTGAATGCGTCCCATTTCCCACTCCATAAATAATAATACTAATAATATTTGATAATAAATAAATAAATAATACACGAATTGCGTTAAATGAGAAAATGTCACGAGACCCCAAACTCTCGCGAGAGTTTGTGCAGCGGGATTGTTACTCTCAGAGTCCCTGTAACAAGAAAAACACAGGAGGAAAAAAACAAGGGGAAATGGGACATTTAAAAAAAATGCACAAATCATACAATTATCTAGTATATTCTGTTATTTGCTATTAATATTACATTTTACGTAAATTTTTAAAGGACGTATTTTGAACTTGTAAAAAAATGTAAAAGAAGTATTTATTTTTACTAGATTTTTGCAGGGCTTTTGTCATTTTATTTAACTACAGGAATTGTGTGCTTTTTCGCCAATAATAACACCAAACTGTAGAGGGCGGTATGATACACTTTTATTTTGGAGAACTAGAAGCGACAAACACAGACGCAAGTTCTGCTGGGAAAAAAAGGGGGTCAGAGTCGAATTGTGTGAATCCGCGATTGAGTCTGCGACGCTTTGGGATCTTATTTACAGCTTTATAGTGAGATATTAGGATCGGGAAGGTGAATTTCTAACCCCGGGTGTGTGGTTAAGCTGCGAGTTTGCGATCAGGGAGGGATTTGTGGTCGGTTTGGTGCAGAAAAGCGGTGGAACCAGTCTCGGTTTGTTTGTTGAGCATCAAAGCGTCCTGAGCAGAGCGCTGAGAAGCGAGGCAGAGAGTAAGGTGTAACTGAGGCAGGGCAGTGAGTAAGGCAGAGTAGTAAATAAGGGGTAACTGAGGCAGGGCGGTAAATGAGGCAGAATAGTAAATAAGGGGTACGCGAGGCAGGGCAGTGAGTAAAGGGTAAGAGAAGCAGGGCAGTAAGGAGGTAAGCGAGCCTGAGTCTCAGTGAGTAATGCTTCCCATCTTTCAACGAGAAGATGGATGAAAAGTCCAGCTACAGTCGCGTCCTGATCGGGCTGCTCATGCTCGTGCTGTTCGCCGTGATCGTGCTGCAGTATGTGTGCCCAGGCTCCGAGTGCCAGCTCCTCCACTTGGGCTCGCTCTCCGAGCTGCGCGGCGGCGGCGACGGGCGTGATGGCGATCCGTACGTCGCGGAGGACGGCGCTCTGGCGCGCTTCGTGCCGCGCTTTAATTTCACGCAGCAAGACCTGGACCGCGTCGTCGACTTCAACATCAAGGGCGACGACGTGATCGTGTTCCTGCACATCCAGAAGACCGGCGGCACCACGTTCGGCCGCCACCTGGTCCGCAATATTCAGCTCGAGCGCCCGTGCGAGTGTCACGTCGGCCAGAAGAAGTGCACGTGCTACCGGCCCGGGAAGAAGGAAACGTGGCTCTTCTCGCGCTTTTCCACCGGCTGGAGCTGCGGACTGCACGCCGACTGGACCGAACTGACCAACTGCGTCCCGGCCAAGATGAACAGCAGAGAGACTCTCCAACCGCGCAAAAGCCTACGGTGAGTCAGCGCCCATTGTGTTATAACTTCAGTTCCAGATTATTTCTCACTGTTTTTTTCACACGCACACTTAGTATTATCCGGAATAGATTAATTAATCCTGCTGTGTGTATCACGCTTTTGTTTCACTCCTAATCCTGATGGACCTGAGCGCTCCTCCTCCTCACATTGTTTACTACCTGCACTTTTTCTCAGTGAAACAAAAATCCACTGAGAAACCAAATGCGCTGAGACAAAAAGCCACCAAGAGGTCATGGATAACCCTCTGGGGCTCACCTTTCTTTAGATACATTAAACCACACGAGGTCTATTATAACATCTAATCACTGTTTACACCTTATTTTAAGGTGTAACTAAGTTCATCCTTATTTTTAGGATTGTGAATGTGAGCTGCCCTTAAAATAAATAAATAAATAAATAAATAAATAAATAAATAAATAAATAAATACAAAAACAGTGGCATTGCCATTGATTTTCCAAAGAAGCAAAGCTAAAGGTATTATTGATATATATGTATGTATTATTATTATTTTTTGTGTGTGTGTGTGTGTGTGTGTGTGTGTGTATATGTATGTATATATATATATATATATATATATATATATATATATATATATATATATATATATATATATATATATGTGTGTATATATATATATATATATATATATATATATATATATATATATATATAATGTATATGTGAGAGAGAGAGAGAGCGAGAGATATCACAGATCATGAAGTGAGAAATATGACAAAAAAGACCCTGGACTGTATAACGGCTAGAATCCTGTGTCAGACACAAATGGAACAGCATTCCCCTTGTAAAACTCCAACAACTGAATGCCTCAGTTCCCGGATGTATATGGACTGTTGGTAAAATAAGAGAGAATGCTACAAAATAGAAAACAAGATCCTGACCACCACACAATAAAATTAAAGTTCCCCTTAATTGGAGAAACTGCAACTTAAATTAAATGCCTTAAAAGAGGATGCATGAACACACTTTATGCCATACATCAATCCAGAGTTTTTTTTCCCATTCCCGGTCACATAACCGCGAGTATAGGGAAAGGCAGTGCTGTGGGGCTGTGTCCATTCAGCTACTTGAGCAATACTGAGGTCTGGTACCATTTGTCATTGCCATGTTGGAGTAGCATGTTTAGTTATTACATATTACACTTTCTATTTAAATGAAGTGTTGCCCTATCACTATTTGATCAGTTTAACTTCTGTAGCTTTAGATATTCTTCAAACTTTTATGTGGATTTCATCAGGGTTCTCCTCCCAAAAGCTATAGCAGTAGTCAAAATTGGCCCTAGTTGACAATTAGCATGCAAATGTGTGTGTGTATGTCTGTGAGCAGGAATGATGCCCTGTGATGTCCCATTCAAGTTGTAGTCCTGTCTTGCTCCCAGTGTTTTTAGGTTTGAGGAAGGGATCCATCTCCACCACAGTTGTGATCAGGATGAAGCAGTAATTCAAGATGAATAAACAAATGGAAATAGCCATTATGCAAATGTAACTAGGTTTGAAAGATATGCCCTTTGGCAGTCCTGGACTTCTGGACAAAGTCCCAGTGCGTTCCAATTTTATATTCGCTTGAATGTATCATGCCATCTGTGCACTTTTCCTCTACTGTTCCAGATACTTTCTTTGCAGAAACGTCAGTGTTGAGTAATCTTGCATTCTCCTGCTTTGATTTGCATCCTAAAGCTGGAACTAAAATATGTGATAATATTTCAGTGGGTGAAAGAAGCAGAAATTGAATGAATGCAGCTCCGGTTGCATGATGGGCTTTTTGCATATCTAAATGGATTGAAAGACATCTTGCATTATTGATAAGTGTAGTACACAAAATACATCCTTAGTCCTCAAGGGTGAAGTGTAATGTGTTTAAAACGAGAGTCAGGCGTTTGTTCGAAGCATGCTGACATGAAAACCATTCTATTTACATTAGAGCATTTACATTTATTTACATATTCTGAAGGCACAGGTGGACGTTTAAATGGCTCCCAGGTTGTTTGCAACACATTATTGGACCTGGCTATATACACCGGGAAGTGGTATTGGGTAAACACATTGGATGTCAGATCAGAAGGTTGTGAGTTCAAATCCCAACACTAATAAGATGCTGATGTTGGGTCCTTGAACTAATCCTATAGCCTTTTCTGCATATAAACGAGATAATGGTCTTTGCCAAACCCCATAAATGTAAATGTGCACAGTATTGCTAGTGAGACTCTTTTTGTGTCTTAAATGTGACACTGAAATTTGTTGTTGTTGGCGTGTATGTGTTTGTTTATTTTCCTATAACGGCACATCCTGATGTTTTTTTCCTATGTATAATATGTTCTAGTGTTTGAGTGTCACAATACCAACAATTATTTATTTTTTTTAGACCAATAAAAGTTGTATCATTAGTTTAAATTTTAAAACGAATGAAATCAAATAGATGGGTAAATAATCGGTAAAGTCACTTGCATAACTGCTGATTTATGCAGCACTAATGGTTGCGGCCTCATACTGTATGAGACTGTAAGACGTGACCTAGAGTTTGTGTATGCACTGTTAAGCAGTAACATGAGCTTATGGTGCCGCCTGTTTTAATGCACCATTGTTTTGAACACCGATATTTTACCACGCTGCTTTGAATTTCGTCTTCTTGACAGTCAAGTAATTCATTTGTGATGGTGTCGCAACCCTTCTGACTCAACAGCGGAAAAGCAGAAAATCGTTTGCCAGAATTAAACTCTCAATAAAACGAGTTCAGACATCCCCCAGACATTTATATTCATTCCATCCCAACAATCTACAAGGTTGTGTTTATTATAGGTCAGAGTTTGTGCTCATAATGAATGTTTTGCAGTGTAGGGATTTACACAGAAGTTTGCACTGATTTGGTAGTGTTGTCTGTTCCTGCTCTTCAGCAGTATCATAAACACATGCACACATATGCCCCCACCTCCCCCATGTTGAAACATGTCTTGTTTATACAGGGATAGTCCATGTGTCTTTAATGCCCTATGCATTATTGGCCCAGAGGCATATATACATAATACTACAAAGCAGGGTTGCTGCTGCAGCTGTGCTCTGAGAAATTTCAGCATGAACCCAAAATGCAGTCCAGCCAGAGCACACAAATACACACTGTATATCTGCACTGCATGGGTTTCCAACAATCCAACAAACATCATAGGTATCTAAATATTTACGGTTATTTAACATCTAGGAAAATTCATCTCTACATTAGCAAGCCACTTTCCACATGCAAGTAAGTGACTTAAGCCTGGTTTATATGTCTGTGGTTTACTATATATGTTAGTTCTCACAACACACACATTTTTTAAATCCCAATTGCCATATATCTTATGCTGTTCGTTTCTCAGTCTGGTGTCTAATGAAATGTCTGAATGGACAGCTAGGATGCTTGACACTGCGATATGTTTAAATGAATGTCTGGATGATTGATTTATTAAAAAAAACTACAATCATGATACTGTGGCATTGTTGAGTCTTTAGACTGATTGTAACCATTTATATGGTGGCCAGAATTAGACCAGTGTTTATTTTTAATCATCTGTATAGCTTGTATATGTATTTTCTCGTGGTGCAACGCAGAGCATTACACAATACGACATAAAGTCCAACAACGACGTGCAGGATAGAATTTTTCTTTCTATCTAATGAACCCCCAGTAGAGAGTTGTGAGACATAGCTGCAGAATCGATCAATCCTGAAGCATTCATCATCCCCTTATTGTTACAAGTGTTGATTTAAACTCAAAGATTTAGATTCAAAGATTGAAGTGCTTTAATGCTACAGCTGTTCGATTCACTGAATACAGACGAGTAAAAAAAAATGTTCTAGAATCAACATTTCTGCCACGATATAGTATAGGAAAAGGTATCAAAACAGCTCTTGCAGCTCTAATAAGAACTATATTTGGATTCAGAGCTTTATGTAATGATTACTCTTCTGTGTACGATATCGCTGAACAAATCCAACCTGTTCTTTCAGGAATCAACTGGTTTACTCGTCTTTTGTCTTGCAGCGGAGGTCATAAGTTTACACAACTGTTATAAAAGGCGAAAACATTCACCGATTCTCCAGAAAATAACACGATACATTATGAACCAGGGGACTTAAACATCCGTACAGGGTCTCAACATTATACTGTTGGAAAGGGGCCAAATATGCAGAAGATGCTGGAAAACAAAAGAATCTGCAGTTGTTGGAGATCATCTTAACAAGAACGGGAATTTTGATCATCCCGGTACAACAACACAGTATTAAGGGTCAGGCGTATGTAAATATTCGGACTGGTTCATTTCATTCATATTTTGCAAGGCATTTGTAAACTTGTGACCTCAAATGTGTATCAATTTCATTTTAGTTTGATTCTTATAGCGCTTTTAACAATGGCCATTCTCCCAAAGCAGCTTTATAAAAATAAATAATTACAAATATCAAGTTTAACTCCGATGCGGGACAACGGTGAGGTGATAATGGGAAGAAAAGACCTTGAGAGGAGCCACTAGTTAAAAAGAACCCATCCTCATCTGGGTGACACCAAATGTCCATATTTTTTAAATTATCAGTTACATCCAGAGATTATGAGACCTGAGCACAAAACTGTCCAATATTCTGTCCTAAACCAGTCCTAATCATAAGATTAACCCTCCACAGTAGCCTCTCGTACATGGACAAGGTGTTCAACCATATTTTCATATTTTTAAATTGCAGTCGATACACCAGTCAAATGTAGGTATTAAAACCAGTCAGTTCTATAATGTGAACCTCTTAGTGGTTATTTGAAATCATTTACAGGTATTTCAATATTAATATTAAGCAGATAGCACATCCTTTACATAGATGGAGATAGACAATCCATCAATACCATAAATAGCAGTAAAACACAATACACCCAGACAAGAAAAACAAAAAGATACAACAAAGTGAACATTTAGTTCATGTCGGAGAGTGCGGTGTGTGTGTGTGTGTTTCCTGTTTCTTGACTGAGGTTTTCGTTTAGTTTATTTTTTTTCCTCCCCAACATCGTGAATCGAAATTTAATCCACTTACTACTTTAAATTAAGTAGCTGCTGCCTAAATAAACACTTTTGAGGTATAGCCTATTTTCTTCACTTTGTAAAGAATTAATTTAAGCCTTATTTATCTCTTTGATATTTTATTTCTATCCTACTTTAATGACCATCATAATTCAGAGTATTGTTGGTGCTCTGAATTTAGAGGGTAATTAAATGTAAATAAAGAACAAGTATTGCTTTGGGAAATCTGAGCTGATATTACAAGCTGTTTAAAATTACACCTCTCCAGTTTCCAATCCTTCCTCAAACGAGTGATCTTGTACACCAAAGTGGCTGCGACGATGTAATCAATGTCAAGTACACAAGCTTTTATTGTCATTTCAACCATATATGTTCCTCCGAAACCCTGATGCTACATAAAACAACACAGTGACATCACACAACATAAAGCTACATAACAGAACACAAAGCTAACGACTAAAGTAAGTGTCCCTGCCACATAAAGTGCATCGTGTCCAACCGAGTGCAAACAGTCAAGAGTCAAGAGGGTTTTATTGTCATTTCAATCAAATATAGCTGACTCATTACACAGTGAAATGAAACAATGTTCCTCCTGAACCCTGGTGCTACATACAACAACAATCACAGGAAACACAGGGCTAAGGACTAGTGTCCTCGCCACATAAAGTACAAGCTGGTGCAAACAGTGCAAAGACAACACAAGACAGTGTAAGACAAATACACAAAACACAAAATACAATAGACAGTGCAGTGCAGACCCAAGACAGCGCAGACAGACAACACAAGACAATGCTAACCAGTAAACTTATTGTATATGTTATACAGTACAATGTGCAAAAAGAGAATAATAACCAAGAGTGTTGTGCAAAAACCGCAAAAGAGCACTGTAAACAGTATAATACGATTATAATAAATAAATAAATATAATTTGGGTAGTGGAATAGATTGAGATGAGTAATGTGTGTGTGGAGTGCGGGTTGTGCAGTTCAGTAACACGCAGTTGAGTGTGTGTGTTTTGTAAAGTTCTGTTCTGTGTTCATATTCTGGATGCGAATGTCCAAATGCTTCGGAAACTCTTTACTGTTGGCAGGAGGGTGAAGAGTGTGTGTGGGGTGTGTATGGGGTCGTCCGCAAAGCCAACAGCATTGCAACGTGTGGTGTAAATGTCCTTGATAGACGGGAGAGAGACTCTGATGATCTTCTCGGCTGTCCTCACCATCCTCTGTAGGGTCTGGCAATCCGAGACGGTGCAGCTCCCAAACCAGGCAGTGATGCAGCTGTTCAGGATGTCCTCGATGGTCCCTCTGTAGAACATGGTTAGGATGGAAGGAGGGAAATGGTCTTTCCTCAACCTTCTTAGGAAGTAGAAGCACTGCTGGGCTTTCTTGGTGATGGAGCTGGTGTTGAGTGACCAGGTGAGGTTCTCCGCCAGATGTACACAAAGAAATTTGGTGCTCTTGACTGTCTCCATTGAGGATCCATCGATGATCAGTGAAGAATAGCTGGTAACTGTTTCACCTCCTCTCTGTATGCTTACTCTTTGTTCTTGCTGATGAGACCCACCATGGTCGAGCTTTGCATTGCTACACAATCGTGAGTCAGCAGAGTAAACAGCAGTGGGCTGAGCATGCAGCCCTCAGGGGCATAGTTCTCAATGTGGTGGTGCTGAAGATGCTGTTCCTGATCCGGACTGACTGAGGTCTCCCAGTCAGGAAGTCCAGGCTCCAGTTGCAGAGGCAAGTGTTCAGGCCCAGTAGGCTCAGCTTCTCAATCAGGTGCTAAGGGATGATTGTGTTGAATGCTGATGTAAAGTCTATGAACAACTTTCATACGTATGTGTCCTTATAGTCCAGGTGGGTGAAGGCCAGATGGAGGATCGTAGAGATGGCATCGTCCGTGGAGCGGTTTGGACGATACGCAAACTGTATGGTTCAGTGAGGGTGCTAGCTGGGTTTTCATGTGCCTCATGACGAGCCTCTCAAAGCACTTCATCATGTTGGGTGTGAGTGCGATGGGACATTAGTCACTGAGGCAGGAGTCTGTAGACGTCTTTGGCACAGGGACGATGGTAGTTGTCTTGAGGCACGTAGGAACAACGGTGCTGCTCAGGGAGATGTTTTAGTTGTCGGTAAAAACATCTGCTAGCTGTTCTGCAAATTCCCAGAATACTCTGTCAGGAACGTTGTCTGGGCCAGCAGACTTCTGTGGGTTAAATTTGCATAGTTTTCCTCATTTCAGCCATGGACAGACAGACAGACAGACAGACAGACAGGGGTGGTCTTCCTTGCCTCCATGCTGTTCTGCACCTTAAACCAGGCTTAGAAGTCGTTTAGCATGTCTGGGAGGGAGGCATCAAGGTCACAAGCAGGTAAAGTTGTCGTGTAGTTTGTGATCGCCTGGATGCCCTGCCACATGCATCAGGTGTCTCCGCTTTCCTGGAAGTGGCAGTGGATTCTCTTGGTGTGTGCACGCTTCGCCTCTCTGATGACTCGGGGAAGTTTGGCCCTTGCTGTCCTTATGGCCGTCTTGTCCCCTGCTCTGAAGGCGGAGTCTCTAGATTTTAGCAGCACTCGCACTTTTGCAATCATACACGGCTTCGGTTGGAGCTTGTGGTGATAGTCTTAGAGATGGTCATGTCATCAACACACATTCTGATGTAGCTGGTCACTGATGATGTGAGACATTGGCAATAACTAATAGATAATCAGTGCTGTTCCCCGACAGACAACATTATTATGCGTCATCACTGGACAATTAAATCAAGTTAAGTGAATTATGTGCTGCATCTGTGCATTTGTAATCCATGCACTCAATGTCCTCTGCTATTCTTTTTCTTCTTTTGGCTTCTCCGATTAGAGGTCGCCACAGCGGAATATCCGTCTCCATCCCCCTCTGTCCTCTACATCTGCATCGTTCAAACCAACTACCTGCATGTCTTCCCTCACCACATCCATAAACCTCCTCCTTGGTCTTCCTCTTTTCCTCCTTCCTGGTGGCTCCATCCTCAGCATTCTCCTACTGATATACCCCATGTCCCTCCTCTGCACATGTTCAAACCATCTCAATCTCGCCTCCTTCACCTTGTCTCTTCCAGCTTCACCTTCTCTCTTTTAGTCAGTGCCACTGTCTCTAAACCATACAACATCGCAGGTCTCACCACAGTCCTTTAAACTTTCCCGTTCACTCTTGCAGATACCCTATTATCACACATCACTCCTGTCACTCTTCTCCACCCACTCCACCCTGCCTGCACTCTTTTCCTCACTTCTCTAACACACTCTCAATTACTTTGCACTGTTGACCCCAGGTACCTGACATCCTACACCTTCACCACCTGTTCTCCCTGCAACCGCAACACTCCACTGCCCTCCCTCTCATTTACACACATGTACTCTGTCTTACTCCCACTGACTTTCAGTTTTCTTCTTTTCAGCGCGTATCTCTCCAGCTCTTCTCAACCTGCTCCCTGATGTCCTCTGCTAATTATGCATGCGAATTCTCAGACAGCGTTCTGACCTGCTGCATCACTCTTATAAATCACTTTGGCTATGAGCTTGATGTGTTGGATGATGTGAGCTATACAGCTGTGCGAACACCAGTGGACTCGGCACCTGAAAGTACTGCATTACTCAGTGTGATGGTGCTGCAGGTGCT
This sequence comes from Silurus aristotelis, assembly GCF_946808225.1. NCBI lineage: Eukaryota > Metazoa > Chordata > Actinopteri > Siluriformes > Siluridae > Silurus > Silurus aristotelis. The sequence goes on from NC_139587.1 coordinate 15,970,788, forward strand.
ACACTGACTAAAGATTTCTTACTTAGGCAGTCTAGGATCAGATGCAGGTGTTCAGAACCAGCTCAATTTAGAAGGCCGCCGAGTAGATCTAAAGTCAGTTCATTCTATTGTAACGCAAGTTTCATTTTATATACACACACGTGGGTCAGGGCCATGGGAATGGAATTGTCAGTTAAATGTTAAGGGTTCTAGAAAACTGAATGGGACAGAATAAGAATTGGATTTTCAATAGCTAGCTTTAATAGCACAGTTGACCTGCAGTCAGGAGCTGCTTGCTGGCAGTGGCAACTGCAAAAATTTTGCTGTATGTTAGATTCAGCAGCAGTATCTATGTTTGAAATTTATATTATCTTAGTGTTAATTCATTTTTTCTCTCTCTCTTACTCAACAGGAACTATTACTACATCACAATCCTGCGGGATCCGGTGTCACGTTACCTGAGCGAGTGGCGACATGTGCAGCGCGGGGCCACATGGAAAGCCTCTCTGCACGTGTGTGACGGCCGGGCACCTACCTTGGCAGAGCTGCCCAGCTGCTATACGGGTGATGACTGGTCAGGTTGCTCCCTCGCTGAGTTCATGGCTTGCCCCTACAACTTGGCCAACAATCGTCAGACTCGCATGCTGGCTGATCTGAGCCTCGTGGGCTGCTACAATGCATCAGTCATGAGCGAGCAGCAGCGCGGCGCTGTGTTGCTAGAAAGCGCCAAGCGCAACCTCAGACGCATGGCGTTTTTTGGCCTGACTGAGTACCAACGCAAGACACAGTACTTGTTTGAGCGTACCTTTCGCCTGGCCTTCATTGCACCCTTCACCCAGCTGAATGGCACACGAGCTGCCAGCGTCGACGTGGCAATCGAGATACAGCAGCGTATCCGCGAACTCAATGCCTGGGACGTAGAGCTGTACGAATACGCACGTGACCTCTTTCTGCAGCGCTTTCAGTATGCACGGCAGAAGGAGAGACGCCAGGCTCGCCAGAGACGCCAGCAGGAGAGGCGTAGATTGCGTTCCAAGGTGCCACACTGGACAGGGGGTAGGGGTACTAAGCCCACTAAAACCCCACCACAAACGAGGCAATACCTAGCCACCAGGCTTGCTGAGCCAAAACAGGATGAGACGGGGAAAACGCTGGAAGAGGACGCAGAAGTGGAATCAGATCCGTGGTGGGAGGATGACGAAGAGAATGAAACGATTGAAGACTATTTGGATAATGTGGAGCATTGGTGAAGATCAAGTGGCATTAAGTTCAAAATGGGCCTTCCTAGATTCTCCACTAGGTTGCCAAGGAATGCATTTTCTACTCATTCAAACTCAGAAACACTATTTTGTGTTCTAGATGAACATCTTAAACATTGGAAAAGTGCATTTATCTGTGTCTAAAGACGCAAGTAGTAACTGAGTGAATTTTGCTGGTGTCTGCCTTTTTTTTTTTTTCTTTTAAAATGCCATACGAAATCCATGCGCACTGCAATCCTCTCAATGTACCAGTGTACCTTAAGGTCTTTAACTGAATTTATGTTGTAAAAAAAAGCTATTGAATCAAAAAGGTTTTTTTCTTTGTTATATTTTTTTTATTATTTGAACTTTCACTACGACATTTGATTGTAGGTGGGGTGTGGTCTTTTTTTTAGCATTCTTACTGTACTGATTATGTAGCCTCTGGCTTCGATATAAAATCTTGTAGCAAATCATATTTGTAATTCCTAACATAAGCTATGTTACAAATTGTATGAACAGATATATTGTGTGAATATGATGGTAATCAAATACAATTTGTTGCTACTTAAATAAATTTTGATATTAATTGTAGCTGGAATGTGTGGGTGATTTAACTGAGAATTTGCTTCGTCTAACTTCTTTAGGCAGCATTTGCCAGAGTCACAATGTTAATTTCTTGTGAAAGGTAAGTATAAAGAATCATGCTTGTGTGCTCTTTGCACATTTCGACAACAAATGGTAGTTTTTTATTTTTTTATAAAGCTTGCTAACTGTTTTGAAACCATTACTAAAAGGTGTAAACTAAATGCTTATTCTAGCATTATTTATTGTAAAGTAATGGTAGAGACATATCATGCTAAGGGTTCTGGACCCAAGGGAACCAAAACAAAAAATTTTGACCGTAATAATAGTCCCTAATGGGTTGGTGCTCAAATAATTGCAATGCCCCAATATGTTTAGAATTCAGGACCACCCAGTCAGGACCGAGTCTTGAGAGACCGCCTATTACCTGGAAAATGAAACCGTAGACCTGTCATCACCTGCAGTTCTTCTTTCTAACAACAGATGGCGCCAAAGTGTCGGTTACGTCACCTTTTCTGAACATTTTATAAAAAACAAAATGTAATCAAAGTTGCTTCGGATTAGATTTGCTTGTCTAAATACACAGTGCGTGAATTATTAAACGTAAAAAAAAAAAAAAGCAATAAAACTATATTTAGACATGTGCGTTAGTTTAGTTAAAATATGTGAATAAAAGTGGAAAAAAGGATAAATTCGAATATTTGGCTTTCGCATGTCGTTTGCATTTTGTTACAATCCCCTGCCAGTAGTGTCCCTGTTTTCCCCCCTTTTTCCCTTCTTCAGTTTTTCCGACTCCACCCTTGCAACAGGCTTTTTTTGCAGTTCGAGAAAGGAATGGGATTCCCCTAAAATGGAGGAAGTGAAGTGTACGCTGTAGTGCACTACTCCATGCACACTGCTTTCCTCCTCCTCCTCCGCCTCCTCCCTCACTCCTCTCCTCTCCTCTCCTATCCTGCTGCCTGGCCGCCGCTAGCAAGTTCGCCCCACGCTTCCTCCTTCGCTTTTTCGCGTCTTTTTCTGCCTCGAGATCCACGTCGCGCAAAGCCTGCTGCACAAAGCCGCCGAGGAAACCGACACAAGGAAACTTGGTGAAAAAGGAACACGGCTGAAGAAGAAAAAGAAAAAGCGCCTCACGCGCGCACACACATACTGGCGCGCGCGCGTGCGTACACACACCAGTGAGTAGGACGCAAGCAGCTGGTTATAGAAAATGATCCGCTTATTTGCGAATCATTAAATCGCAGGGCCGACCTACAAAATTTACCACTCAACCCCCTCTTCATCCTTCTCCTCCTCCCCCCTGAGCCAAACAAGAGAAAGAGAGAGAGAGGGAGGTCTGCACAGGTAAGTGCTTATTCACTCTGGCGCAGTTTTTGCAAACCAGTGTTTCAGCCTGAATAATATCCACCCAGGGGTTGCGCTCGCGCCCGCCGCGTCCGTACCTGACAGCTCAGTGTGAACACAGCATATGTTTAATGCTTAGACTGAATATGAAATTTAATCATGAACCCTTTACCCCTGTCTTTGAGCTTCAGGCTAACATTGCTTTTTTTCCTCTTCTTTCTTTCTTTCTTTTTCTTTTTCAAATTTCTTTTTTTCCCCAATCTTTTTTTTTTTTTTTGCATATGGCTTTGAACCATACCTGTTCTAACATGTCATTTTCCTAATGGCTTTTTACATGAAGGCATATTTGACAGCCGCTTGGTTTGTTGTTTTTTTTCTTGTGCACAGATGAAATGCGTGAAGAAGTTGCAAGCTGTTGAGCTTCTCAGTAGACACACTTTGAGAACCAGTTAGTCAGAAAGGTGAGCAACAGTCAGGGACCTTTTTAATTCAGTTCAACTATTCAGTAAGAGAGAAATCTAAAACCCAGGATTGAGATTGCTGTGAATATAAATAGGGGATAATGTAGCTTAAAACATTTTGTTGGTGTGTGTGAGAGAGTGAGAGAAAGCAATTTGCTCAAAATAGCACTTGCTCAAGATTTATGGAGTCCAGCTCTCCACCATAATGTCTTGTTAGTGTGTGTGTGTGTGTGTGTGTGTGTGTGTGTGTGCGCCCCCCCATCTACAGCTACTGTAGGCCGTTTCCTGTGCTTCCAGTTGCCATTATTGTAATGGTGCAGCCTACAGCTAAACGCGCCCACAGGAAATAAATGTCCTGATTGACCATACTGACCTTTTTGCTCCTGCACAAGATCTCCCCAGTGTTTTGTTTTTCTCCCTCTGGGTCCCTTTCTCTCCCACTAGCACTTCCGCATGGGGCAGAGGGTCTGCTGCATGGCTCGTACTTGTTATGTGTGTAATGTGTGGTAGAGTAAACGGTTATGAGGCATGTCAGGGTCAGAGAGGGTGAGATGTGTGCGAGTGCGAGTGTGTGTGTGTGTGTGTGTGTGTGTGTGTGTGTGTGTGTGTGTGTGTTGGGGGTGCGTTATTTTTTCTTCATTTCACCCTGCTATGTGGACTGCGGCCTTGTCAATGCGCCATGCCAAGATAAGAAAACGAGGGTGACTCTGTCTTTCTCACTAGCTGTTATCAGTGTTTAAAGGTGCAGTTGTCAATGTTTTTCATTTTTCTTTTGCTAGTACATATATATGATAAAAATAAAAGTTGGTAGCGTTCTCTCAGAAAACATTACCAGGGAAAAAAAATAAAGAAATTCGGAAACCTGAAAGTGTGTATTTGGATTAGCCTGTGATGGCAGACCTTTTATAACACGCCTCCTCACATGTTAATAAATTACTACGAGGGGAATTTTGCTTGTTTATATGTTTGTTTACTTGTAACTTGGCTTTCAAGCAGTTGAATGTGTGAAAGTGTGATTGAAAGTGATGTGGTAACTCTAGCCAGCATGCTAACTCTCATTAAACCAGTCTGCTTTTTGCAGGTGGAGCTTTGTGTTCCATGGTTGAATATATGGGTGGGCCTATTCAAATCTTTTTAAAGACAATCTTGCTTAAGACACTTTTGAGCTCGTCGACTCGAGTTTTGTTATGAAACATTAATAACAACACAGACTTCTTGAAAAATAGATAAAAAATGTTGGCTCAGAGTTCAAATTTTAGCACCACCAAGGTGCAGTAAATGTACATTATTACCAGGTTTTAAGAGTTTTACCAACTTTAGGTACAAGTGCAAACCCCCCCCCCCCCCCCCCAAAAAAAAATAAATAAAATAAAATAAAAAAAAAAGATCCAGTTTGCTTGTAAAATCTCTCAGAGAAGTCCAAATAGTAACGTAATGATGTAATTAGGTACAGTGGAAAGGGCGTTTTCGGATATAGGGATTGATAGTGGGCAGGGGGTATGATATTCTCCCTGCTCCGTTGTGTGAATATTAAATGCCATAGTTAATCTTAGCACTCACTTGCACAATCATCCGCCTCTACATGTCTGTGTTGTTTTTAGGTGGAACGTCTAACTCTGAGTGCTCTCATTGTTATGCCCTTCCTCATTTAGACCATTGCACCAAGCTGATGTAAGCAGTCAAGGCAACGGCTACTTATGGACATGACTAGGACTAGGAAAGCCATAATTAGTTATCCAAGCTGTAAACAGCAAACAAGAAAACAGAAGAGCCAATGCATGTTTTAATCCGGGGTTGGAGAAGGGCAGAAGGGAACAGGGGAGTTGTTGGTCGTTGTAGAGATGAGTAGTGCGAAATGGAGGAATGACTGGTCTTTATAGACTCACACACACTCTGCTGTACAGAGCGGTGCCGTTACAGCGTGCCGTTAACAGTAAACCCGCTGCAGGTCCAGACTCGCCTATATGCCTTCTGAGCTTGTGGACTTTGCACTCGTCTAGCTCGCTTTGCGCCCTTATCAATGTTTCCGCGCCGTTTTGTGACGTTATTGTGCACATACGACTTGTCCTCATTTCCTCTTTTCCAGAAGACAGCCAGCTATGACTAGTTCTGCCATGTGAAAGGTGCTGCGTCTTGCGATCTATAATTGGCAATCAAGGACAAAGAGCGGAGAATATATGTTCACCAGGAGGATAAGTCACATTGAAGCTTCAGTGTTTACCACAATTGAGCTCAAACCGTTCAAAAAGAAGTGACTACTTTATTATCATTACAAAAGACTTACCAAGCCTGAATGCTCACAGAGCTGGTGTATATAATAAAGTCTGTAGCCATAACGGATTAGGCCATGTCTGTAAGCATATAATCTCATGCTTATCGTACTTTATTAACTTGTAATCTCACAGATGTCTTATTTAGCAGTAATTACCATCTGCATTGCCTTAGTGATCTCAGGTTGTCTTTTCCCGTAGAGTATATATATCGGAGTGTGTTTTTTATCAGTAAAAGGGTAATAATATCAAAAACAGTTTGTGTAGTGTACCTTTTGCTCAACTGATCATAGAAGAGAGTCTTTTTTTTTCCATAGCAGCTATAAGCTTTTTTTCACTGTTTACATGACAATGCTAATAAAGGGTAGACTCTGATTGGTCAGTAAATGCTGAAATTTTTTTTTTTTGTACCACAGTGCAATTTTTTTTACCATTAATGCACTTGTTCATTTGCTGCGGTTACTATAGTAACAGCTTGTACAAAGCAGCCCATGTGGGAAAACACTACAAAAATATAATAGAAACATAAACAGGTTTGCAAAAAAGAAGTATATAGCTAAAGGTATAAGTACATATTCCACCATGGGAGAGTCTTTCCACGTCTTTCCAGGTTCTCGGAATCATGATTTTTTATTTTTATTTTATCTTATTAACGTCAAGAGAGAGAAATTGAGGCTGGTCAGGAAACAATTTTTTATATATATATATATATATATATATATATATATATATATATATATATATTTGTTAGAAAACTAGTCTCAAAAACATAAACTTAACTGAATATATATATTTCAGTTAAAATTAATGCAGTGCCTGTTTCTGTTTGACCATTTTATATTAAAATTATAAATGTATATAAAAGAGGCAAAATTAAAACCTTCAACATAACATATTTATTCACAATGTTTTTTCTTTACTCAAAAAAAAAAAACAAAAAAACAAACCCTCCAAAGAAAATTTTTTTGTTTTCCTAATGCGCCAAGCCCCAAAATCCGCCATGATGCAAAGATCCAGCAATTAAAACCGTCCGTGTGGAAACATAGCAAAAGTTTTGTTTGGTGTCCTGATGATTTACGTTATTTAAAACACCATAATTAAAACATTTACAAGGGTATTTTTACAAGCTGCCCTGTCATCTGAAAATGTAAACAGAATTGTAAAACTTGTCTGTTTAAGCAACTGGCTCAAAAAAAAGAGAACTAATAAGAACCCGTGTTTTTTCTATGTTCGTGTTTAATAGACATGAACAAGTTCTTGTAAAAAACATGACTACTGTCTTTAAAACATGTCTACGTTTTTAATTGTCTATGTTTATGGTGGTTTCAGTAATAATAAACATACATTTACATAAAGCACCCATATTTGTTCCCATATTTTAGGTACATTTAAAACAGATAAAAAAATTGTATTAAGTTGCGATTAATCACGATTTATCTCGTGACACTAATGCGATTAAACATTTTAATTGATTGACAGCCCTAATATAAGGGGTTCAGAGAGTTCACCTTTTTGTTTAGAGTTCTGATGTCACAGCTACCCATGAATTGCGGTCTAAGAAAACGTAGTTGGACTTGGGTTGGAGGGATGGTATGCTTTCTCTCCCCTGTCAATCAAAGGGACACAAGCTAATCATATTAGCTAAGTCATGCAGAAGGGACCAGATAGTGCTGTCCTCTACAGTGTGTTACATGGTCTCATTGGAGACAGTTGGTAGCTGTATGAAATGCAAGCTGACTGGTATATGTCATGTTTTATGCTTTATGGTTTCTCTGTAGCATGTCGAGCTTGATCATTTTCCTGTAACAGCACGCCTGCCGTGTTACGCTCTTTAATTGAGAAATGGCGTCTTGTTTGTTTTTGTTAATTTCCTTCTAGCTGTTTTTGGCTCAGACTATTTTGACTATTTTGAAGAAAAAAAAAACATGTTTGCTGTAAACTGATATATGATCTGGCTGGGATTCAGTCAATTAAACGTGTGTTGTAACTGTGTGTTTCTACGTTGACGCAGGGCGCTGGAGGTTTTTTTATGAATGGAGATTGGAGCGCAGGAGTAGGCTAAGGGGATTAGAGATACTTAACCTAATTATTTTGCTCTTAGGCTATGGTCTTTCTCTCTCCCCCTCCTCTCTCTCACTCTCTCTCTTTCTCTCTCTCTCTCTCTCAGTTTAACTCGTGCAGCTGCCGGCGCCTGTCTCCTAACCACTCCTCTTACTCACCTCAACCTCAACTGTCTGGCGTCCATTTTAAGCTCTGCCTCTGCATGCTCCCACCCTGTACTCCTCCACTGCAATTTCTCTATTTTCACAGAGGCACAGTGGAAAGCATGACTGCTTGGAGCATGGCACATCTTACTTAATTGCAGTGTGATTTCTGCGTCATCTAATTGCACCTGCTTCTCCTGCTCCTTCACTAGCTATATAAAATGTATTCACATAAGTATGAAAAAAAAAACTTTAATTTTGGAACCAGTTTCTTTTCCTCTGTAAAAAAAATAATCATTCCTGTAAGAGTTGTTTTTGTATTCCTCTATGATTAACATGACTGAGGTTCATTTGTTTCAGTTCCGTTATTTTAAGCAGTAATATAAGTTGAGCATAAACTGTAAAGCAACTTTGCTGAATTTTAAGAACTGTGGTTTCAGTTCTGAAAGCTGAACAGTCAAAAGTCCTCAGCTGCTCGCAAGAATTTCAGTTTTACAATTTCAGTTTCAGTACATCAGACTTCAATTAATCTCCAGTTATATGTTGTATCTGCCCTGGCAACAATCGCATTTTGCCGAATTGCACAAACTGCTGCGGTGTGTTTGCGGCAGTATACATTAACTTACTTATATACTATATGGACAGAAGTTTATGGCCCCATGACCATTAGATTCTTATGTGCTTTTTTTCCTATTCCACATTTAGTCCCCATTTGCTGTTATAAAAACCTCCACTCTTCTGGGAAGATGTGTGATTATGGAGATTTGTGCTCATTTATTCACAAGAGTTTTAGTAAAGCCAGGTACTAAGTATAGTAGATGTAAGGTGAGGAGGCCTAGTGTGCAGTCAGTGTTTAAATCTATCCCAAAGGTCTTCAATATAGTTGAGTTGTGTGAGCTCTGTAGCAGGACACTTAAAGATCTTCTAATCCAACCAATACACACCATAGCTTCATGGAGCACACTTTTTGCAAAGGGCCATTGTCATGCTGGGACAACTTTGGGTCTCTTAGTTTAAACGATGGGAAAATGTATGCCACCACATCCAGAGATGTCCTGTACAATTGTGTGCCTTTAACTTTGTGGTAACAGTTTCTGGGAGAGCCACAAATGGCTGGAAAAGTCAGATGTCCCAATACTTTTCTCCATATATGTTTAATGTGTACATGATCTATTTTATCTTTTTTATTCCGATGTGTATGTGAATGAATGAAACCATACAAGAAATGTTTATTACCTCCGTGCCAATGTCAATTCTGGACGGAATCACCATTAAAATAAAATAACAGAAGGGTTAATTTTTAAACACTGCAAAAAAAAACAAAAAAAAACTTGATGCTCTTGGCTTTATGGATTTGCATGGAACGCAGGAGCAAAAAAAAGTGCCAGGCTCTGTGGGTTCAGCTGTGGCTAAACTCTCAAAAGCAAGCTGCACATTCATGGTTGAGGAGTTCTGAAATCACTTTTGTCCGCACTGAGGTCAGCTTGATGGTCAGACCTACAAAAAAAAGACAATGAATTTTGCTTTGCCCTATTCATGTATTTTTTTTTTTTAAGTTAAAAACTATATTTTAATCATAAAATGGTTGGCAGTGTTAAATGGTTCGGTTTTAGCAGACAAGGTCAGCTATCCCTCCCCCCCCCCCCTTCCATATTGTGTGTCGTGACTGCATGTGAATGCTTCACTGTACATAATTGCATTATATTATTATAGCTGCAATGCAATATCACTGTACCAATTGTGCGATCTGGACAAAAACTTTTAAATGAATAATGACCTTGTACATGCAGTTCCATAACCTTGGAGTGTTACAATTAGCATTGCAGGGGCATTGCTTTGAGCCTGTGGTTGCTTGTATACTGCATATATGTCTGCATTGAGCGTGTTGTGCAGTGCACCAATATGCAGTATCCATGCTGAGGAATTGTCTTTCACTCCCACCCTCACCTCTGTCTAACCAATTCACTGAGCATGAGCATGGTGCTGAACATAGCTCTGCATGTTTGTCCTAAAACATTTCCTGTGTGTTGAAACCCGCTACAATATTTCACAGCTCTTGTGGTTATTGAAGCCACTGTAATTGACGCTGTTGATCATGCTTCTGCCAAAAACATCTTTGTCCTCCTCCTTGCTTTACTTTCACACCCTTTCTGCAAACCTCTAAAACCAATAACATACACTCACACATGAGCATCACTCCTGACTCCAGATCAGTTTTTTATATATTTTTTTTGTAGTATTGATTGCCTGTTTTTATTATATAGGGCTTTAGTTAGAAAGGTTTGGCGTATTATAATCACGTCTAAAAGCATCACATGGGTTTTTTCTAGCACATTCCTGAAATCCGTGCTGCACTACGACATGCGGTTTTACACATTATAATGTTATACTTGGGAAGGATAACACAGAAGGCAAGCAAGTAAAAATACTTAACTGTCATGCAGCTGGAATCGGGTTTCAAATCTCTGGGAACGGCACTCATCATTTCCATAAACTGTTCATAACTCCAGCATGTTCTTCCATTCTATGTTTTTTTTTTTATATATAGTCCTCAACCCGTATGGGCTATTCATGCACAAAATAATTGGCAGACAGGGGGAAGTGTGTAAACCTGGACTGGACTGAAAGGTTCAGTTTCTGATTGCAGAGTAAAAGATGGCCACACTGGAATTTTTTTCCTCACAGCATCTATGGAAGTAATATGTCTCAGTATATACAGAGAGATTTAAAATAAAATAAAATGGTGCAACAGGAAAGCTTTGTCCTATCATCTGGAGATTACAGGATTATACCCCAACAATGTTATAGCCATCGGTGGGACAAGAGCCACGCAAGTAAAATTGGCTGTGCTGTCTGAGTGGGTGGGGCAGGATACTTGCCTTTCTGTCAATCACAGCAACATGAGCCAATCATGTGCTTCTGTGAGGTCGTCATGTATGTGATGAGGGGAGATAACATGTCTTATATCCTCACCATTCCTGGTTGGTTAATGGGGAGAGATGGCCGTTGGAAGAGAAATCGCCAAGACCAAACTAGGAAGAAAATGAGGTGTGGTGGGGGACTAACCCTCAATCTAGTTCTGTTGTGAGTGCATAATTGGAACTTAGAGTGAGTACACTAATAGTTGTTTAACTTTGACCTTGCTAAGATTTACAGTAAAGATATAATGACAGGATGTTTTAAGATTCTTCTTGTCACGTTTCTGTTCATGTTGTGGGTGAGACAGCGGTATGGCAGGCAGCATTGTCACCTCACAGGGTGGCGAGAGTTTTGGATATCCTCGCAGTGTCCTCGTGGGGTTTCGTCCCCTTTGCAAAATCACGCTGGATTGGTGTCTTGAAATTAAATTGCAGTGTGATTGCTTGCGTGCCGAGATAAACTGTTTTCCCATCCGAGATGTATTTGTGCCACGTAGGATTAGAGATCCACCCTGGCCCTGACCAGACTGAAGATAAAGGAATGAATGAACATTTATGTTTTTCTGGCCCGGAAATGAGCTCTGTCCTCAACAGGAACCTAATGCCTCAGTGTCCAAATTTGCATTCTTATTATATTAATAATAATAATGATAATAATAGCTGATCGTGTGTTTGGATATATGAAGTGTTCATGCCCATACACGTGAATGTTGATATTTATATCAAAATTCAAAATGAAGGAAAATGTGCTCTCGTGTGTGATGTTTAGACCATGGCTATTGTCTCGACACGAATTTCAGTAACTTCTGGTCAAATCAGTCATTCTGCACAGGCCTGTCTGATAAAAAATAAGTGTTATCGTCAAGGATATAGATATTTTTCACCACTCTGCATATAAAATGAGACCCGGTCATGGTCAAAGTCACGGTTTACATTTAGATGTATGGGATTTGGCAGATTACCTTATCTAGTGCTACGTACAAAAGTGCTTTAAAGTCTTTATAAACAAATAAATTTTGATGCTGGTTCATTATTACACAGTCTAGGAATTATATCAGTCTATAACTGTTGGTCAGAGCAAAGTTTGTTTTTTACATATATACCACTGGAAGAGGTAGGTCTTTAGACATTTCTGATGACTGCTAGTGACACAGCTGTTTAGACATCAAGTGGAAATATGTTCCACCACCTGGGTGCCAGTCAAGACTCTGGACCAACCGTGGAGTGATTGTGGATCGGAGGGAATCGCAGTGCGTTTAGTCGCTATTACAGTGTGTCCACCTTCTGAAGTCAGATGTCAGCTGAAGCTCCTGATCTGTATTTGCATGATAACATGCATTACACTGTGCCACCTGATTGGCTCAGTTAGTAAATTCTGCTTCTTTTTAGTCATGAAATCTATTTTAATCGCTGGATGTCTTCTCTAAGGGTGAGAAGTCAAATAAAAAGGTCTAAACTGACATTCAGAGTTAGCTATAAAAATATTTTGCCAGTTGAAGGCGTTGGTTTGTATGTTTAACTTGATTATCTTCTCAAGGCTATAGTCTGTTTGGTCCCACTTGTTTTATTGGGCAATACGGTAATGCTCACAGTACAGGGAAAGCGAACAGACCTGGAAGTGCTGGGTTAATTATTAACTTGTGTTACCGTAGCCTGTATTATGGAGGATGTTTTGACGGAGAGCGAAGCAGCATGAAAAAAAGCATCACAGCATGAGTTATATGTCGGCGATGACTTGCAGACATCGTATCAATCAATTTGATCATATGCCCGAGGCTTGTAGATTTTTGTGTTTAATGCATTGCCTAATGGAGACAGCATTATTCTGCCTGTAGCTTTTATATTTAGTCTTTTTTTTTTGTTTTTTTTTAAACAAAGTTAATGTTTAATAAAAGGCATCTAGCTGCACAGTTCTAGCAAATTATTTAAACATTTTCATTCTGTTTTGCATATATTTTTAATCCATGCACTTAGAAAGAGATCCAGGGTGCTTGCTGAGGGTCCAGTTTCAAAGACTTCTTTGTAAATTTTAATTGTAGCACACTGTGCATTTGCGTTCACTTCTCTCTATTACTGAGGGTCACCGCAATTTGAAGTGTGTGTGTGTGTGTGTGTGTGTGTGTGTGTGTGTGTGTGTGTGTGTGTGTGTGTGTGTGTCTTGGTGCTCCTGGCTGAGTGACCTTGTAGAGTCAATACACTCACCGTTTCCAGACGCTTGATATTTGCAGGCCTCCTCTCAGACATACAACAGTGACACACACACACACACATATATATATACACACACCTCACTCTTTGCCATTTCTATTCTCTTCTCAGCCACGTCCCAGCAGCAGAACATTACTGTAAACCAGCTTCACATGTCCACAGAGCCTAAGCAAAGCCTGTCACATGAATTGATAATATTATTAGGCTCAAACAGACGATCTTCTGTCTGACGGCTTTGCCCAGGCAGAGGAAATGGTTGCCGTTCAACATACTAACATCATTAGTCATCGAGTCATGTTTGTCAAAACATATTACTATGAGCTCGGGTGGAGTCTTGCATGGCACATGCTAATTGGTATAATATTGCTAGTTGCACAGAGCCAGCTAGGTCTTCATTAGACTCTATTTCAAGGGCACTGCAGCAATCACAGTTCATGACGAGCAGGCAGGGCCCAGCCGATCATAAACGCTCGCTCTGACCGCTCCACTCGTCTTCCGGTTTGCGTTGCAACATTAATTATTCAGCTTACTCATTCATGTTGTGGCATCAGCTCTCTATTTATAACCACACCCCCCCATACCTCACAGCTGTCTGTCGCTGTTTTATGCTGTACAAGACCGAACTTTGACTTTTTCTTTCTTTCCGTTTTTTGTTTTTAATCAGGAGGACCAGGTGGAGTTGGCAAATCCACTTTGTGTCGTAGCTCACCTGCCTTTTCGATAAGCCGTATAGAAACAGTGTGTGTTTGTACAGAGAACAGGTGTGTGTGGCGCAGCCTGGCTACTAGGCCACTCGCTGCCTTTTTACTGTAGCACATGCAAAAAAAAAAAAAAAAAAAAGCATCCTTCTGTTGCTTTTCGCTTCATGTGGAGGTTCCTTTGTTCTGGAGTGTGTAGTTAGTAATTTAATTTCCACCATCTTCTCTTATTTCTTTTCGCTTTCCTGCTCCCCCTCTCTTTCTCTCACCATCATATACACACACTCACATTATCCTGCTCACACCCTCTCTCACTTCACTGCAGTGCTCTCCTTCCCTTCTGGGCTGTCTGTCTGTGCAGTCACACTCCCGAACCCCCGCCGCCTCCTCCGTCTGTGTGTGTTTCTGTGAGACACGGGCACAGATCCTATCTGCCCTTCTGTCTTCCGCTCTCACTCCATCGCATTCTTGCTCTCTCTCTGATTTTTTGCTCTTTTTTTAATGACCGCAGTTCTATTTTGTCTAGCTCCACCACAGCCGGATATTCATTCATCCCAACGTGCTGCATCTTCAGATCACAAGTTATCACTCAGGCCTGCTAAACTTCATCAGGATGATCTTCTGTTATTATTACAGGTTTCTTTAGCTTGTGGAGAGGGGGGCTTTAAATAAGTTATGCCATAGTATATAGGTTTATAGCTTCTTAGGATGTAACGTAAGTATGCTTGCATATGTACAAACAAATTAGTAGCAAATTGTATGAATAACAGTTTGTGTATCACATACTGATTTTATTGTCTACTGTTTGTCAGTCCAGGTTTCCATCACATATCTGGAGCACCAAACATACATTCTTTGACTCAGTTTAGCAGCTTAAGTAAAAACAAAAAAAACCTTTGCGTTCTTTTGACTCGCTCTTTGTCGCTGCAATTGAACCCTACTAGAGATTTAGACTGAGACCACCATCAGTGGCCTTCCTGTTTTGGTCCAGACCTGAGTATGAGTGCTGTGTTGGTACCTGCTGAAGCAAACTGCACTTAGGGAAAAAGTGTGACGAGGTTTACAATCAACATACCTAACTCTCTAAAACCATGCTTGTTTACTTTCCACAAATCATCTTATTTGACCAGAATATTGTATATATGGCTGTCATTTTCTCAAAAAGTATAAAATCTAGCCAAGTTTCTTAACTCTGTAGTTGCTAACAGTAGTAGTAGTAATAAATTAGAAGTAGCTGAATGTGCTTTGTCCAAATACAGCATCAACCCTACGAAACACTCCTATTAGGTTAAATCAATTGTAGCACACACAGTCATTAGTCTGTCACTCCAATTCAGCCAAAGACCACTGTTTCTATATCAGTGTGAAATCGAGTAACTTACTGATTAGGCCTGTTACTGTTATTACATAATCATCTAATTACACTTACTTACCATGATCATGTTTTAAACATTAGATTACCCAGTCACACAGTATTATGTTTTCATAGAAATGCATGTAGTGAGTGAAACAGAACATGTCAGCGACCACAAACATTATCAATGTCATAAAATTGCTGCAGCATCATATTTTCATCATGTTTTATGGCCAGAGATTTGTGATCTGTGATCTGTGAAGTATTTGTGAAACTATAGTTTGTTGTGTAATGTGGTAATCACTTGACTAGGACTTGAGCACAACGAGAAAAACAAAACAAAAATAATAATCCAGATATGTAGTTCATGTCATGTCAGAGCTAGGAGACCCAAACCAGGCTGTTCCAGCCTGATAATGCCCCTGTGCACAAAGCGAGCTCCATGAAAATATAGTTTACATGGGTTGGAGTGGAAGATCTTGTGTGGCCTTCTACAGAGCTCTGACTTCAACCCCACTGAACCTTGGGATGAATTGGAACACTGACTGCACCCCAGGGTTCTTTAAATTACATCAGTACCTGACTTTTTGGATGAATGACCACAATCACAGTTCAAAATCTAGTGGAATGTCTTCACAGAAGAGTGAAGATTATTATACCAGCAAATAAAGAAATACATGTTGAATGGGATGTTAAAAAATCACACAAATTCTATCTATCTATCTATCTATCTATCTATCTATCTATCTATCTATCTATCTGTCTGTCTGTCTGTCTGTCTGTCTGTCTGTCTGTCTGTCTGTCTGTCTGTCTGTCTGTCTGTCAGTTTATCTATCTATTGATCGATGATAGGCAGTCTGAAGTACATTTTGTTTGCTTGTCTTTTTAACTTTGAGAAATACTTGTTAGTAAATTGTAGTAAATCTAGTAAATAGATTTTGTTCAGGGAAATGCTTTACATAAGCTTTCCCATAACAGACCTGATTTAACACTTGAGTTAACACAAACAAACCGCCAACTTTAGCATTAAAGCCATGTAACTAAGATGAATTGACCCAACAGCTTCATTAAAAGATGAAGTGTGTTTACATTTAAGCAAAATTAAATAAATGCAATTGTTACCTCCCTATGTTAACATTATTTAAATTTGTATTATTATTTGTATACATCTTATAATTTGTTCATGTTAAATAACTTAATTACTTAAATACTTAAAATTGTTGCCATGGTAATTATTTGCATGTTGAATGAGTGGCTTAAATCAACAAAAAAGATTATTAATCTCATAATTATAGTTATAGCAGCTGGTTATATGGTCTCACAGACGTTATATACAGTTTGTAGAGTCTATTTACAGATGTTCGAATCCCCAGGAGCAGTAATTGTAGAAGTCACAGACAGATTTACTCTTCGGCCTTCAGTCCTTCTCAGTATCGCCCACCTTCATCTGTATTACATCACCGATTCTTCTTCTCCACAGACTGCATGTCAGCTGTTAAACCACCCATGACACAAACATGCGTACACAAATGCGAACTCGTTGCGGTTTATAATGCTTACTCTGTATTATTTTAACTGTGATTGTCTAATTTCTGATTTCTGTGTATGTAAGTGGGTAAAACTCAGGTGTGTAAGGCAGTGTGGTGATAGTTTATCTAACTAATATACCAGTACAGATACATATAAAGCATGGGGGAAGGCAGATGTACTTCGTTTTCTTTTACAGTCGAGCCCAAAAGCACATGCAATGACAGCCTATTCCAGCAGAGGCAGGAGAGCAAAAGAAAGAATGTCCATGCGTGTCTCTATTCTTCATTGGCTGCTGCCCACCCAGCCTGTTTGCAAAGCAATCACTGATTGGCTGTCAGAACACTGAGCATTGAGCAGCTGCCGTTGCGAGGGCCAGGCTTTCCCTTCCTCGCCTCATTCACTACCTGTGTTTTTTAAATGTGCACAAATTCTGAACTCTGTTTTCTGTTCAATAAATCTGCACAAACACTGTCATATCTGATAACAACTTGTTGTTCTTACATGCCGTCTGCTGACCATAAAGTGATGGCACTCGCTCGCAATTTATTTCTCTCCCCCTCCTTTTTCCCTCCCTCCCTTTATCCCTCCCTCTCTCCTTCTCTTTATCTCTTAATCAAGACACAGCCTGCCCTTTCCTGTGCATTGCTGCCTGCCTCCAGCCTGCACGCCTTCTTTGCCTCTCTTTTTTTTTCTCGCTGCCTCTCGCTTGCTCTCTCTGCCATGCACTTTCATTCTCTCTCCCTTTCTGTATCAGACTTGCACATTTGCCGTGTAAATACTTGAGCTTCTATGCATCGTCTTGTACAATTTCATTTATGCACTTTTCTTTATCTGCACATCATAACTCACAAAGGTTGATAGAGTGCTTGTTTTTACATTCTAAAACAATTTTTTGGCATAGCATTACTCTTAATAATTTTTTTTTTTTTTTTTTTTTTTTTTTTTTTTATAGACAGGTCGCACTTCCGAGGAACTAAAGGAGATCGTTAAGGGCTACGATGAGAAGAAGAGACACAGGAGAAACAGGAGGGACAAGAATGCGACTCAAGTAGAAAGCAGTGGACGCGCATCACCACAAAGTGCCTGGATGTGCTGGATGCTGCAGCAGCCTCGTGCCGGCGCATGCTTTTTCCCACGCCGCTGTTCCCCACAGACCTGACTGCTTGCCTGTGTAAGTGTATATGTGATTGCGCTTGGCCTTGACTCAGACTATATTTCACCCTGACAGGCAAACAGTCAATCAGCCCATTTGCTGTTCCTCGATCCCAAGCCTCTTCCCACCTTGCTTGCAATATCATCCTGAAGGACAGCAGATTAGTTTCTTCTTTTGTACCCCAACACGTCTCACTTTATTCACTGAGCCTTTTCATCTCTTGTTGTCTGGAAATGTGAGCATCTTTAGAAAGCACTAATGGACGGCAGCCTTTAGGAATCTGAGGGTGAGAAAAGTCATTTTACGTAGAGAAGAAGGTGATTTTATGAGACGGGACAGCCACTGCAGCTCTGAAGAACGTGTCTGTCTGCACTTTTAGTGCCTCGGTCTGAGAGAAGTGTTCAAGAAGCCATTGCAGCATGCCTGAGTGACCTGCTCTGCCTCAGCATCTTTCTCCTGGACACGCCTGCTCTTTGCTCTGCTATCCAGGTATATGGAACACACAGAGTCCTAGATTTTTTGTCACCAGTTTTTGCCATTCTGTTTGAACATTAGAGCATGTTCCATCCCTTTTACCAGAGTGTTTTTTGTGCTGTGGCACAGTGATTTTTTTTCTTCTTCCTGCTACGTGCGCTTCTGACATTCTTACCCCGAGGCGACCTTTAACTCCACCCTAATCACCCACTCATCATGGCCGTCAACCTCGCTGTGGGCCGGGACACCAAGTGGCTGACACTTGAGGTGTGCCGTGAGTTCCAGAGAGGCTCGTGCTCTCGTACTGACACCGAGTGCAAGTTTGCTCACCCTTCTCGCACCTGCCATGTGGAGAATGGCCGCGTCATTGCCTGCTTCGACTCTCTCAAGGTAACCCTGACTTAATAATACACACGTTCTCACATACACGTTGCTCTGGTACACAATGTCGAGTCATTTATCTTTTTATATTTATAACATTAACATATGACTTAACACACATATTTATAGGTATATTCTTATGTCAACACCTCCAGGCTCTTTTTGCTGAGTTGCGATCACTCTTCTGCTGATGAACTGAAAATCAGCACGTGTCTCTGTCAGCTGTAAAGGGATAGAGCAGGCCTGGGACAACTACCTCTGCAAAAACATGATTAAGCACTTTAGTCGAAGGATGCACAATGCAGAGTAATAGCCAATATGCAATGCAAACCAGGAAGGGTATTATAATCAGAATTTTATCTAATCTACAATGGTGTACACATAACAGTATAAAAAATACTGGGAGAAAAGTACTGGAATTTTCCAATAGTCACTGAAATACAAATATTTCAAGAGGCTGTATGGTGAATATGACAAGTCAGCGCTTTTACTATTCTCTTTTTTTTCCTCCATATTACGTGAGTAAATATTTTGCTATATTAGAAATATAATAAAAGCATATTTTATTTTATAAGAAAGAAATTAAAACGTTTAAGGGTTGTTAATGTTAAACTGGCAAGATTCGGGGTACAGTGCGATTTGTGCATTGTCCCTTTTCCTGCAGTCTATAGACGGTGACATTTTCCGATTGGGGACTCTTGAAATTAACGTTTCAATCGTCGAAGGGTTTTATGGCAAAATGGCACATAATCTTATACTTCATGCATTATATATTTCTCCGCCTAGGATATGTCAAAAACTACTAGTTGCTGATGCAGCATGGTCAGCATGCTGGAAAGTTGCAGTGCTGGATTTTATATATAGAAAGCCTCCTCAGGAGTTCAGAGCTCAGAGCTCAGAGCTAACAGCGACTGCAGCTTAGCATGCACTAATCCTCCTTCCAAAGCAGCACGTCGGCCGTTAATTCAGTGATAGTCTGGGCAGTGCCACGCCGTCTGGATTACAAATGGGATTATTTTTCAAAAGTAGAAAAGCAGGCAGGCTCAGGGTGAGAGTGCTGTGGGAGAGAGGGTAGACAGAATGTAGCCCAAACCCTCTTGTCTCAATCAGCTTTAAAAAATATGCACCACTGTCTGCAATTGCAGTTTAGGTTTTAATTATACAGCACTCTTCATATTAATAGTGCTCATTTATTTCTCTGTGGACAGGAGCCCCAACCCCCCCTGAATACCATCCCCTTTGCATGTTCTCCTCCTCCTCGTCCTCCTCCTCTAATTTATTGACGTCCTTTAATGGCTACGACAATGTCCTTTCTCCTAACTAGTGTCTCATGCTGGAGATGCTTCTTTATCCATTAGTTCTGACTGGCCTGCCTGCCAGCACATCGGCCTAGGCACATATAAATTATGCATTCTGTGTAATTCTCCACTATGCTGCTTTTATTAATGTCTGTGTTCCTGCTAATAAATTTCCCATTTTCCTTGCGTTAATCCAAACGACTGGAAAATATTTTAAAGGGGCATGTGTATTACCCGTGCAAATGCCAAAGACTTCAGTAAGAAGACTGCAAGAAGAAGTGAATCACTTTAAGCCTGCAGGTTCCAGGCATATATGTTTTGTGGTTATCTCAGACAACATCTTGTCTGTTATAGTCTTCCGCTCTCTTTGTAACCAATGAGCTTGAAGGAGACCGGATGAGGCAAAACATCCTCCCAGTTGCTGGGCACGTTACCATGGATACACAGAGGAGATCCCTGACCCACTGTATCCATCATGACATGACTTACAGCTTTTCATTCCTTTCTCTATCTATATCAGCATCAGGAGGAAAACACGGTACTCAGTACATCACTCCTTTACATATGCTATAGAATGTATCCATTTATTTATTTTTGCTCTTATTTTTTCATTATGCTGGTGGATGACAGGTTTTTGCTAGTGTAGTCATGCAGCTTGGCTATTAATAATGCAGGTTAGCACTGTTGCTGATCTTTGCTTTCAGCTGCCTTCCCCTCTGTGTTTTGGGGAGTTCTGCTCTTGTGGGATTGTCTGCTTATTGCTGAATACTCCCAGAACATACTTTCTTTACTTCTGGTACAAACATTTCTGTCAGTATAAGCACTAGAGAACTGGGCTTGTTTGTGAGAGGAATTAAGAACAGATCAGAATCAATTGACGTTTAAAAACAGTATAAAAGTATGAACAAAAAGTATAACCAAACAAAATAAGTTTTTAAGGTAATAATGCATGCACAACAGTGTCCAAAATGTACTTCCATGAAAACTTTCATTGTGTATGACTATATTATATATTATATCCTATATATTATATCCTATTTGTGTATTCCATATTTATATTCTATAGTTATATCAAATATTTTAATTCTATAGTTATGTCTAATATTGATATTATATTTATATTTTATATTTATATCCCATAGTTATATTTTATATTTATATCCTTCATGTAGATCCCATATTTATGTATTATGGGTTTGTATCCTATATAACACAATTACTTAAAAATTATTTATTTTGTTAATTTAAATGATCATGTCACAGGAGCCCACAAGGTGACTAGACTTTGGTAAGCTTCCTTTCCAATTTCACATATAAAGACTTAGTGAAAATGTCTGCACTTTCACTATTTGTGCCAAACAATTTCATGGCGGCTGTGCTCTCGCAAAGCAGGAACAAACAGCTTTTAGAATACAGGTGTGATATCTAGTGTTTATTTAGCACAAGCAACTACAGCAATAATCACTATTTAGAAGACGAGTATGTTTGCCTTCGATGTCTCTTATTGGTGTAATAACTGCATTCAAGTTGGTTTCATTTCTGACACTCAAACTTGCAGTGCTAACATGATTCACACAGAATCTTGTGACATTTTTGTCTACACACATTTATTTTGCATTCATATCATTTCCTGAGGCTTTTGTTTTGTTTTATTTTCCTTTAGGTGAGATGCAATGGCATCCTGCCACTGCACTGCCGGTGACTTAGAACCTTGATTAGCTGCTTGCGAAACAAGCTCAATGTGTTTACAAGATGGGTAAATGCTAAATAATAAAATGCAGTGCCAAGTTACAATGGTTTGAGGTTAATTTATTCTCCATTTCCCAGTCAGAGCTACCTGCCTGAGAACTTTGACTAATGTTAGAGGTCAGATGACTTGCTATTAGCTTTTTTGCTAGTAGTTCAAAAACTGACTTTTGTGCTCTGCCCAGGAGCTCATCAAATATTAATATGATTCATTATTGTTATTTTGATTAATGGCATCTGCCTCATAAGCCCCTGCTTCACTTGTTAAATTACTTCACCTATGTGGTATGTTCATCTGTATATAGAGAACTCATAGTACAAAAAAAAGTCTTATTTATTGGCTTTGAAAGCCAATAAAATATCACACTATATGGACAAAAGTATGAGGTAGCATTACATTGAACATTATATTACATGAACTAGGAGATCTAAACCTGTTCCAGCATGACATTGCTCTTGTGCACAAAGTAAGCTCTATAAAGATATGGTTTTGGAAAATAAGATGTGGTTAGAGAGCTCTGACTAAACATCTTTGGAATGAATAAGAACACTGACTGCACCCCAGATCTCCTCACCCTACTTTAGTTCCTGACTTTGCTGACTAGCTTGTCATTGAAAGTGCAATAATCTCTACAAGCACACTCCAAAATCTAGTGGAACATCTTCCTAGGAGACTAGAGGTTATTGTAACAGCAAATGGGGACTAAATTTGGAATCGGATTATAAAAAGCTCATATTAAGCTTATGTTCAGGTGTCTACAAGCGTCATTCCGTATAGTGTATGTATTGAAACAAGGCCACTGGTGTTCCATATCAGTAGGGTATTTGTATTCAATTTTTTAGGGAATCTGCAATGTATTATATGTATTTAATACAGTGAAACTCTATGAGACTGAAGGTCTGTTATGATGTCTAAATAGTAATCGGAGTCTATGAGGAGTATCAAATCAAGTGCCCGAGCCTCAGCATCTAAGCCTTGCTTCGAAATCATGTTGGAATTTTTGAAAAGTTTGATCTGAATGTAACATACTATTGATTGTATTGAGAGCTGTTTAACCTCCTTAGAGCTAGTGCTGTATATATCATTAGGTATATAATAATTGTTCAATGAAAGTAAACCTTTGCAAATATAAACACAGATATGTATGACCTTAAAAATAAATAAAGCATTGCTAATATAAACCTAATTCAGGTTCCTTATTCTACTACCAGAAATGTTTTTATTAGGGTCACTCTGAGTTTGGGCTCCGTGAATGCAGATATGAGGCATCTTGCAAAATGCTATTTACTTTCCAGTGGAGTCTCCCACCACTTCCCAGCTATCCAACTACTAAATGGGGAGGGTAAATGATGGCATGTGCTGCTTTCGAGATACATGAAGCCAGCAACTAAGACTTTTTGAACTCTTGCTCATGCTACATTTCTCAACAACATAAGTCACCTACAGGAAAGCACTACCTGTCCTTAGACCTGGATTCCAGTGACGTATTCCCCAGGCCTCCCCCAGGTGTTAGATCGTTGTCTGATCTCTTTCGGCATACCTGCTGCTTGCATTGATGGCAGGGAGATTGGTGTTGTTTTGAGCATTTTCAGGGCTATTGTCGCTGCTTGTTTTGCATGTTCATCTCCATAGCAGCTCGGCTCGGTGGTAAATTATTGGGACGCTTGACGTTTTCAGCCCTATGTTGTTCTTCCCTAAACTGTTACCACTTGAATAAGGAGACCCAGACTGGTTCCAGCATTATAATACCACTGTGCACAAAGCAAGCTCCATGATCTTTCAAAAATGGAAGATCTTGAGTAGCCTGCTATAGCGCTCTGACCTCAAACCTATTAAACACCTTTTGGGATAAATTGGAACACCAACTGCAGCCCCGGCCTCCTCACCTTACAAGTATATGACTTTACTAACACCCTCCATCTCCACAAGCACAATCCAGCATTTAGTGGAACATCTTTCCAGATGAGTGAAGATTATTATAAAAGCAAATGGGGACTAAATGTGGAATGAGATGTTCAAAAGTATATATGAATCTTAAGGTCAGGTGTCCACAAACTTTTGTCCATATAGTTTATACCAGAAAGCACCTTATATTTTGGGGAATTTCAATTCAGTTCAATTCATTTTTATTTGTATAGCGCTTTTAACAATGAACATTGTCTCAAAGCAGCTTTACACAGATAATGTGGTGATTAAACGTAAATATGTTCTTTGTAAGTATGTTTGTCCCTGATGAGCAACTGTGGCAAGGAAAAACTCCCCGAGATGGCATAAGGAAGAAACCTTGAGAGGAACCAGACTCAAGAGGGAACCCATCCTCATCTGGGTTGCACCAAATGTCCATTTGAAGCAGATATGCAATGCTGGGGGGTACAGTGATGACGATCAGAAGCAAACTGCACTCCCGAGTCAGTGAAGCAGACCGCCGACACCAACTACAGTCCAATCCATCCTCAAAGCCCCGTTCTACTCCGGAATTACATGGAACCACCCAAGGTGTTGATGAGAGACCGTCCCAAGCTGCACAGAAGTGTGAAGATCCACGGAGGGGAGAGGGGCAGGAACAGTGGTCACTGGAGCCTCAGGAGCATGTTTAACTCGACCAAGAGAGAGAGAGAGAGAGAGAGAGAGAGAGAGAGAGAGAGAGAGAGAGAGAGAGAGAGAGAGAGAGAGAGAGAGAGAGAGAGAGAGAGAGAGAGAGAGAGAGAGAGAGAGAGAGAGAGAGAGAGAGAGAGAGAGAGAGAGAGAGAGAGAGAGAGAGAGAGAGAGAGAGAGAGAGACGGGAAGAGAAGAATATGGATTATTAGGTGTCCCTATTGGTGTATGAAAGTTAATGTCACTGTGCAGTTTGGAATCCGGCAAGACTCGCTATGGCAGCATAACTAAAAGGGAGAACCAGAAGGTAACACAGACATGAGGGATCTCTGGGATAAGAGACGACCCACCACACCACCGTCAACAAACCCGAGTGAACGTGTGAATGTGAGGGGACGACAGCATACAAATATACCAGTTCACCAAACACTCTATATCCATGTTCCCTCCAGATCTGCTCCTTTACCTAAGAAAAATCTACTGATTAAAGGCTTGACTAAATAAATAAGTTTTCAACCTCGACTTGAACACTGAGACTGTGTCTGAGTCCCGAACACTGGTTGGAAGGCTGTTCCATAACTGCGGGGCTTTATAAGAGAAAGATCTGCCCCCTGCTGTAGTCTTCATTATTTAAGGAACCAACAGATAGCCAGCACCTTTTGATCTAAGTAGGCGTGGAGGATCATACTGGTACAGAAGTTCACTCAGATACTGCGGTGTGAGACCGTTAAGTGCTTTATACGTCAGTAGTAATATTTTATAATCAATGCGAGATTTGATTGGGAGCCAGTGTAGACTGATTAAAACAGGGGTGATGTGGTCATATTTCCTAGATCTAGTGAGGACTCTTGCTGCTGCATTCCGAACTAACTGAAGCTTATTTATGCACTTACTCGCACACCCAGAATTTCCATCCTAAAGATCTAGCACAGGTCTTGTCAGGACAGTAGACAGAAGACTATCAAAAGACTTTCAGATTATCAAAATACTTTTACAATAAGCATCCACCAGGCAATACTACTGTTTTTTCAAGAGGGACTTCATCAGTTTCTTTTGTGGAAGAAAATTTATTTTAAATCTGTATGTGACACCTTTGTCATTATGAGACTGAGATGATACCTAAACCTGAATTTATGATCCACCATAAAATTATCAGGGTTAACAGGTCATGTCAACAGATGATCTGAGCTTGGCAACATTCTTCATCCAGTGATGAGTAGTTTGTTGGGAAGTACCATTCGGGCTAGGTTCCAGCTTGGACAACTTTGTTAATCCTGCTCCTGACTATCTAGCCAACCATTTAAACTGAGTGCTAACCACTGCATGATACAAAGATATACAATCAGGGGGGTCACAACCCAAGAAGAAATGAAAGAAATACAGCATAGACATTGAGAATTGTGACAAGCAGTTACACCTTAGGAAAAGGTAGAACCAACAGAGATTAAATATCAAAATGGCATACTTTTAATTTATATTTAGGAAATGGCAAATTCCCTTGGTGGGTGGCACAATCCACAGTTATTGATATAACAGTGTCTTATGAACAGAAACATATAATATATATAACAGAAATGTAATAGTTTATTAAGACAGGTGTGACTTTTGGGATTGTGGTCTGACAGACACTGCAGCAATCATTTGTTGTGTGAACGATGGGCGTGTGCACATGTGGGTGGGTTGGTGGACTGAAACAAACATATCTTCCTATCTTATCCCATCAGTCATCTCAGTTGCAGGAAGTTTATTAATGTTCAGAGCAAAGACACCTCCACGCTGCCAGCTCTAACATCCAGTTTATACACACTTGCACTGTTATGGCCGGGGTTGAGTGGGGACAAACAGGAAGAGCAACCTTTTATTAACAAGCTTTAAAGACATATTGAAACTCAGTAGCATATACTGTAGAGCCAAGCTGTGTATCCTTTTGCTTTTGTGCTAAATAAATAATAGTATTGAACCCCCTTTCAACACGTTTAAACCTCAGTTTTTTAGGTTTTCTCCCAGTGTTCACAAGAGACCCTGAATAGAACACATTGCGGAAGTTGATTGTGTGTGTGTGTGTGTGTGTGTGTGTGTGTGTGTGTGTGTGTGTGTGTGTGTGTGTGTGTGTGTGTGTGTGTGTGTGTGTGTGTGTGTGTGTGTGTGTGAAAACAAAGAAGTTTGAGCTTGTTTTGTAGAGACTGAAACAAAGTGCAATTTATTCCACAGGGGTAGTAATGAAGTTACAGTAAATTGACTGAATTTTACCCTGATCTGATGCACCCTGTTTGCAGTGCACACAGATCCCCAATATTAGAAAAGCAGAAGGTATTGGAAGTGAATAATTCTGACCATGCAATGGGAACGCTCCATATGGTGAAGGTTGGCTGTGAAAAACTAACATGTGGTTCCATAATGTGTCTATAAATAAATACTTTATAGTCTAGATGTAGACGAATACCCAGATTAACAGGAGCGAAAAAACAGGTAGACAGCGGCGGTTTTTATGCTGCACATAACAAATATTAGTATTTTGTGTATTCATTTATAGATTACATCTGCACTGTCTAAGAGACACCCGAAAACAAGCACAGCATCTGAATGTTTAAGATCAGATTTCTTTTTATGAATAATAATTAAAATATAAACACACATGCACAGAAACATGCCCACTTAACCTGGTTATATTTCAGCACCACTGTTCTGACAGACCAGAGTGACTTATGATTAAACTGAGAGGTGATACAGTTCTAGCATAATGCAGAGCATTCAAGACCATCTTGTTTAGAGGTCAAACAGTGCCATCTCAGTTTCTTAAATAGTGGGAAATATATTACATTTCCACCGCCATTATGCAATATAATTTTGGCATGTTGTGTTCCAGTGGATTTACTCTAGTTTTTTTTTTTTTTTTTTTTTTTGCCATTTCAGCCACCTCTTAAAAACATGTTGCTAGGTAGACAAATTGTGATGGGATTGCATCCTATTTCACATCTCCAAACTGTTTGGCAGTAATACTTTCTTGACCGTTTTTCTTTCATTTTTAGATGACTGCCTTTAGCAACCACTTGTCTTTAAGCCTTTAAGAATTCAGTTCCTATTTGCTGTAAACCTCAACTTATTTGGGAAGATGTTCCACTGGATTTTGCCATGTAACTATTTAGATTTGTGCTCATTCAGTGACAAGGACATTAGTAAAGTCAGGCAATTTATCTCAAAGGTGTTCTGGAGGTTGAGATTAGACCTTTACAGTAGGCCACTCAAGATCCTCCACTCCAACCCATTTAAAACATATCTTTATGAAGCTGGATTCGTACACAGTGACATTGCCTGTCAGAACAGGTTTGGGTTTCCTACTTCAAGTGAAGGGAAAACTCCATTATGAATATGGCCTTGTATCTGTATTTGTTTGGCACTGGGACTTGAGGGACCGCCAATATGATAATGTATTAACGTCCATGTTTAAAGACCTTGCTTGTGGCACTTTTAAGGACATAATGTGTTCCAAAGGACACCTGCTGAACCTGATTATTGCCCATATTCATGTTTAATTGTAACAAATATAAAAAATTCTCGGAAGGGTAATAACGATGATCGTTAGTCCAGCTTGATTTTATCAATGGCTCCTAAATTTCCAGCACCCCTGAGACTCATTTCAGTCATTTCATTCTTTCTATCCACTTTGTATTATGTTAGCGCCCGTCTCATGTAACCAACTACTTTTTAATTTTATTCTCCGTCTCACAGGATCCTTATCTCTTTGTTACCAGCATCAACGCCTTTTAAATCTAAAAGTCAATGCAATTTATCATCTATCCTCCCTCAACTGTCTCTTCTGTCTCACACTGTCTCTCTTTCTCTCTCACTCTTAGGGCCGCTGTACACGCGATAACTGTAAGTACCTGCACCCGCCTCCACACCTGAAGACCCAGCTAGAAATCAATGGCCGGAACAACCTGATCCAGCAGAAGGCGGCAGCTGCCATGTTGGCTCAGCAGGTGCAGTTCATGCTGCCTGGAGCCCAGCTACAGCCCATAGTGAGCCCATTATTTCATTCCTAATGTTCAGTTGTTCAGCCTTTAAACCACATTTTGTTTTAGTTTTTTTAACCTGAGGGTTTTATTATGTTTTTAACAGGGATTTAAGGTTAATCAGTGTAATATAATACATCTATTAATTACTAAATCAAGGTGACCGAAAGCTTTCTAAATGAGCTAATGTACTGAACTGTAAAAACAAAAGATCCTTAGAATGTATTACTCCTTTACTGAATGTAGTCAAATGCATATCTTTTTTCTGTTCCTGTACATTAGACCACGTTCCCAGTATCACCCTCGTTGGCCACCAGTCAGAGTATGGCATTAAATCCATACATGGGTCACATGAGCCCTGGTATCGGCCTCATGCCCGAGCTGCTGCCCAGCACCCCTGTGCTGGTCCCAGGGAGCCCCACGGGCATCACTGTGGGCAACGGCAACACAACTCAGAAGCATGTTCGCACAGACAAGCTTGAGGTATGGCTCCTGCTCTGGGTTTATTTCTGTTTAAACTGTAGTGTGGTAGTTTTTTTTTTTTTTTAAACCAAGGAGACATGTAGAGGATATAAAAAAAAAATCTCTATAAAAAAAAAATCTCTATGATAAGCATCCAATGCAATATCACAGATTTCAGGGTATTACTGTTTATTTACTTTATCTTTCCAAAGAGGATAACATTAAATGAAAAAAGCACTAAAGCAGCAGTGCAAGTATTAAAATATGTGTTCAAGGAAACTGCCACAAGATTAGACATGGGCTTACTGCTATCATCTGATAAGTTAAAAGATCTGTACATCTATATATATATATATATATATATATATATATATATATATATATATATATATATATATATATATATATATATATATATTATCTTTTATGCTTTTTCAGGTGTGCCGTGAGTTCCAGCGGGGCAACTGCACACGGGGTGAGAACGAGTGCCGCTACGCTCACCCAATAGAGGCAGGCATGGTGGACGGCAGTGAGAACTCGGTCATTGTGTGCATGGACTACGTGAAGGGCCGATGCTCGCGGGACAAGTGCAAGTACTTCCACCCACCGGCACACCTGCAGGCCAGGATTAAAGCAGCGCAGCAGCAGCAGGCCAGCCAGAGTGCAGCTGCTACAGCAGCAGCAGCCATGGTGAGATGCAGACAGTAGTACCTAGACTACAACAGTCTAACATAAACATGAAATACACTAAATAAAACAAGGGTAACACATTTACATAAAACCAGCATAAAGGGTTTTTAATAAGGTGTCACTATATACCAGAACAGTGTTTTTAAGTATCTGGATCTTTTCTGAAAAAACATTCTTCCCAAGGACAGATTCACCTCGCCTGGTGAATGATCTAAAATGTGGTCGCCTGGTGAATGATCTTAAATGTGGTCCAAAATCTCCCATGATTTACATCATTTTCAGTTAGTCTTTGTGAGCTGTGGATAGAGACACTATAATTTTAGTAGAGACAAAAATAAAATAAACAGGATCAAATTCATTGGTTTGCATGAGATGGACAAATGGATGTATTTATGTATGTTCTTTTATTTGTTGTTCATTTGCAACATAGTACAGAGTTTAAACGTATTCCCTATCACTCTTTACAGTTTCACAAAGCACTTTGCCTCACCATTGATGAAGCTCTTTTGTCTAAAACATTCTGATTCCCTGGATACTGAGTACTTAGCTGCTCTCCTCACAGATATTTGGATACCCATTTAGCCATTTGAGTCGCTGGTATTTAAGTAGTAAAACGAGCATTCGGGTATTTGTTAGTTGAGAAGACACAAAGAAAAGACCGAATGTGTGGCTGTATTTTTTTGCTGCAGAGATCAGCATTTGCTTTTTGCTTTCTTGCAGGCAGAAGCATGTTTTGCAATGATTAGTTTGCCATATAGTTAATTTTCAATACCATTCAGGCCTCCATTTAAATTCTTCAACTGCAATGGACGCAACCTCGCTTCCTCGGGTTTGCAGAGTAAGCCTATTTTACACCAGAATCGATGTTGTGCATCCACTCCACTTTATGTCTTACACTGCTCCAAACAGATACACAGGTGCAGGTTCATAAGTATTATTAAAAACCACTCCTCCCTCTGAGGAAGTGAAGAATGCATGTAAGGGAAACCAGTACAGGAATTGAGAGCAAACATTTAACAAATGAGACCTCCTTGTTCCCTTAAGTGTGTTTTAAACGTGGATGTTTGAATTCAGATCTACCGGTAGAGACCAGTGATTACACACAAACTTATCCTTAATTAAAACATTTGTGTTTTGCTTTATTTCTGCCGAAACACCAATCATTAAGTTTTTAGTTTTTCAAGCAAGACAGTTTCTAAATCAGCTTTTATTACAATTTGTATTTTGGGGAGAGGCTATATTGTAGGCTCATATTGTAGGCTTTCATCACACACTACAAAAAAATTATAATCTTCGGCATAGCAAGTGTACCCTAGACTACGATTCTACTCTTTATCTCTTTTAGATGGTAAGATGAATGAATTAAGGTGGTATTAGGATTGGGAAACCTTAAGGGTCAGGTGAATGGCATATGGTAGACAAGTCTTATTGGATAATATTAAGTATGCAGTAGTGAAAAGGGCAAATGATTATAGTCAATTCTTGAACAATTCCTGGACTCCTTACAAGTCAGAATGAGCAAAGGTGGGGTTTTTCTTCTGGTCTTATAACTAATGATCATGGTACAAGGTCACAGGCTGGAAATAACAGTCTGCACTTCTATTGTTTCCTAGTAAAATTTAAAACTTCAACTATATATACTATATACCTGTGTGTGTGTGTGTGTGTGTGTGTGTGTGTGTGTGTGTGTGTGTGTGTGTGTGTGTGTGTGTGTGTGTGTGTGTGTTAACGCAGTAAAAAAACGTGTACAGAGATTGTGTTCAATAATTTAGATTCCCTTGTGCATGTATCTATTTGTGTGTGTGTGTGTGTGTGTGTGTGTGTGTGTGTGTGTGTGTGTGTGTGTGTGTGTGTGTGAGAGAGAGAGAGAGAGAGAGATTGGGGGGGGGGGGGGTAAGAGTGTTAGAAGCTGGTCTTTTGTCTTCTCAATGATGTATGGAGACTTTCAGCTCAATGATAAGTTACAAACACCAGCTCTGCAGTGAAGGTGCAGGACGCAAACAAGAGAAAAATGAGTGGATAAGCAGATAAAGCAGAGAAAATGAAATTGTGCAACACCAGCTAACTGCCCGCCTTCTGCATACAGCTGTTTTGCTGCAGTGAGCTCTTCCTTGCATGACACACGCGCTTGTTCTGTGTCCTCTGCAGTGCTTGTCCCATTTTGCCGTTGCAACAGCCGGTATTTTGCAGTCTTTCAGTCTTCCTGCAGGGTGTGTTATCAGGTTTATTGAAGTGTTGTGTCATTTTTAGCTCTCAAGCTTGCCGATCAGCTTGCCACAGTTTCTGTTTGTTTTCGTCTCATTTTGCTTTTGTTTTGGCTATGCTTTCTTTTCCTCATACTGCTTATCGTTTTAGCCATTCATTGATAAACTGATGTTTGTGCCCTGTGTTGCCTTAACATTCTCTATTTTTTTTCCATCCTGTCTCAATGTTATGCTTTAAAATTCCATCTCAGCTGACACCATTCCCACATTTGTTACAGTCTTGTGTGCCTTGTCTGTGTTTGTGCGTCTGTCTGTCTTCATTGAATGGTTTGCTGTCGTCATGCGCTCACTGCCTGCTAACCCGACCACAGCCTGCAGCGCGTCCTCTGAAGCGCAACCTGCAGTCAACCCCTGACCTGGTACTTTTGACCTCTCAACTTTCTTTTGTTTTCTTTTTTTTTTTCCTGTTGATATTTTTTCCGCTATCAAATGCTGATTGTACTCATTCAAGCATTAATATTAAAGGTATCATCATTCACTGTGATTACACAAACACGGTTCAGACAATTACGCAGTATTTGGCTTGCACAAGAAATTATTTATGTTGTTGTAGTGCAGTCTGCTGGTACACTTTCACCTTATTATGAAAGAAAAAATGATGACTTCTATTCCATGTTCCAGTAAATTCACAACAGGAGCAGAGAGAATTTTGTCACTGGACAAAATGGTATTCTACAACTAATAAAATAAAATGTTTGTTTGTTTGGTTTAGTACATATACACCGACCAAGCATATTATGACATTATAACATTATGACCGGTAAAGTAAATAACACTGATTATCTCTTCATCATGTCACCTGTTATTGAGTGGGATAAATTAGGCAGCGAATTAACATTTTGTCCTTAAAGTTGATGTGTTAGCAGCAGGAGAAATGAGCAAGGATAGGGATTTGAGCTTTTACATCGGCCTAGACGATTAAGTCAGAGCATCTCCAAAACTACAGCTCTTGTGGGCTGTTCCCGATCATGGGTGGCCAAGGCTCGGTGATGCACGTGGGGAGCAAAGGCTGGCCCATGTTGTCCGATCCAATGAGCTACTGTAGCTCAAATTGCTCAAGAGGTTATTGCTGTTAATGCTTGATGGGTCAGAACTGTTTTGGCAGCAAAAGGGGGACCAACACAATATTAGGCAGGTGATCATAATGCTATGCCTGATCTGTGGTCCTACTGTTATGCCTGGTTGGGGGATCTTGCTTTGGTGAATGTAATAACCTGAAGTGGTTCAGTATCATATTGCATGCATAATGCAGAAGCTTTGGATGTGTGCTTGCCATGCTGTAGTGCTATGCTTTTTTAGCATAATGTCTTCAATATGCAGATTGCAGTTATGCAATTTACAATAAGTAGCCACATGGTCTAGGGCTATATATAGCTCTGGATGTAAACTACTAAGGGACAGACTCTGAGTGTTTAAACAAAAAAAAAAAAAGATCACTATTCACTGGTTTGTTCTCATAACCTGATAATGACCTGGCCTTAGTTTTTTGTTTTAGTTTTTTAGAATTTCTGGCTTCCCCCTTCTCTCTATCCTCTGTCACATTTTCTCTTAATTTCTAAGGCCCTGCCTCCAGGCAGCATGCAGCAGCTACCAAAGAGGCCCACCCTGGAGAAGAGTAATGGCGCTGCGGCCGTCTTTAACCCCAGCATGTTCCACTACCAGCAGGCTCTGGCCAGCATGCAGCTGCAGCAGCCGACCTTCATCCCCACAGGTAAGTCTCGGCTGTTATTCACTCCATTCACTCCATACACACCCTGTTTAATTTTTGTACACAACAAAGCTCAGCCACAAGAAGTTAGACTTAAATAATATTGAGACCAGATCTTTCACTGCTTGCCCTCTCTCTACATTACTCGGTAGCTAGGTACTCTGCACACATGTCATGCTAATTGATCCACCATAACATACAAAGGCTTTGGTACTGATCTAGTGCCACATCACATTATTTACTTGAGTACAGCTGCTGCAATGCACTGCATAAATCCATCATTAATATTATCCATTCGTATAAGGTAAGTAGATGGGTATGATACTTTTGCAATACTTAGATTTTGATCATACTTTTTAAAGAACAACAAATCACTATTCATGTACTGTATATCCAGGTTATCTGTTTTCTCTACGTAGTGTGATTTAGGACTTGTTTATTAAATGATTTTGTAATGTATTAACCAATTTTAGAGTGATCCACTCTCAAAAGCATCTCTGCTTTTTTTTTGCCTGTGTCACGTGTCACATCTGTGTTGTCTGTATGGCTTGTAATCACAGACACAGCCTTTAATGTCACACTAACTTTGTTGTTTGGTCTCGTCTCTTACTCCTCCACCACCCAACCCCCACATCCACCACCAACCCCCTGCGCTGGGTTCTCTGTACATGGTTCACCAGGTTCCCTGCTCTGCATGACTCCATCTGGAGGCATTGGTAGGTCCCTTGTGAGTCACTTCTGCTCCACAGGTTCTCATAGAGCAGAGCTGAGGCTCTGTGGCAGAGAGAGAGAGAGAGAGAGAGAGAGAGAGAGAGAGAGAGAGAGACCCAAAAACAGCTAAATCAATACGATGCAAAAATGTGCCAGGAACCTGCCTGAAGTCTAATAAGCAGTGAATAATTTCATAATTTGGAGTTGAAATTAAAAAGGAGAGTAGGTATGACATTAAAAAAAAAAAAGGCATCATTTTATTTAACCATGTGTTTAGATATATGTTTTTGACACAGTACTTTAAATACAGGTTGGCTCATGGGTTGAATAGATTTGAATAAATAAATAATAAACAAATAAATAGATAAATATAAAGAAACTTAAATTATATATTTTTTTAGCCAGACACTAGAGTCCCAGGCCTGTGATGTCTGCCACATTATTTGCCACATATCTGCTTGCTTTTCCTTTCCTTGTTTGCTGGTTTATTTTTGTTCTTTGTTAAGCTACTCAGTTCATTTGTGTATGTGTGCTCAAGTATGAAAGTGATGGAGCCACAAAGCTAGCTAGACCAAAGTAAGGCCTTATTCCTAATCCACTAAGAGCGGTTCCTGTTTGTTTTTCTTTGTGCTCCTTTTTTTCTTCCTCCTACTCCTCCTCCTCCTCTCCTCTTCGTCATCTCCCCTTTAAATCTTTGTAGGGCTTTTCAAACCGCCCGGCCCATTGGCAGAGGGCCGCTGGGAGAGGCGGGATTGGAGCAGCTGCCGACCCCCCCACAGCCGCTACCTGTCAGGGCATGGACAGACTGGTGAGGGTAGAGCCCAGGCCCCCCTCCCCTCCCTTTCCAATAAACACACACATACAACACCTCAGCCATACACTGATCATAAGGATGACATCTAGGTCAATGCCCTTAGGCCAAATCAGACTGTCATATGTCCACATATGGTCTGAGAGAACAATTCACTCAAAAGTCTGCCTAATCCTAAAGCTCAGCTATCTCTCCCAAACAAGAATCAAAGAGTTTAATCAGCATTCCCACATATGTGTGTATGCGAGGGGAATTGTGTGTCTGTATCATGTACGGCGCTGTTGCTGTTCGTGTATCACGCTGTATTAGTTTGCTCTCCACCATATATGACTCTTCATACATAAAGAGAGGAACAGGGTCACATTTCCTATGTGTGCCATTTACACACTCATACATCAGTAGGAAAGAAGCTGTTCTTTTAATAGGCTGAATATCAGGTTTATATGTAAATATTAATATGCAAAAAAAAAGGAAATATATTCTCAGATTTTCTCTGGAATGCATTTTATGTGTAGGCTACATTCTCCGCTGTTTATGTCTATTTTATTTTAGTTTTGCTTTTTTCCAACACATTGTCCAGCTCCATCAAAATACAATTATCAGATATATCTGTCTGATCGGATTGTATGACTTTGATGACTTATTTTAAGTGCACAGCTGCAGTACAATAAGTATTGAGCTTAGTTATATTAAGTTGGTAACACTTTATAATAATTTTCAACTTATTTTAGCAACATTTAACAAACAATAAATGATTAAATTACTGGTAAATAGTTCTATTTTAAATAAATATCATTTTTTCAATGCATTACAAAATTCTACACGATTTTCGATTAATTATATCCTGTTAATTGAAAAACCTCAAAGCCTATAATCTAATATTTATTTTCACATGCTAAACTATGTATTAAATATTATGTAATCTTAAATTTGTTTGCATTGAACTGATACAAATCATATGCTCCAAGCATCCACATCTACTTGCAACTAATGCATAACATCAAAACGACCTGTGAATAATGTATTGTTTATTTCTCTCGCGGAAAAGGAACTGAGAAAGAAAACCTATTAAATATGAATGAGACTGTGGTCCATTGCAAGTTCAAAACATCTTGTTTGAACGAAACATTAGATCAAAAATCACTTGATAACTTAAGTAACCTTAGCTTTAGTTTCTCCATCCATAACTCAGAGAGTGTATGATATCATTTGTACAGTTTTCTGGCCACAAGCTTCACTGTGTCAAAGGTGACAATCTGGATTTCTTTAAATCTGGCCAAATAGAACATTATTGTTTTTTTAAATAGGCAGTATTAAGTCAAAAGGTTAATTCTATGGTTGGTGATCTGCCATGATCATAAACAGCACAATCTAATAATGAAATTAATTAATGTAATTGGTCAAATGTTCCGGCAGAAGAAACTAAACAAAAAAAACATCTTAAGTGTTATCGCT
The DNA here is from genome assembly GCF_946808225.1 of Silurus aristotelis. Classification (NCBI taxonomy): domain Eukaryota; kingdom Metazoa; phylum Chordata; class Actinopteri; order Siluriformes; family Siluridae; genus Silurus; species Silurus aristotelis. The sequence continues at coordinate 16,007,339 of NC_139587.1, forward strand.
ATTGTTGATAAAATATCTATTAATGTTAATGGGAGACATAAACATTTTCAAATAGCCCATAACAAGTATACAATGCATGTAAATAAATTAAACCTAGTCCATTGTTAATTGAATGGTTATTTTACGAATGCATCGGATTTTATGTTATAAAGTGTTACCTATACGTTTAACTTGCATGTACTTGGGTGAAAATCATCTTGGCAGTACATAAATGCTACTTGCCATGACTGTTCCACCTCTTCCTCTGGCATATAATGTCATGGTACTCATAACATTCCTCCTCCCCTCCACCTCCCCCCTCTCCCTTGTTTCTTGTCTGACTCGCCTGAAAAAAGTTCCCATGATGCACGGTGCCACCACTTCCACTGTTTCGTCGGCTACGACCCCAGTCACCAATGTTCCTTTTGCCGAATCAGCTGCCTCCAATCAGGTTTGCCCCTTCATTTTGGCCTCTTCTCTTTTCAGCTGTACGGCATCCAGCACTGGTCCACAGACACTACAGAACTTATCAGGAAACTGTTGTGTTAGTGCTTAAGATTAAATTCTAAGTGAAATCTAAGATACCCCTAGGTGTGAATGAGTGCACCCACGTGTGCATGTGGATTGGCATCCCATCCATGATACCCGCCTTGTGCTTATTGTTCCTGCGATCGGCTGTCGATGCACCACGGGCCTGACCAGAATAAAGCAGTTAATGAAGATGAATGAATGTGTAAATGAATGATGATCCTCACAGAACTTTTTGACACAACCGAGAGCAAAGTCACTTTCTCATTATAATGAGCTTCTGTTTTTCTGAGATTGTGATCTGTTTAACATGGGAGCTCTGGCCCTAGGCAACCCACCTGAGCTAGCTGTTTGTGCTAGTTAAACCCAGCAGGAATTAAACTCTCTGTGGACCAGTGCGGAGCCTCTGTGTAGCCCTGTGTCACCATGTCTCTGTGTGTATTCACCTTGCCTTTTCAAATGTCTCCACTCTATGTTGGCACACAGCATCTTCTGTGTAGTTAAAACAATATAGTGTCCATATTCATTCTTTCTCTTTCTCTCTTCTTCTACTTTTTTTTTTTTTCTTTCAGAGTTAGCTTCTGAGTTTAATCAGTGACAACTGTTTGTAGCAATGTTGCTAGCTGGTGTAACTCTCACAGGGCCAGATGTACTAAGCTGTTTACACTGATTTTGACATGCTGCATGAAAAAAAAAAAAACACTTTATATATGAAACAGGTCTATGATCCAAAACGCGTGTGTCATACACACAGAAATATGTGAAGTGTGGCTGATTACATAATTGGTTTCACTTTAGGTGATTATTAGTGATCAGATTTTGGTGTCATTTTGTCAACAGTGTGTGTGTTTGTTCAGGAAATATATAGACTGATCAGCCATAGCTTTACAACCTCTGCCATGTGAAGTTAACAACATTGATTATCTGATTACAGTAGTTTTATAGAGCAAGTGAATAGTCAGTTCTCAAAATGTATGCATTGGAAGCAGGAAAAAAGGAGACTTTGAAAGGGCCAGATTGTAGTATCTAGACGACAGGGTCAGAGCATCTCCAAAACAGCAGGACTTGTGCTATGTTTTCATTATGCAGAGGTTAGTACCTACCAAAATTTCGTTCATGGGAAGACAAGTGATAAAATCAGTGGTCGCTCAAGGTTTAGCTGATGTGTGTCAGGAGCAAAGGCTAACTCTTCTGTACAGATCCCACACTAGAGCTATTGTAGCACATTATTAATCATCACAATGTTAATACTGGTTATGATATAATGCTGGTGTTTGCATCACTTACCTGGGCAAAAGATGGGATGAATGCAACCTGGCAGAGGCAGTGTGATGCTCAGATGTTCTTTTGGGTATCTTTGGGTCCTGAATTTCAGATCTTAGTTTGACACGAACATTTTTGCAGATCAATGGTATTTTTTTGGCAGGATAATTCTCCCTGCCACACTGCAGAAATTGTTCAGAATTAGTCTTGAGGAACATGACAAAGAATTCAGAGTGTTACCTCCAAATGTCCCAGATCTCAGTCCAATCAAGCACCTATGGGATGTGCTGGGCAAACAAGTCTGAGCCATGGAGGTCCCACCTCACAACTTACAGCACTTAAAATATTTGCTGCTAATGTCTTTGTTTCGAATACCAAAGCATACCTTCACAGGTCATATGGAAAGAAATACTCAGGCAATCATGCAGGTGTTTTAGAACCGCTTTTCAGTTGGATGATTAAGTGTTTAAACTCTGACAGCAAGTATATTCAGTTCTCTAATGATAACATACATTATCACATATAACGTACATGTACATACATCTGGCCCTGGGTCCCAGAAGCGACCCAGAAATATTGTAGCGGTGTGTCTGGGATTTTGCTTCGAGTCCCAGTTGTACAATTTGCAGCCATTGTCAGGGTTTATTCCCAGTGTTGCTGTTGCACTAATCAAGAGGGGATGCACAGCAAGTTCTCCATCTCAGTGTAAGCACTGTTTGGCTGCATCACCGAGTGCTTTACCTTCTCCAGCACACTCCAGGCTGCTGATATTGTCGATCTACAGCACAGCCACATTATTATTTATAATAATAATAATCATTTTGTCTAATTTGTTGGTAGCAGCTAATTTGGAGTTTCTTTTCATTTTAATTCTGTGTGTAAATAAAATTCTCTGGTATGATATTTTACCAAATCACAATTAAAACACAAAAAAAGTATCTAGGTACGGCATTGAACTGAAGAAAAGCCTTAATCATTTCCTGTGTTATTGGTTTCTAACATACCTTGTTGGAAGTATGTATATATATATATATATATATATATATATATATATATATATATATATATATATATATATATATATATATATATATATATATATATATATATACACATACATATATATATAAAGTTTAGGATATTTTACATCCTTCTGTTTTTACAGATACTGTTGTTAGACTTTAGTTTGTGGTAATTCAAAGCTAGCCTAACGTCACTTCTTATCCTTGTTTGCATTTGCATATTCTGTGAAACCTGTACCACCTCTATTTCTCAACACTCTGTCTTTTATTTTATTTTTTTTCCCCTCTCTTTCTTCCTCTTATATCCTTGTCATTCAGTAGACCCCGCCGAGGTACTGACTGCTGACCCTGTCGACCTCCACTGCATTCCTGTGGAAACACACCTCTGTCCAATCCCCAAACTGCTGGTGGCGGCGCCGGTGGGCCTGAACTCAGTAAGCCTCGGCCGCAATCTCAGTTAACACACCACTATCGCCATCCCCAACTCCAACCACACCATAGAGACATGAATGCAAACAAACGTGTGCCTAATCAGCGTGTCCTGCAAGGACAACCCTTTCATCCTCTTTATTTGATGCCCCACATCAACAAAAAGTCAACAAAAAGAGGTTTGTTGATGCTAAAACAGGCAATATTTAAGCTAGGACCTTCAACTGTTTAAGGAAGTGTGCCATGATGCAAGGAGACTTAGAAGCATGCAGATGCTGAAACTGAGCGCTCCTTTGAATTCACAGCCATACAAAGTACACAGATTTTAGACATGCACACACATGTACACACACACACACACACACACACACACACACACACACACACATACACACAAAGCTGAGAACAGTGCATCCTCCTCAAATGAGGTCTCAGACTTGGATTATTCGAGTACGAGTAGTAAAGCTGAGGCTTGATGTCACCTGACAGCACACCTGATTTTGCAAAGGCTTGTGTTGATAGCGCAAGAATGTAATGTGCACAATGCTTAGGTCAGAGATGAGTGTTTAAGAGCTTTTTGAAAGCACTTTTTCAAACTTTTCTTTTAATTATAAAGACATTTACGTTTTTTTTTTTTTTTTTTTATTACAGACATTTACACATTACTGTCCAAACAATTAACAACAAAAAAAGAAACGTGACCGGCAAGTAAAATATTTTCGAAATGTGAATTAGCCTCGTCCCTCAAGCCACTGACTAAAACATGGATACCCTTTAAAAGCAAGCATGGCATTCATATTCTCATCCTGTTAATAAGTGAAGCTCTTTATTTAAGTTTAATTCTAACAAGCTGCAATTGGTTGATTAGAGGCACATCACAGGTTTTGTTAGGTTAGGTAGATCCCTGTGCGAATACCCCTCATTTCTTAATGCAATCCCGCTTGAAGCTGAAATGTCCGTGTACTCGCATGTCTTACTATGCATGACGATGTACACTTATCTGCAGAGTCTGATTACAGCCCCATAGCCAGTGCAACACAGGAGGTTTAATAGATGACTAGCTCAGGATGAGTCTGATCACCATACTGTGATAGGCAGTGCCAGCATAGCAGCTGTGGTCGTCAATTGGAGCGGCGCCATTTCAAAGCCCAACTGTTCCTCTGTAGTCAGCAACCCCGGAGCGCATTACTCATCTCCTATAACCTAGTGCTTTTTTCCACCTCCTCATTTCCATAATACACTGATCTGTAGGTTTACTTGCTTTACCAGAGGCATTGTGATATATTAGAGTCTGCCACTGTCTCTGCTTTAGTCTTTCTTTATAGCATGGACAGTCCCTGCCAAAATCCATGGCCCAGTCCCTCCTACTGTGTGACAGTCTGTTTGTCTGTGCTTATTGCTTAGCCCTGTTTGTTACATCTCACAGTAACACGAGATCTTGGAACTGTCCATGCTGCGATATTCACAGTGTGACAGCAACCAAAGCTACACTTCTGGAGTTTCATAGAAGCGTTTTTTTTTTCCCATTTATTTTTTCGGAGCTAATGTGCACGAGTCTTAACGATATACACAGTGTAAGGCGCAAATCTAATTAAGAAACTACTGAATGTAGTCAAATGCTCCCTGAATAAATCACTGTGGGAATCGGAGAGAAATAAATACGTTCACTCACACAGAATCCTGATGTTTATGGTAATCCTGTAAAACTGTCCTGCAATTGCAGCAGTACACTTTTAAAGTGCACTGCTTTGTGTGCCAATGACTCCCAGAGCTGGGTCACTCTGTGCCAATCAGTGGGGAAAAAAAAAAAAAGAATTAGAGTTATTACATGCCAAGGCCCAAATGCAGACTGATTGAAAATGTTATTTCCCCTACAGCTAATGCAATCATTAATGCTGTGCTTTCATTTAGGCATACAATCTTTCCTAATTTCCTAACCTCATACCGCTGTACCATATGATTAGCGCTCCTGTATAGTACTTACGTGCAGACTAAAGGTCATTTATGATCTGATCTACCATGAAACCTTTTATAAGCTTTAATTGGAGTCGACACTTGTTGTGAAAGAGCAAATACAGTGATGTAAGATAAAGCACCAGCCGAGGCCTGCAACATTTCTGTCATTTTTTTTTTTTTTTTTTTTTTACTTCACAGCTCAATGATTTCATCATGATTATTTCCATGTATTACATTTGTGAAATGTGTGTCAATTTTATCCATCTTAAATATTCCCACCACTTATTGTGTCCTTATGTTCAAAAGTCAACAGACTCTAAAAAAAACAAAAAAAAAGAAATAAGGCAGGGCAAAGCTGACTGTCGTCCATACGAGCAGTTCGTTTTACATTTGTGCTAAAAGCAGTAATTCTGCAGGAGATAAGTGGCGAGGTGTAGAGGCTGGGGATCAGCTTTAGCCGGGTTACTGATGGACCTCACATACAAACATTGCCAGGAAAGGGCCTTATATACATTTGAATGTGACATTTGAGAAAAGAAGAATGTCAGTTAAAGCTGGAGGATGCCTGTCTCACCTTTCTCCTCCTCAACAAACCACAACATATTTCAACATATCAAGGGAGTAAAAATCTCCTGATGCCATTCACTGTTGATGTACTATAAAGACATGATTCTAAGAGAATTGTCAAGGACCTTGTTGCTGTCGTAGTTACATAAAAACAGCTGTGCTGTTTTGTCCGGATAGCCACACTGAGGAATTTCGTTGGTCAAACACTGCACCTATTTAAACAAAATATATATATAGGATCTTTTGGAAATAGTTTATTTGGAAAGTTTTATTTTGTGTAGAGGAGACTCTCCAGGCCGAGCGCTCAGGGCCTGTTTTCTAAGCATAAATCAAGTTCGAACTGATTGTCGATATTAATTCTCATTGACATTTAGTCTTCAAGTCTTGGGAAACCGGCCCAAAAAAAAAAAAGTTGTGCTTTATAACAATGATATCAAATAACAAACTAAGCATGAACTGCTCAAATTCAATAGCGTGAACTGAGGTCAAATGCAAAATCAACAAGACAATATACTGTGTTATTGGAGTTTCTGTGTTGTACACAATTTATAAAAATGTTACGGTGTGGGTGTGTGTAAATTGTTGGCCGTTCAGTTGTTTAGGAGTATACTATGCTGTTGATTTGTATAATGGATTATTTCTTGTAGTTGGGTGAGTCTCATTGCCTAGCCAAGGTATAGATCTTTCTCTCTCTCTCTCTCTCTCTCTCTCTCTCTCTCTCTCTCTCTCTCTCTCTCTCTCTCTCTCTCTCTCTCTCTCTCTCACACTCTCACTCTCTCTCACTTTTTTCTCTCATATCAAGAATTATGCCTTCTCCAACTGCTATCCAGCTGGAATTAACAGAGTACTTGATTAAGGAAAAAAAAAAATGCCTCATTTGGGGCTTTAGCATTTTAAGAACACACTTTTTAAGAAGTGCGTATTCATGTGTAATGTAGTTAGATAATCTTATATGTACATATTACTATTGCATTCTTGTTATAGTTTTGGTCACCATTAAGGTCATGTGGCCTTTGTCATTTTTAATGGTACTCTTATTTTAGCTGTTTATCCACATGTTAAGTAAATTTATTGTGAGTTTTTACATTCTGAAAAATGAACACGTTTTAGTTACCTTGATGATTTCTTATCAGTTACTTCTTCGACAGCATAAACTCTCATTGCATGAAAATGGAAATAATCTGAGTAATCTGAAACATAGTTTGTGTAGTTAGTAGTAAATAATAAAAAAAAATATATATCTCTATATAAATATTAATCTATATATACATTTGTATTACAATGATCAGTTCATTGTAACTTGATAGTAAGTTGTTGCTATGGCAACAAAACTACAACATGGCTACCTTTGTGAATCTTAATTGTGAAATTATTTCACACATCAATTGAATTCATGTACAAGGTTAACTTATTCTAAAAGGGAATGTGTCGATATCTTACCTTGGATTAAGAAATGATGCCTATTTTGTATAAAGAAAAAAAAATGATTCCTTAAGTCCAAAGTCCATTTGGAGATGTCATGTTATTATTATTAATTTTTTTTTTTTTTTTTTTTTTTTATGATTTCTTAATTTTTTAAGGGGGTAGTTGTCTGCCTGAAGTCTGATAAGTCAGTGTTGAATCTTTAGAATGGACCTGTTGGATTATTAGGTAAAAGATGGGTAGGATTGATAACCTCTATTGACTGAAAGAGACATTCTGGTGCAAATTATTCACTTTAGGTGGGGAATTATCTTTATTTCTTCTTTTTTTTTTTTAAGGGCTGTCTGGACTGGTAGACACCAGAAAGGATCTTGCAGATAGACTCGTTTTGATGACGGGTGCTTGACTCTTTAACTCGATGATGTCAGGAGCAGAACGAGATGTAGAGTGTAGTAAGCTAGAACTTGAACCTCCTGGTAATGTCTCATTTCTCTCCCTTGCTCTTTAGCCAGCTTTTTAGCCCAGCTGTGCTGGGACCTGCTGTGCCCCCCATCAGTGTACGAATGTGTGTCCTTCACCTCGTTTGCACTTATGTACATAAATGAGTGAAAATATTCAGAATTTATTTTGAATATGCATAGATGAATACAAATATATAGACATATATATATTGAAGAAAAAAAAAACCTGTTCAAATGAAATGACTGTATTCGTTTGGAATACAGGTTAACATCTGTCCTTTTACTAGGTTGTTCAAGAAACATGAGGGATTTGTTTGTATGTTCTTTTTTGCTAATGCCCTTGTTCTCACCATGAGCATGTTGTTGCTTGCTAAAAAAAAAAATGAAAAATGAAAAGATGCTTTATAGTTTGTCATAGTTTACAAAAGAAAAAGCATATTACACTGAGCACTGAGGCTGTTTATATCTGATCCTAAACTGTGTTGGTGGTGTTTGGAAAGAAGCATGGCCCCTGAAATGTATGCAGATGATACTTTGCATCCAAGAAACCAAAGAAATAGCTTGCTTATCTTTCTGGGTTTTTTTTTTATTTATTTTTTTAGTTTTTTTTTGTTTTTGTTTATTTTTGTGAATTGCCTGTTTGGTGCCACAATTCTGCTATTATTAATTATTATTATTATTTACCATGGATCTGAAAAAAAAAGGATTCAAAATATATCTTTTTGGGCTTTTGCTCATGTGACAGCTGTAATGGTGAAGTTCTGCCCCCTGCAGATGTCAAACGGAATAACAGACAGCGACAGGCTTTTTTTCCTGCCTGTAAGAAGGGCTGACCATCTAAATACAGGAAACACCACCATCATCAAGGTCAGATTACAGCAGGAAAGCATTGCAACTGGTTATATGGAGTTTGTTACATTTCTGTATTTGGTTTTCCTCTCAGTGTTCAAACACTCACACATTCCCCCCACCCCCCCAAAAAAACCTGATCGATAATTCTATCTTGGTGCATTTTCTTCAAGACAAATCCTATTAACACATAGCAAAAACCTGGAGATATCTTGTACATTCTGTAATCCACAGTTGCTTTGGAAGCCAAGAATTTTGTTGCCATGGCACTTGTCCTAGTAGTGAGGGAGAGACCGAGTCTTTGTCAGTTCTTGCATATCGATGCACCTTTGGACCACATTCACATGGTCCCAAACCTGACTATAAAACTCAGCACAGGGTTTGATATCTTAAGTCCTGATTTACATGTAGAAATATGAATGCAATCAAAAAAAGAACACTTTTCACCACTTTTGAAAAATAAAAAACAACAATTAACACCCTTCTGCTGTCCACCTTACTGTGCCTGGACATTCTGTGAAGACAGTGCTTATTTTTTTTCTTTCTTCCTCAATTATTTTATTTTATAACCAAGAGAATCCATCACTTGTATTTAATCGCCTCCTATTTAAGTCTGTGTGGAAATCGATGTTGACGGTATTTACATATAAAATGTATGTATAGGATTAAGTTCATATTTATATTGTAAAATGCTATGGATGTAAATGTAAATGCAGTCTCTTGGAGATTTGAGGTTTTCTCCCTTTAAGGGCCGTCAGTCAGGTGTAGATTTCATCGCTGAATAAAAGTGCTTTCAAGCCGAAGCAGTTTATAGAATGTCCACCTTGTTTCGAAGCCATATGTTGTTGATTTCTTTTTCCCCCACTGTAGGACAAGATCTAATTGAATGCCCTGACTCTTTATATGAAATGCTTCTCTTTCTATTTAGCGTGTTGTACTTGTATGTGCTGAAAATAAAAAAGAAATAATTGTGCTTATTGCCAATCCCTTTTATGATTATAGTAATGTATAGAAAATATACATACTTATATGATCTGTTCTTTTTGTTTGACATTTTAATAAAGCACTTCAATGGAAAGCCCAGGGTGTGTATTTTGTGTTTTGAAGAAAAAAAAATAATAATAATAATTTTTTAACACAAACGGGTGAGATCATGTATCTTAAAATGTTCACTAATTATAGAAAAGGTTTTTGGGTTTGATCCTTGATTTTCTTTATGCCATACACCATTTATCCTCAGGATCCTTTCACTTTAGTTTGAAACGGCCTTTTAAAAGTAAGCAACAAATATCCACATGCCTTTATTAGGTTTAAAACAGGCAGAGTTTGATTTGGTGACAGAAATTATTTAACAAATTCCCTAAAAGCCAGGAGTTCTTGTTCACTTAATAGTATAATACGTTTTTGGGTTTGATCTTGAGCTCAGGTTTCTTTTTCTCCACAGACATGCTAGTAGGTAGGTTGGTTATATTTAATTGCCCCTAGGTTTAACCGTTTGCAAAATTGTGTGCACATGGAGCCCAATGATGAACTGGCATCCTATTTAGGGTGTGTTTCAGCTCCATGCTCAATCTACCCAGGATATGCTCCCTGGCCAGGATAATGTTACCCTGATGACCAATAAAAAATATATACACAATACCTTGTCCTGGACATTGAAAGGCCCCACTGGAATAGGCCCAATGTCTCTAGGGTACAATTATTATTTTAATCACATTAATGTCAGTCCCTGCTGAAAAATCCAGCAAAGCACAGTGAGCTGGTCTATCAATATATAAAAACATTTTATCATTAAATATATAGCTTTTCTAATGTGTTTATCAGTGTGCTCTTTCCCCCCTTAAATATAGAACAGTAATAGTTAGTAGCTGGAAGTAATGGTGTATATCTGCTTGACCAACTTGATCTTTAGGTTGAGAATAAACCACCCAGAAGAAATACTCAGACAGAAAACAGTGCCAAAGTCTTCAGCAGACACCATGAAGGAAGGGATGTTAATATGTAATAAATCATACCTTCCCCATGAAGGGGAGTGATAAGGTGTTAGGGTCAGGGTCAGTCCTGAGGATGATCTATTGCATTACTAACATCTACGGCGGTTTAGATGGCGGTGTAGAGGAATCTGACTGCCTGCATAGCAACAGATGATCCAGTCAGTGATTTCCCTGAGAACCCACAAATTCAATGTTGCTTTAAGTGATTTGTGGATTTAGTAAAATGGCCACCTTTTGTATATAACAAACGGATCATGCAACATGCATTAAAGCCGAATTTTCGAATGAAATCGATTTGCTCGCGCTGACGTTACGTCCCAAAGCGACCCTAGCGGACTAGATCGTGTGCTTGCTGGAGGTGCGGAGGCTCTGCGTCCTGCTGTGAGTTGCTACCTTGTGTGTCACCCTCTGTAGTGTGGGAGAGGGCGGATTGGGACGGAGCCCGAGCTCGTTTGAAAGGAGCAGGAGCAGGAGCGAGCGCAGTGTGCTGGCCGACAGGCAGGGAGGAGGCCTGAGCAGGCAAAAGCGACAAGCGGAGCGGAGGATTTTTATGTAAATGACAAATAACTGTTTAGCACTAATCCCCACCTGTTGTTTAAGGAGAGCCGCTGCTCAGGGGGTCACTGAGGAAACTTCCGCCGTCCAGTAAATGTGCAGCGACCGAGACTTTTTCTTTTTCCTTTAATTTTTTTATTTTTTTTAATTGCGAGCTGCTAGCCTGCCTAGCTAGGAATGAGTGTAGGACGCTAGCTGGCTTCTATAACTAGTGCATTCACATGGACGCCAGAATGGACGGAACCATAAACGCGTTTTCTATCCCGCGGTTTATTTAACACGCCTTTACCGAAGTGTCAGTGAAATTATTTGTATTTTATTACCATGTGCACTTAGGCGGCGGCGGCGCTGCGCAAAAAAATCTAAATCCAACACGAACATCGATGGAGCAGGGGCGTTTTGGTTTGAGCTAGCTAGCCCAGCTAGCCGGCCTGGCTGCTCCACCACCAGAGCACAAAGCGCGAAAAGAAAGTAGTCGCACCACTTTTTATTGTTGTTGTTTTTTTAGACTGTTTTCATAGTATTTGGAGGTGCGTATCGGGGGGAAATTCAAAGCGGCTTCGTTTAACAGCAGGCTGTTTGCTTTATGTTGGGGAGCAGATAAAGCTAGCTAGATCAGCTAGCCGAGATTGGCTCAGTGTTTCAGCGCCCGGTCCCAATGAAGGAGTACAAAGTGGTGGTGTTGGGCAGCGGTGGCGTGGGCAAGTCCGCCCTGACCGTGCAGTTTGTCACTGGCACTTTTATTGAAAAATACGACCCGACCATCGAGGATTTCTATCGGAAAGAGATCGAGGTAGATTCGTCTCCATCGGTGCTGGAGATCCTGGACACTGCAGGAACCGAGCAGTTCGCGTCCATGAGAGATCTTTATATCAAGAACGGCCAAGGCTTTATCTTAGTTTATAGCCTTGTAAATCAGCAGTCATTTCAGGTAAGATCTGCCCACCCGAACAAATGAAAGTATTGCTTTTTAATCATAACCAAGCAACACGTATCTATACTGCTGATCTGTAAATATAGTGAGGAAATGGATATGATCACTTAATGAATTATCAATACATCATTTTCATGCAACTGAACTAAAAGTACACAAGGATTGTAGCACTGAAAACTCTTCCCTTTGTGTCTGCTTTTCCCACCAGGACATCAGACCGATGCGTGACCAAATAGTTCGGGTGAAGCGCTTCGAGAAGGTTCCCCTCATCTTGGTGGGCAATAAGGTGGACCTCGAATCTGAGCGCGAGGTCGCCGGGTCTGACGGCCGAGCCCTGGCACAGGAGTGGGGCTGTCCGTTCATCGAGACCTCGGCTAAGAGCAAGACCATGGTGGACGAGCTCTTTGCAGAGATCGTGCGCCAGATGAACTATGCCACTTTGCCTGAGAAACAGGAGCAGTGCTGCACGGCTTGTGTGATGCAGTGAGGTCCCTGGCCTTACCGCACACTCCACAGGTATGTAGGGTTTGTTTAGATAATGCTTTCTGACTTCGGAGCAAAACCAGACATGCATCATTCCATTCATGCCATACACAATTTATCCTCAGGATCCTTTCAGTGTAGTTTGGAACGGCCTTTTGAATATCCAGCAAATATCCACATGCCTTTATTAGGTTTAAAACAGACTCTTATTTGGTTTGGTCACAAAAAATATTCAACAGATTCCCTGAAAGCAGTGTAGGAGGCGAAATAGAATATGGTCTGTGTACACAGGCGACAGGTGCGGTGCAAAAATGGGCAGAATAACAGAATAAACATAAAAGTTGATTTCAGGAATGTTAAGTGAGAGGTTTCTGCTCAAACCAAACACTACTTGATATATGCATAAAGAATGGTTAGAGGATTTGGAAGAAAAGCTCTGCACATCTTTGAGATCAGTCTCTCTGCTAGATGTAGACTTTGTGGTTCTCTTGTTCCCCACTGTGCAGGCTTTACACCAGAGCACTGATCTACTGAAGTACGAAACTAGAATGATCACTAGGCATCACTTCTTCTGGAAATTGTAACCAGACAATGAGGAACTGTGGGGGAAATGAAACAATACACAAATCAACACATTCATGCTAGTAAAGTGCGTGGGAGGACATAGTGCTTACCTGCAGCATACTGTTCAACTTGGCAGTCTTTTGAAACTTGTATAAGCAGAAAAGCACAGATAATGTATTTACAGTGGAATTGGGCTGATCTCAATTAGTCATAATTGTCATGGACAGGGAAAAATTCAGGAAGCGCCTTCCTCGTATTGTTTATAACATCGTGCAGTATCAGGAGTTGAACAATGACTACAGTAACCTCACTCAGTTCTGAGCCGATCTCACACTCATGATCTGGATGAAATAAACCTAGTCAGAATCGAAACTGGAAAAAAATAAAACCTCACGATTGGGGAAGAAGACAAAGCAGTGCTGTTTGGCTTTACAAAGACAGTACAGTGTGGCAGACAGGCTGAGCATGGTGACTAACAATACCAAGAAGCACAGTGACCAAGTACAATTGGTCAGCAGCTTTCTATAGAGAACGGCAGACACCGTTAAATCTGTCTGACTTTAAAAGCAGAGAATATTTAACAATGCTAAGCATAACGGCAGAGAATAGTTTTATTTCTAAAAAAGGGTAAATTACTTAGAGAATATTGAACAAGCATTGCATCTGTGAGAGGAACACAGGAAGTGCTGTGCTCACTCAGTCACAGACACAAGCCCACATGTTCCTTACTAGACTCTTAAGTTTCCACAAACCTTACAGTATTGTGATTAAGTTTTATAGCTTCAGACTGTAATTTGTTCAGCTTTGTACATGGTCTTCATATTTCAATCTTGTGACTATAATGATTTATTTATTTTTGGTCATTCTAGGACGTTATCTATAAATTGTTAATGAGCAAGCTATGTATGTTTGTTTTTGTTTTTTTTAGCTTCTGAAACAAGCACTAAGGATTAATTTTGCGAATCTGTAAAGCCATTTTTGTGTCTTATCGATACACTGTGAACTGTAGACATATTAGTGGGTCATGTATAGTTGTAATGTAATGCATGAGAGGATCCAGTTGAGGATGGACTGTTTCTCCAGACAGGCTTGGCTCTGTTATCATTAGCTCGGCCAAAGAATGTGGCATGGCAAACTAAACTGCCCGAGTGCAGCGAGGGACTGATGAAGCGTGAAGAAGCAGCACAGTCTAGACGAGTGTCAGGAACAACAGAGCAGGGAGATTCCCAGCAGAGAGAGGAAAATCCGACGTCCTGAATGACAATTCGTGTTCCAAAATAACAGGAAACCAGTTCTCCATCTGTGACATTGTTCTGTACTTTACCAACTTCTTGTTGTAGCAAGCGTTTTCTCTTTTACACATAAGAAAATGATGTTTAACAAATGATCCAATAAAGAAACTTGGTTTAGTGGTCATTTTGTTGGAGATTATGGAGAGATTCTCAATGTGCCCTAATACAGGATGTTTGGGAGTTTTTTTTTTGTTTTTTTTGACCATGAGTTCTCAAACTTTTCCAGTCAGTCTCCTTCAACTGTAAAATATCCCCTCCCCAAATTAAGACTCATTATTTAAATGTCTACAATATTATTTTGATTATTTATTGAACATGTTTTATTTGTGTAAACACTGTGCAGACAGGGCACATTTAGATCGAACACCATTAACAGGATTGAATTTACACCAATTTAATTCCACTGACTACAATAACTCAATAATTGTACAAATTTTCTTCGTGACCTAAACATATATTTGAAATATTTACAAAAATTTTGTTTTGAGATATTTAGAAACATATTTTTGGTCTGTTATTTGTCTTTCATGACATTATTGATATTCATAGACCTATGTTTTGTCAAATGGCAAATAATTGATTGTGTGTTCTTGGTTTGTTTTGTGCAGCCACAGCACCTGGCAGGAGGCCCTTTTGAACCAGTGTCTGCTTCAGTGATGTTTTGACCCCATGAGCCACACCAGTGTCACTGAGCCGTCTGAACTCGGACTGATGAGGTCACTTGACAAGCCTTGGTTTTGCTGCAGCGTAAAGCAGGGACTTTGAAATCTCTGACTTTCATCGGTGTCTGTATTGTAGAGCACATTATATAATACAGTATATACACAGTATACTGGGTGTTTTTTTGGGAACTGCATGATAAGCATCAGTGGGAGGGCAGAGGACTTTGGATACAGGGCCAAATGTGACAGGGCTATTAATATCTATTTTCTTAGAGGGGGAATTATGTTATGTATGAGCAGGATTTCTGCCACCAGTAAAATGCTGACGGTGCTCAGTTGTACATCCCCATGATTTTCTTTTAACATTTTATGTTTGATATCTACTTTTAAAGTGATAATAGCCATTACAGAGGTTTGAAACCTGGACCATCTAACTTTGCGTTCTTTTATTTTTATTTTATTTTTTAAGACTACAGTATGTATGCTTTTTTTTTTTTCCCCTCTCATAATAGTATATTTATTAAAATGTTTAATTACAAAAATGGATACATATTGAATTTTTATGTTCCATTGGCCTTTTTGCTTTTTGTGACCGTATGCATTGTTTCTCAAATGGAGCATTAATGACGCCTTAAATGATTACAGTTTCAAACTTGTGTGTGTGAAGTTCATGTTTCCTGTCGCCTCTATTTCTCTCTCTCTCCCTCTCTTACACATGTACACTAACACATCTTTGACTAAATCCTCAATCTATTATATGGTCTTAGGGTTATGGTCTAACTAAATCCTTAGTAGAACCAGAAGATATGACCACAATTTTGCATTAAATTCTCTTATTAATATATAACACTGAATTGGATCATGCCATAGTACACACTTTTGATCTTTAAGATCTGCCACATCTACTTTGATCAAAAGATGCAGTTTATTTATTGGTGCCTTGAATAGTGAAGGCTAGAACAGACTTACTTTACCCAGTAATTTAACAGCATCCCTATTAGTGTTTTGACTTGGGCACAGTCTCATTGTTTAAGTAGTATCATCAATTTCCAAAACATTAGCTGTACCATTAAAAACTGTTCAAGCCAACACTAGTGGAGAAAATGTAGCAGCAAAATGACATTACAAAGAGCAGAATGTCTTTCCGAAGTCGACAAAAGGACAATAACCTTATCAGCGAGGCTACAAAAAAGATTCAGAGCAGCATTGAAGGAGCGGCAGGAATGTCTGCCAAGTACTGCTCACACATTGCACTGCATCTCATATTCTTCCTGTCTGCTATATAGAGTTCGCTGAAGAACATACAAGCCCACCTAAAATTTGCCACAATGTGTTCAATTATCTCAAATGAAGTGAACAAAATACTGAATATGGATGTTTTAAAAAGGCCTAGCTCTAGATCCTATTGAAAACATGTGGGATGACTAGAAGAAAGCTGTGCCCAGGACATTTGAGCTTACTCTTATAGACTTTAATCATTTTTGCTAGGAGAGTGATTGCTTTATCACAAAAAATGGAGAGGTGTCTCAGAAAAAACTGAAAATATTATTTTGAAAAGTTTTAACCTCGTTAATGCAACTTAATGTACAGTTTTCAGATTTCAACCTAACCACCAATGTGGAAAAGTGTATCATTGTTTTTTGTTGTTTTTTTTACTTCATCTATTTATCTAGCTAAAATCAAGTAGGGGTGTGTAGATTTTCTATAACCTATACAATACAAAAAAACTAATTCAAAACAACTAAAAAGTTGTTTTGAATGAGTTTTTTTGTATTGTCACTTCCAAAAAACTAGATTACCCTGTTTATTCTTTAAATAATTAAAGTAATTCATTCATTCATTCATTTTCTCCCGCTTATCCGTTATTCGGGTCACGGGGGCAGCAGTCTAAGCAGGCCCCCGCCTTCGACTGCTGCCCAATCCTCACAGCACCGTCCCTTACGGTCCCTCCTGCAGGTGGTGATTCCACAGGAAGGCGGCCCCACGTCACTCCGACGTCACGGACCTTGATATTTCCCTCGTAAGGGACCCCCGGAGCATAGAGGGTTAAGGGCCTTGCTCAAGGGCCCAAGAGTGGCAGCCTGGCGATACCGGGGCTTGAACCCCAGACCTTCCGATCGGCAACCCAGCGCCTCAACCGCTGGAGCCACCACTCCCCCATAATTAAAGTAATTTAAATTAATGTGTGCCTAAAATGTTGTACATTTTTTTAGATTTTCTTATCTAAAAAAAAAAAAAAAAGATCCAGTTATTATTCTCCACTCCATTAGATGGCAGTGTTGTATCAGTCTGTAGGATAATTGCCAACACCAATCCTTCAGTTCATTAGCTGGTTTATTTTTTATAGAGGGCGTAAGTAATTTTACTTAAAATATTAAAACTAAACGATTTATCATGTTAATTAATAGACAGCAAACCGTAAATATGCGCAAAAATAGAAAAACTACTATTATTGTGAAGAGGACTGTGTGCAGAGGCTCCGCCATGTTTGCTGAGTCTGATGGTTTCTTATGTTCCTGCAGCTGTAAATAATCCCAGCACTGATACAATGAAAACAGTTTTTGTGACAGTTGGAACAACTTCGTTCGACGACCTGATAACCAGCCTGAGTTCCGAAGAAGTTGTAAAGGTAGGTAGTTTTTGTTAAACGTATATTAGCATCTACCAGGTAGTAAATGATAGCTGGATACAGAAACATCTTTATCTACTGGACACGTGATTAGAAATTCAGTAAGTAAAGCAACATGCTCGAGCTAAAATTATGCAATTTTCACGTTATTGTCTATTTTTTCTTCATTTCCAACCCCAGGCTTTAATACAGCGAGGATACACGGACGTGGTGCTCCAGGTTGGCCAGGGTTCCTATGTTCCTGATGCACACAGCTGCCCTGGACTGAGACTGCAGACTTTCCGATTTAAAAAATCCATCGCTGAAAACATTCAGAACGCGCATCTGGTCATTAGTCATGCTGGTAAGAAGATAAACCTGGTCAAATCCATAAACCTTCTTTTTAAATAAGAATGTAAAATTCACTTTAGAAAACAGAGATGTGCAGGTGAGGGACATGTTCTATTCCAAGAAAGTAAATATAATAAAATGTGGAATTATACTATTAATAAACAAATCATTACTATTTAATCTGTTATAATGTCATTTATACACAATTCTATTCGTTCGGATGTAATCCATGAAATGCAGAGAGCTTTGCCTCACGTCGAATTGCGCAATACCATTCACACTGACTGAGAATCTCACCAATATACTGTTTGTAGACTCCTATTTGCGTGTCATCGCCTTTCAATAATAAAAAACAAAAGTTCTATGAGAGGCAGCCATTACCCCTGCCGCATGGGGGCGGCAAAGAGCACGAGTACTGATTATTTTCAATTCCATTCTATTTTGTTTGTCTAGCACTCTTAACAATGGCCATTGTCCCAAACAGCTTTACAGAGATAAGGAGATTATACAATCTTAATTAATAAGTTTTACCCCTTATAAATCAATCCCCAATGAGCAAGTAGAGACTGTGGCAATAAAAAAATTGCTTGAGATTGTATAAGGAAGAAACCTTGAGAGGAACCAGTCCAGATATATTTCAACCTTCAGACATCAGGAGTTTATGAAATGCTGAAACAAGCTCATCTGGCACCAAAAGCCAGGCCATGGTTAAAATTGTGGGGAGCATCTCGTTTCTTACCCTGATGTTTGATGTAAACATGAAATGAAATGGTTTCTATTAAAGAATGTACATTTTAAAGATTGTGCAGATTTGCGAGTGTATGTATGTATGTATGTGTGTGTGTGTGTGTGTGTGTGTATATATATGGTATAAAGCATGTATTTTCAAGTTTCCCATTGCTATTTTAAACTTATATAATAAATATAGCAGTTCAGCATGTAACAGTAACCTAGAAAAAAAAGATTATAGTGAGTTGCTCACTATACTGTGCTAACACAAAAGAAAAAAAAAAATCAACACGGTCTAGGTTTTAAGATTGATAACACATGAAAGGAAGTTGTGGTGACTAGCTCTCTTGGTGTGTAGAATTGAGAAGTGCCTGCCTGGTGGAACCGCTGAAACGGGGTTGCCTGGGTGGGTGGGGTCTTGGATCAGTTTTTTGGCTCATGTCCTCTAGTGGTAAACAAGTCGTTAATGAACTTGAGTAGGTGTACAACATTCTTCTGAGCACAACAGATTACTTTTTTGTAATAGTTTCACAGAGTGAAAAGAGGAGGAGGGGAACCACAGAGATAGAGGATGTAAGAATTATTTTGAATGTCTCTGTAAAACGTAAGAATTCTCTTGAATGTCTCTGTATCTCTGAACCATCATTTTGAGATATATTGATGTTCCTCATCCTTTCAAAGAGAAAATTTCCCCACGGCCTAGGCATGTGATGATCTGCCCTGAAATGTGAAAGGGTTGAAAGTGCTTACATTGGTGCTGTAGATAGACAGAGGTAGGTGCGATTGTCAGCCTCTGTGGACAAATCTCAATATGTGAGGGATCAGCTACAGGATTTTGTGCTCATGCTGCAAATTGTGGTCCATTTATGCAGCACTCTGACACGTCATTTTTTTTTTTTTTTTTTTTTTTTTTTTTTTTTTTTTATGAGACCCAGAGATATCCTCAGCAAACCTGATTAGTTTGACCTAGTGGTTGAAAGGAAAACAGTATATAAAGAATATAGTAGTGGAAAGAGTACTCACCCTTGAGGTGCACCAATACAGACCAATAGTGATCCGTTAGAGTCCGATGAAATATTTTCTTATCCACACATACTGCCTCCTGTTTATAATTAATTTAGAAATCTACTGACTGATTTCAGGTGGCACATCCACCTGGAGAAGCGTGGCATGCAGTGATTTAGGGGTGAGGGTATGAAAAGGTGAACAAGTGTAAGTCCAAAAAAAACAAAAAAAAACAATTGCAGCTTAGATACCAGTGTTGTCCAGAGTTAAGGATCCTGATTGGGGCTTGGGTTCATAAAAAAATGAAATTGGCAATTTGGTGTGGCTTGATCGGGGGTTTTTTTGTAAGCATTTTAGAATCTGTTACACGGTGTTCTTCTGGTTTGTTTAAAACTGAGGTTATTATGCCTTTCTAGGTGCTGGGAGTTGTCTGGAGGTTTTAGGAGCTGGAAAGCCTCTTCTTGTCGTTGTTAACGATAAATTAATGGACAACCATCAGCTGGAGCTAGCCAAGCAACTGCAGGCTGAAGGTCATCTCCTCTACTGTACATGCAGGTTTGGGTCATGTGGTTCTCTTACATCTATTCACATACACCGATCAGGCTTAACATTATGACATCAGGCTTAACATTATAACATTATGTGGAATATATTAGACAGCAAGTGAATATTTTGTCCTTAAAGTTGATGTGTTAGAAGCAAGAAAAGCGAGTTTGACAAGGGCCGAATTGTGATGGCTAGATGACTGGGCCAGGGCATCTTCAAAACTCTTGTGGGATGTTCCCTGTCTGCAGTGCTCAGTATCTTTCAAAAGTGGTCCAAGGAAGGAACAGTGGTGAACCGGTTACAGGTTCATGGGAGCGAAAGCTGGCCTGTGTGGTCCGATCCAGCAGACAAGCTCCTGTAGCTTAAACTGCTAAAGAGGTTTATGCTGGTTCTGATAGACAGATGTTAGAATACACAGTGCATTGGGGTTGGGTAGCCACAGACCCTTCAGGGTGCGCATGCTGAGACCCGTCCACTGCTGAAAGCACCGACAGTGTGCACGTGAGCATCAGAACAGGACCACGGAGCGATGCAAGAAGGTGGCCTGGTCTGATGAATCATGTTTACTTTTACATCACGTGGATGGCCGGGTGCGTGTGCATCACTTAACTAGGAAACACATGGCACAGGATGCACTATGGGAAGAAGGAGGGGGGCAGTGTGATGCTTTGTGCAACGTTCTGCTGGGAAACCTTGGGTCCGGCCGTCCATGTGGATGTTGCTTTGACATGTCCCACCTACCTAAGCATTGTTGCAGACTATATACCCTTTAATGGCCTGTGGCCTCTTTCAGCAGGATAATGCACCCTGCCACAAAACAAAAAGCTTGGCCTCCAAATTCTCCAGATCTCAATCCAATCAAGCATCTGTGGGATGTGCCTGACAAACAAGTCCAGATCCAAGATCTGCTGCTAACATCTTTGTGCCAGATACCACAGCACACCTTTGGTTGCAAAAGTGGGACCAACACAACATTAGGCTGGTGGTCAGAATGTTAAGCCTTAACGGTTTATATGCTCCTTTATCCAATTGTCATGCATGCTCCTTGTACATTCTTTAGTAATTTTTTTATTAGGTATACTTTGCTGACTGAAGCCTGTAGCGTTTCTGTGCTATAGAATTTATTATTTTAATTATCTTATTGTGTCATCTTTATATTTTCCAGATTACCCTTTTTTTTGGCATATTTATCTGATTCTTAGTGCCAAAAGCTTATTTGTATGTGTGCATGTGATATGTTAGGAAATCACACACTAATCAGCAGGTTTTAATGGAATATAAAGTATACATTTTGCATATTATATAGGCCTCAGGTTTCAGAACCTCACTTTTTTTTTCTTTCTTCCCTATTTTAGCACTCTTGCAGAGACTCTGCGTGACATGAACCTGTCCACACTGCTACCATTCCAGAGTGGCCAGCCTGAAAACTTTGCCCAGTTTTTGGACAAAGCAGTTGGATTTGTTTGAGAAGTGCTGGATAAATCAGTAGGGAGATGAACTGCACAGCAAACCATTTTTAGTAAAATAGCAGACTGCCACTGATTTTATCAGAACAAAGACTGTGACAAACTAATCAAAAAGGAATATTGTATTGATCCTTTCTTATCTTTACTATGCAGAAATTGATTTCAGTAGCGACTATATAATGTTATGAATATTTCTTTTAAAAAATGATTAATAAAGTATTTTTCTGTTAAGACCGTCCCACTCAAACGTCTTTTCCTTGAACGGACTACGTAAGTGTGACGCAGTCACCTAACACGTGGGAGGGAGTTTAAAATGCAGAAGCATGTTCTAACCTACATCCTCCCTTGGGTGAGCAGAGTCTGTTACAGTACTCTCTCTTTTGCTCTCTCTCTCTCTCTCGTTGTTTTTTTTTTTTTGTTGTTTTTTTTTTATGAGCACGTTATTATGATTTGTTTAATAGTGCCTGTGATTGTATTCTTTTTTCAAGGATGCTGGTCTAGTAAGTCAAAAATACTCTTTAATTAAACAATTATGGTTTTAATGATTTAATAAGTTCGGTAACAACATATAAGAGCGGTTACCAGATGTTTAAAATGAACCAGTTAATTGTAAATGTAGTACAGTTTTACAATATAAAAAAAGAAATGTAAACAAATTTAAAAAAGATATATATTATTGTCATTGGTTTTGAGTTCACCCTCAGTGAAAATATAGTCTGGAAAGTTTGGAGGGGATTCCCCCTGTGTCACTTGACATTACGATTTGTGCTGATTAACAAACTATTATTAAATTTTTCTTTTTTTTACAGTTGTGTATATTTATATAGCAACTGCATGTATTTGTTTGTCCGGTGTAACATCTTTAAGCTATAGGCTTTCCGACATGGAAAAGCCTCGAGCGGAAGGTTTTATGGTTACATGAGAGTCAAAATTTTGTATTAATTTATGGGAAAAAAAAACGGTGAGTAAGCGTTTTTGTAGCTGATACAGTGTAGGTGGGGATTCAAGAGCTGTCTTTTTTTTTTTTTTACAGATATTTCCCAGCATGCAATTATAACATGTTCTTTAATTCATTGATTTGGCACGTTTTATGCTGGATGCCCTTCCTAACGCAACCCTCCCAATTTATCCTGGCTGTGCAACCCTAATAGCTGGGTTTGTTCTTTAATTAATAATTGAGGTAAAACCATTGTCAGGTTACAAGAAATAACACACTTTATGCTGTTATTGAGGAAAAATCAATGTTTTGTCGCTAAGGTTTGGGCAGCATCACACTCCTTGTTGGATTGTATTCTCATTCGGGTGTGACTGTAGAGACCAGTGGAGCATTAGCACTAATAAATACCGACAGATACCCATTTCTTATTTCTAGTTGGATGAATTTGGCTCTTCAGTATTAGATCCGTTAACAGCACGATACCAGCATTCTGACTTCTGTTTCCTTTGGGTAAAAGACTCAACCAAAATTTCCATACGTGTTCTATTGTGTTCTGGAGATCATATCTTGTATTCCAGGTGCAGATGTGAGCTGTAACAGCGTGGATTCCAATGTCAGCATCAGCTGTTTGATCATCAATCTCGAGTATGTCGAGTGTAACTGGACTAAACCACAGATGCAGCAAACAAACTACACCTTTAGCAGTTTGTGAGTTTGCGTACCACAGCTTTCATCGCAGCATCTTCACCATGGTTGGTCTCTTTCTGTTATTTATTGCTGGCATAGACATTAATGCATTTCTTGCTCATTAGATTTGGGCGTGATCCGCAAGTTCAAGAGTGTCAGGAGTATCTTCGAGAGCAAAATCACAACGTAGGCTGCCGGATTCCTCTTAATGACTCGGAACGGCGGTTTCATTCTTTTGATGCAAAGCTCTCCGATGGTGGAAATCAGTCCATCTGTAAAAAGTACCCAGAAATGAAAAAGATAGGTAAGAGAGAACATCAGAGGGACTTTATCTGATGTGCAGCTCTGTTCTTGCCGATTTATATTATTTGAATTTCAAGTGATTTGTCAAACCTATATTGTTTATTTCAACAAATAAAATGAGCATGCTAAAAATTTGTTAGGTTAAGAAAACTATTTTGAAGTTATTCTGGAGGAATATAAGATTCATATGTGCTTCTATTTTACATCCCATCTCACATTAAGTCCCCCATTTACTGTTCTAATAACCTTCACTAAATTTCACTAGATGTTGGAGTGGAGATTTGTGTGAGATTTATTCAGCCACAAGGGTGTTAGTAAAGTCAGGCCTGTGGTTACGGTCAGCATTTCAATTCGTTCTAAAGTGTTCAAAGTGTTCAGTAGTGTTAAGGTCAGAGCTCTATCGCAGTGCACATAAGACAGGGGTCACCAAAGTGGCCAGGTAGCCCGCAAGGACCACATGAGTAGCCCACGGGCCTTTTCTAAAAATAGCTGTTTCCTAATTTGTTGAATCATTGTTGATAATTATTGCGAAAAAATCATTAAGATGAATATCATTTATTATTAATAATAACATATAGTAAAAGGTAAAGTGAGCAAATATGTTATTTCAGATCAAACTGAAAACTGTGTGTATCAAACTGGTAGCCCTTCACATTAATCGGTACTTAAGAAGTAGCTCTCGGTTTCAAAAAGGTTTGTCACCCCTGACATAAGATCTTCCACTCTGACCGATGTAAATCATATATTCACTTTTTTCCAGGGGCATTGTAATGCTGGAACAGGTTTGAGTTTCCTAGTTCAAGTAAAGGAAAAATGTAATGCTACCACAAGCAAAGATATCATGTAAAGTTGGGTAACAACTTGTGTTAACAGTTTGGGGAAGAATTCCACACGGTTGGAAAGTGTCAGGCTTCCAAATACATTTGTCCCTATATTGTGTGTTTCTCATAGAAAAAGCAAATAAATCTTTATTATTGAGTTATTATTTTGATTACTGCGCTTTTAATCCTGACCTCAGTAGCAAATGTTGAATTAATTGTAATGATAATTGTAATAAAAATGTGTTCTGTGAGAAAATGTTTGAGAATTCAGAGACCTCAATTAATAGTACTTACTGTTGTCCAATGTTGAAGAAGGCCACTTTGTGAACAGTTGATTATGTTCATGGATTTATTATTGAACGTAATCCACATTTTTGGATTTTGATTCATATGTCAGATGCAACTTTCAAGCAATTTACAATATTACCCCTTTAGCTCTGATGGACTGCTGATTAAGTGTGTGCTGTTTGTGTGTCCAGTGAAGCTCCACCCTCCCTCTAACATCTCTGTGAACTCAAGTAGTCGAGAAGGAGAGGTCTGTGTGCGCTGGACTATAAGCAAAATCAAGCCTCATTGTGTGAACTTTACAGTAGGCTATCAGAAAGACTCTGGCCTATGGAAGGTAAGCAGCCTGGCTTAATGCAGAAATATTACTGTAAACGAGTACAGGTTTCCTCGTTTTCAGAAATCAATGACCTGTGCATTCATGTGAAGTAGGGTATAAATATACAGGGTAATAATACAGTGAAGAGCTAAAATGGATGGATATATAATATAGGACAATATATGGAGCGAGTAGTGTTGCCTTCTCAAAGCTTCATGATCCTGAGTTCAAACCTGAACTGCTTAGAATGTTATGTTCTAATGCATGTCTGAGTGTGTGTGCGCTTGTCTGTCAGTTTGTCTGTGTTTGTGTGTGTGTGTGAGAGAGAGAAAAAGAAAGTAAATCTGTGTCTGTATGTCTAAATATTCATATCTGTCTGTCTAGGTGTGTGTGTGAGAGAGCGTGCAAGAGTGTGTGTGTGTGTGTACATCAGTTTGCTATTTTCTACGCTCCTTTCACGATGTGCACATTTCCTCCCTGCATTTATTTGGAATTTATTTAGCATCTCTCCTTTTGACCCATACAGTTCTCCACTCCAAAGAGCTCGACTTCATTCTGCGTGTCTCCTGTCTCCAGTGGAGTCGTTTATACATTCAAAGTAAGAAGCGGCATCTCGGATATGTGTGGACCTTCTAATTTCTGGAGCGACTGGAGTGATCCAGTACAATGGATCAACAATGGTACCAGTTTGTGGAGATGTTCAGTACAACGCCAAGAAAAAAAAAACATGTTCACCAGTAATCTTGTTGTCTCATATGTATTTATTTTTAGAAGGAGATGTGAGTTTGGGACAGCCTCAGTCTTTTTGGCATATATTGGGAAGTGTAGTGGCAGTCATAACCTTCATCATCCTTGTATTACTGCTGATCTATAGCGAACGGTAAAGCGGACACTCAGATTTACACATATTTAGTGTTTTGCCTGTTTGTTTGTTTTTTTGTTTGTTTTGTTTGTTTAATTGCATCTTACTTTTTTACTTAAAGTATTAGAGTTTCTGTGGCACCTGACCCAACCAAGAGCCTCCAGGATTTATTCAAGAAATATAATGGCAATGTTGAGGTATCTACACATTCTATCTACTTTATTGTTACTTGCAATGGTTTAACCCGAAACTTTTCCCTCACACCATTTTCCATATCCTTCTCTTCAGAGCTGGGTTTATATCTCCAGAGAGCTGAAGGATGCTTTTGATCCAGATTACACAGAGTCTCCATGTGTTGTAAGTGAACCAAGTCCCGCTCTTGAGACTAAAACTAAGGACGTTCCTACGGAGCAGCCTGTCTCTTAAACCTGGCGTACTCTCTTATTGCTGCTATGGAATCCAAGCCACCTGGGAGATTTACATTTTAACTTTACTTTATTTGGCTGCTCTTTTAATCAGAGACTGAAGCAGGATGAACTTAATTCAGATTTTTTCATACCGAACATGAGTTTACCTAGTCATTATAAATGTATGTGATCGTGCTACTTATCCAAGTTAATGTTGGCAGTGCTCGTGCTTCATTCTGCCTTACTTGGATTAGAAGTTTCTCTTCTGTTCCACATGTTTCTGATGGTGAAACACCACCTCAGCCAAACTGAACGAAGGCCTGCTATAGGAAATTGTTTACGGCAGTAAGTAGCAGGGGTTATTTAAAAGGCTTGTTTTTCTTTCTTTTTTTTTTTTTTTTTAGCAGATGTACTTTATTCTAAATAATAAATGTACTTTATTCTAAATAAATAAATAACTGATGTTTGATTTGGGCGTCTCTACTGTTCTCTACTGTGATAACAGTGCAGGCATTATTAAGAAGTGGAGTGCTTCTCAGTTTAAATTTGACCCTTTATGGAGAGTAGATATCATCTCAATGTGGAAGGTGCTACTCTCATTTCTGGTATCAAAAACAAGCCTAGTCAAGGCATTGCTGAGGTGTTACTCAGGTTTTTCCATATAAAAATAATAGGTCTGTACCCTGAGCTAAACTTAATCAAAAACTGTCAGAAATTCCCACACGGTTTGTGCAAGTAATCAGGATAAATGCCAGATTTAGGGCACTGAATAGTGATCTGAGGCTAGCCTTCTAAACTGGCCAAGGAGATTATTTCTAATGATACATTGACATTACAAAGTAATGTGTATAAGACTTTTGTAGTACTCCTTTATAACTGTTTATGAACATAGGCAACAAGGAACCGATTATGATTTTCGGCAGGAATTTGCAGACCTCTGGAACGTGGTATCATTAGAAACAAAAAAAATTACTGGAAACTTCAATATTTATTTTAATCAGAATATAAAAAGACTTTTTTAGCAGAAAAAAAAAAAGTCTTTTTATTCAGACATATAAAAGTGAGTAGCAGGTGAGCTGCATTTCAGTGTTTGTGTAGATACTGTGGTTTGCCAGTACAGGGCAGAGGAGGTCTATCTTAAGGGCTTCGTGTGTGTGTGTGTGTGTGTGTGTGTGTGTGTGTGTGTGTGTGTGTGTGTGTGTGTGTGTGTGTGTGTGTGTTTGGGGGGGTGGTTCTTAAGGTATGTGTCCCAGGATTCGGCTGTAGGATGGCAGCTGTCTTCCAGTTCTTTTTTTTTTTTTTTTTTTTTTTTTAATATAATTTGGGCCTCCAAATCTGCTAATATTCCCCTCTGATTAAGAAATATATATTGCTAAATAAACGAATAGTCAGTGATTGTGATATGGTTTGTTTAAGCAACTTGGAGCAATTCTGAAATCAAGGCAGTTCTTCCTTTTCATGACTTGAAGAAAATGTATTCGTGCTGTATTTGGGCATCCGTATTGCGAAACGCAGCTGTAAGATTACTCAGCGACACCAGAAGAAGAGATTTACAACTGACTGAATCTTAAGCCAAGAGTGAAGAATGTCCTACCAGCCTTCACTCCTGGCCAACATCAGTCACATGATGAAGCAGACCAGTCTCAGATGTCTTTATGGTTATAAACAGAGCCTTAGTGGTATGAAATAATTTACCAGAATATAAGTGTTTTTTTTTTTTTTTCTTTTTTTTCTTTTTTTTGTAAAACCCTGAGCTCTACTTAGTGCGCTAAAGGGTATACTGTTGATATGGTAACCATGATGTTATTTACAATTAAAGCATGTTTTGATTCATAGCATAGACCTTTTTAAAAGATCATTTTTTTTTTATTAATTTAATCATCCTTTAAGGTTAAGGTATACATGTAAGTAATTAAAAAGATGAATAATGTAATATTAATAATGAGACATTATTCTATAATTTGTAAATCTTTGCCCGATGACCTTTCATGATCAGTTTTGTATAAATTGTAAATGCCAGGGATACCAGAGCAATAAAAAAATTACTTAAAAATAAGTTTGCTGTTTTTAAATGATCCTCCACACTTTTGAGATGATGTTCCACTACATTTTAGATTTGGAGATCTGTGCATGACTTTGTGGTAGCAGTTTGCGGAAGAACAACATATGACTGGAAAAGTCCCAATAGTTTTGTCCATGTAGTGTTTTATCTGCAGTTTTTGAGAATGTGAATGGAGTAGATAATGTGCTCTGTCATAATTCTTCGGTTTTTTTTGTTTGTTTACTATTTGGAGAACACATGGTATCTAGCCAGTAGAGCATTACAGACATCAGGCTGTTAAATCGCACACATGTGACTGTCTGTCTGCTTTACTGTGTATGTGTTTATATGTATAATAGTGTCATTGTTTGGTCAGCATAATTCTTGCAAAATGGAATCTGCATACTCCAGAAACATGGTTTTCTAATGGGACCATAATTTGACCTGATTTGATCAGTTATTTGGCCACATAATTAAATATTTATAATAAAATGTTTTGGCCATTTCAAAGCATATCCCATATTATTATCAGCATTCTCCCACTGATATACCCCATGTTCCTCGATCCCCTAGAATTAAGAGACTACAGTGTATATATATTAATTTTTTGGGAAAGTGGGTGGGGTTGGGTAAGAGTATAAGTAATTGTAGAAACATTGTACTAATTTGTTGACTGCTAATTCAAAAAAGGTTCATGGCTGTTAGTCAGCATTCAGTTTAAATAAGAAAAAGTTCATGTCCCAGACTGCATGATATTTTCCTCATTACACCTTTATATAATCGCTGGTGGTGCACTTTTTTTTACACCATAATGGTGGTGTTTCCCCCCCCCGTATAATACCAGTTAATGTAAATCCTGTCATTAGACAGCAATTTGTCAACAATTACAATTTGTATTATTTAAGTAGACATTTCACTTTATAGTCACCTTTTATTTTTGTCGATTGTCTATGAAACAAGTTACCGATATCACCTGCTTTTTTCCCTCTTCTTCATGATTATACTAATATTGAAAGCACTAAGCACTAACCTTTTTAACCCTAACCCACTAACTTTTAAAATAAATAGTAAATAAATGTTTCCTTACCATTGAACATATTATATGCTTATTCTTTATTACATAGTACTTTTTTTCTTTATAATATTAGATTAAATAAAAATTTTACATATGACTGAGTATGACATATAGTGAAATGCTTTTTTATGACTGCCCAACATCTAAACAGGAAAAAGAAATACAATTTAAAGATAAAAAATAAAAAGAGTAAAGTAACAGAAAAAATAATACAATAAAGTGTACAAGTATGAAATATGAAAATATAATCTGACTATAAAGTATGAAAAGGTTAAGAATAAAAAAAAAATATATATATATATATATATATATATATATATATATATATATATATATATATATATATATATATACACAGTGAGGAAAATAAGTATTTGAACACCCTGCTATTTTGCAAGTTCTCCCAATAGAAATCATGGAGGGGTCTTAAATTGTCATCGTAGGTGCATGTCCACTGTGAGAGACATAATCTAAAAAAAAAAAAATCCAGAAATCACAATATATGATTTTTAAACTATTTATTTGTATGATACAGCTGCAAATAAGTATTTGAACACCTGTCTATCAGCTAGAATTCTGACCCTCAAAGACCTGTTAGTCTGCCTTTAAAATGTCTACCTCCAATACATTTATTATCCTAAATTAGATGCACCTGTTTGAGATCGTTAGCTGCATAAAGACACCTGTCCACCCCATACAATCAGTAAGAATCCAACTACTAACATGGCCAAGACCAAAGAGCTGTCCAAAGACACTAGAGACAAAATTGTACACCTCCACAAGGCTGGAAAGGGCTACAGGGAAAATGCCAAGCAGCTTGGTGAAAAAAAGGTCCACTGTTGGAGCAATCATTAGAAAATGGAAGAAGCTAAACATGACTGTCAATCTCCCTCGGACTGGGGCTCCATGCAAGATCTCACCTCGTGGGGTCCCAATGATCCTAAGAAAGGTGAGAAATCAGCCCAGAACTACACGGGAGGAGCTGGTCAATGACCTGAAAAGAGCTGGGACCACCGTTTCCAAGGTTACTGTTGGTAATACACTAAGACGTCATGGTTTGAAATCATGCATGGCACGGAAGGTTCCCCTGCTTACACCAGCACATGTCCAGGCACGTCTTAAGTTTGCCAATGACCATTTGGATGATCCAGAGGAGTCATGGGAGAAAGTCATGTGGTCAGATGAGACCAAAATAGAACTTTTGGGTCAAAATTCCACTAAACGTGTTTGGAGGAAGAAGAATGATAAGGAACCATCCCAAGAACACCATCCCTACTGTGAAGCATGGGGGTGGTAGCATCATGCTTTGGGGGTGTTTTTCTGCACATGGGACAGGGCGACTGCACTGTATTGAGGAGAGGATGACCGGGGCCATGTATTGCGAGATTTTGGGGAACAACCTCCTTCCCTCAGTTAGAGCATTGAAGATGGGTCGAGGCTGGGTCTTCCAACATGACAATGACCTGAAGCACACAGCCAGGATAACCAAGGAGTGGCTCTGTAAGAAGCATATCAAGGCTCTGGCATGGCCTAGCCAGTCTCCAGATCTAAACCCAATAGAGAATCTTTGGAGGGAGCTCAAACTCCGTGTTTCTCAGCGACAGGCCAGAAACCTGACTGATCTAGAGAAGATCTGTGTGGAGGAGTGGGCCAAAATCCCTCCTGCAGTGTGTGCAAACCTGGTGAAAAACTACAGGAAACGTTTGACCTCTGTAATTGGAAACAAAGGCTACTGTACCAAATATTAACATTAACTTTCTCAGATGTTTAAATACTTATTTGCAGCTGTATCATACAAATAAATAGTTAAAAAAATCATACATTGTGGTTTCTGGATTTTATATTTTATTATGTCTCTCACAGTGGACATGCACCTACGATGACAATTTCAGACCCCTCCATGATTTCTAAGTGGGAGAACTTGCAAAATAGCAGGGTGTTCAAATACTTATTTTCCTCACTGTATATATATATATATATATATATATATATATATATATATATATATTCACATACATGAATTAAACAGAAGGGATGGATGGATATGTATGACATTATTGACAGAAGTACAGATTAAAGTGACAGTGTAATTGTCATCCATGTGCTGGTATAAGAAATGTAAAAGTGAATGTAAAAGTGAAAATTAAAGTCATGCTGTGCTAGTCCAGATGGAGAGAGAGGTCCGGTACTAGTTCCTGGGTGTTTCCTGGTTTTAACTCCAAATGGCCTGTGGGAAAATGCTCCTCCTCATTCTCTCTGCGTTTGCTTTCAAGGAGCGAAAGCGCTTCCCTGAATGTAACGGAGAAATATTCCAATGTTGGGATGGCTGAGGTTCTCCACAATCTTCCTGGCCCTGTTCCGGCACCCCGTGCTGTAGATGTCCTGCAGGTCAGGGAGCTCAGTGCGGATGGTAGGTTCAGCTGATCGTACCACCCTCTGGAGGACTCGCCTGTCCTGCACGGTGTTGTTCCTGAACCAGGAAGTGATGCTACCCGTTAGGACGCTCTCAATGATGCAAGTGTAGAAAGTCTTTAGCACCTGAGAGGGTAGTTTAAAGTCCCTTAGGTGTCTCAGATGGTATAGACACTGCCGGGCGTTCTTCTCCAGGGTGTTGATGTGACTGGTCTAAGACAGGTCCTGTGTAATATGAACACTTTATGTGGAGTATCTGCCAGTCCATGTGAATTATCATTCTGTTACTGAAAGATAAACCATGCATTAGATTAATATAAACTTGCAATTTGCACCACAGCCAAACCTCTGTCCGAGCTTCTGTTATAGACAATTAATCAACACCACCTGTGTAATTAGCACTGAGAATTCAGCACCATTGTTATATAAAGATGTTATTCAGTGGGATGGAGACTCGTGCTTTTTTAAAAACACAAGGCATGAGTGAAAGTCATGTGGGATGTGTGTCCTTGAGATAAATGATATAGTCCCTTTAAATGTAGCTTAGCCATGACACACCTAAATGACATCATTCTGCCCCACAGTGTCAGTGTTCCATTCAACGAAGTCAAACTGACCTGTGTGCATCGTGCAGCACCTTTCTACTGCGCTTTACTGTGATGTTCATTTCTATAAAATATGGGGTAGGTCATCTATGATCTTCTATATCTCTGTAGAAATTTACTATGAAATAAAAAACATCTTTATTCCCTATTATTTGTTTATGATCAAGTACCCAAATACTGATTGATCTCTATGTTTAGAGAATGAGAAATTCCTGGTCAACACTAACTGCTCCATCATATGCCTGCTGCAGCACTTCAGATCCAAGCTAGGACTTACTGAGACAGGTAGACACTTTCCAATCATGCTCTTAGATAATTTCCTGTATTTTCATAAGCAGACATAGCAGGAAAGTCTTTTGGATGAAATAAAAATAAATTTTCTGTATTGCTCTACAGAGACAGTACATGCAATGCACAAGACAATACAGCAGGAGTGAGTTATCACTGAGAGAAGGCAAGATCGTACATCATTTCTACTGAGGTGCAAACAAGAAACCAGTTCCTCATAGGTTACAAAATAATTCATACTCATTATAGGACTTTATATAAATGATATAAATATGAACAAGTTCCCTCTTCTTAAAATAACAACAGCTTGAGCTACTGCCAAATGCCGCAAATGTGGTTCCCTATAACTTCATGCACATCCTGTCATTTCAAAAGAAGCCCAAGCAGAATTGTTACAAGAAAAGACAGTAATTACAGGAATATCAAGCAAATAACATCATTTTCACAAGACAGGCCTCCCGACAAATCATTCTTGGTTATTTTGAACGATCTTGAAAGCAAGAAATGTGCAATAAATCTGATCTTCACAGCTGACCTTGATGTAAATATTTCAGGCTTGCTCTTAGCTCATACTGGCTGGTGTCTACTTACACCTGTGGCTCAACCAGCATTAATGTAGCATTCATGTCATGCTATTTGTTTCATGCTCTGCCTAATGGAAGTTGCAAAGAGACACCGTTTTTTTTTTACAATATCTCTAATATGTAGTATGTATGTTCTAATATGTAATATACGAATGTATGTTGTAGTATAATTACATGTGTGTGTTGTGTGTGTGTGTGTGTGTGTGTGTGTGTGTGTGTGTGTGTGTGTGTGTGTGTATACTTGATTGTTTTAGAGTCAGTCGATCTGTGTGATGAAACAGGAGCACTGCTCTTCATGTTCAGACACCTCCAGGACTATGCAAACCAAATATTAACCCCTCACAAAACATACATAGTATGCACCATCAACCGTAAGTTCAAATTTCCAGAAACCTTTTTAAATGAGAAAACTCTCATCATATAAATTTACAAACAAAAGATGTAATCTGTATTTGATGTGAAAGTGGAAAAGAGGAAGAAAACCCTATTTTGCATTTTCACTTTTTTAATTTAGGACGCTTTGATGGCACATATGTCTCCATCACCCCACACTTGGCCAATCCTGACTTTGCTCTACAAGGTAACACATCATAACTGCATTAATAATAAAGTTCTTTCACTCACAGGCCACTTTATTAGAAATGCATTCTCATTCTGGGTAGGAGCCACTTTTGCTCTCATCAGCCTCAAATCTTAAAAGCAGGGATTTCATAGGGTGTTGGAAACATTTCTTTGAGATTTTGGTCCATGCTGACATGTATCGCATCGCCTAAGTGTTATAGATTTTATCATGTTCTCAAAAGCGTCTGATCTGGTAATCTGGCGACTGGGGAGGCCATTAAGATGCACTGTCACAATTTATAAATGCACTGTCAATCTGTCACCATTGTAGAACTCGTTTGAGATGAGTTGTGCTTTGTGTCATAGTACATCAGAAGGGTAGAAGTAGCCATTATAAGATAAGAAGTTGGCAAACTGTAACCATAAAGTGATGCATATTGCAGAAATCAAGATTCTCAGACTGTTGACTCATAGCTGACAGGAGTGGAAATAATCTACTGTTGTAGATCATTGACCATGTGGTTTGGTGTGATGTGCAATTTCAGATGCTTTTCGACTCCCCATGGCTGTAAAGTATGGTTGCGTGAGCTTCTGTAGATTTTCTTTCAGCTCAAACTATAGACATTATTCTTTGACCTCTCATTTCAACAAGGTGTTTCCATCCACAGAGCTGCAACTCACTGGATATTTCTTCCTATATATATATATAAAACTTTGTATATTATGCACATGAAATTTTGAAATAAAAGTGTAGCAGTTTTTAAAATGTGTCAACCAACCAACCAACCAACCAACATGCTACAAAGTGACTGAAATGACATTTAGTCCCATTTCTCTTTGATGTACACACTAACTGATCTTCATGCATTGTACTATACTGCCACAAACTGTACAATTACATGAGTGTGCAGGTGTTTCTAATAAAGGGGCCACTAAGCATATATTTTATTATTATATTTTAAGGTTTAATGTATTTGTCCTTTTTTCAAGGTGTGCTGCAGAATCAAGCAGTCCGTCTTGAACAGACTCGTCGTAAGAACCTGCATGCTTTAAGGGGGCGTAAAGTGTCAGTACAGACAAAGAAACAGTCTGTCAGATTTTATAATCCAGCAAGCAAATGATGAATTTCTTTAGTCATAGTTTTTTT
Organism: Silurus aristotelis; assembly: GCF_946808225.1. NCBI lineage: Eukaryota > Metazoa > Chordata > Actinopteri > Siluriformes > Siluridae > Silurus > Silurus aristotelis. Next base: position 16,042,338 of record NC_139587.1, read on the forward strand.
TTTACATTCTTATCTCCAGTTTCCTTCTAGACATTGCTTAAAAAATGTCCATTTAAAATGTTTATTAATAAATAGCTCAGATAAAGCAGAAAATATGACTAAAGGTCTCCTGACCCAGTTGGACCTTTGTAAGGAAATTCACAACTGTGCCATTTTATTTATTTATTTTTAATTATGAATTTAATGCTGCTGATTGTTTATAGTAGGTGTTGATAGTAAGCTGATATTAAGTGAACTAATTTAGGATTTTATGCAAACGAGTGTAAGTATTTAAGCAAGTTTTTAAGTTTTGTTAAAGATATTTTTGCAACTTTAGATGGTGGAATGATACAATTTTGCATGGATCTTTCTGTTTGTGACACTAGAAAACCCATGAAGCATGGAAGCTTGAAAAAATATTTAGCAATTTAATTTTGTATATCTGAATTATAGACACATCACATTAAATAAGACAATAACAAGTACAAGTAACAATTCAGACTTAAATAAAATAAAATAAAAGTTTTTTTGTCAAAAATGAATCATTCAAGTAAATGTTTTCCTTCCTTGAAGGCAACTGATTAAAAAAAAAGGGTAGTTTTTAAGGTTTCTCAAATAGCGAACTACATTTCTACAGTTATAACAGGTGTTCAATGTTTAGTATATACACTGTGCAACTATGATAGTTTGATTAGGTATCAGGCTTAAGTTCACATTCCTATAATAGTGTTATGTTATAAGGACGTGGCTAAATTATAAAAATGGACACTCTCTGTAAAGGTCAGAACAGCTAGCTCAGTATTGCTATTAACAAAAATATTCAACAAATTCAAACTTGAGAAAATTTGCTATTTGAGAAGAATATACAAGATAATATACACAATAAAAAAACGCTCTTACTTTTCATTTTCGTGGCATGAGTGTGGCAGAGACTGGGCTTAAATGCTACAGTTTGACCAATTTTCCCCCTTGGAATCATGGATGAGATGCCTTTGACCCACTATGAATATAATTTTTAGTACTTGTAAGATTTAAATTTTGGGATTTGTATGTATTTTAAAGTTATATCTTCTGAAATCTTACCTTTAGCAAAGTTCAGAGCAAATGAAAATATATCCAAAATACTAACCTACAGTAAAAAATAAAATAAATTATAATAATTATACTTCAGACTGAAATGCTCATTGCCAGCTTCCAAAGAGGATTTTTTTATTTTTAATTGTTAATTGTTAATAAATGTGATGCACTGTATATGTTGCTTATGAACAACAATAATAAATTACTTATGCATTCTATTCATTCTTTTCATGCAGTTCGGTGCTCTAGGAACTTACAGTATTAATATGTGGTTCTGAAGAATGAGGGATGAGGATGAATGGCACATTCAATATGTGAATGCAGCGTGGGCAGTGGTTTTCACACCTAGGCCTTCAGTAGTGTCCTAACTGAATCTAACCACCTCTTAATACCTTCATTATGATGCTGCAACTATAGAAACACAATATAACAGAGTGCTTCATTACAGACAGGTATCGCAGGCAGTGAATGAATGACCTTACTAAAACAAGAGACCCAATTAACACAATTCAACAAGTCTCCTGTCACTGTAGCCACAGCTGCACTGCCCATATACACAATCTCTAGCGGAAGCATATTAATCTCAAAAAATGACCCCAGGTTTTCTGTGCATTTTTTGTGATTTACGGTTTTCCTGAGTATTTGAAATGTAGGTAAATTGTGTGTTTTGTGCAAATTCTACAGGAAAGAAAATGCAAAAGTATAAATGGTTCATGAAAATGATGGCCTGCAACTGGTGAAAAGGATGCATACAGTGAAGGAATTCGAATTTCAATATACTGTACTACAAAGAATGTAATAAAATACTAATAATAATCTACATAAAGTTTCAAACCAATACTTTATAAAAAAAAAAAAATGTTCAGTCTCTTTCAGCAGTATAATCTGTAACTTATAGTAATAGTGAGTGGTATTTAATTAAAAAGTTTGGGATGGCTTGTATATTGATAATAATGATAAAATACCTTTATGTAGTATTACAGTAAAGCGTATTAGGAAAGTCGAGGCCCTGGATTACAGATATGATCGACCAAAAATTGATGATGTGTGACGAAAAGAAAAAGCATGCTAGTTACTGTCTATTGAAACTGTCTGGAAAATCTGGCAATGTGTCACAGTTTAGTATAGTTTATGAGCTGTTATGTGGGGCCTTTAATATTGGATTTCTTTAGAGATAATAATATGTTTCAAGGTCTTCGAGAAAATGACCAACAAAATGTTATTGCATGAATGTTTTCAATTAAAATCACATGAAAGTTTTATATCTGCAGACTAACTTGAAGTGACATTAATTTGGTTAATGACCGTTTAAATTGGTTTGTGCACTTATTAAGATTATTGTGTTTATACCAGTGACTACATTTTATGTAGCGACCTGTTTGTATTTGGCTTTCCTACTTTATAAGGCATGCAGGACTAGTAAATTTCCAGTTGTCGTTGTTTTTTTTTTATAAGCTGTTTGTCTCCATCCTCTTTACTTCTTAGCACCAGCAGACCTGCTTTGACATTTAGTAACAAATGATGTCATCACAGTCAGTTGTGATTGGTTTATATGAATACCTGTTTGTTACCACGATTCACTCAAGCGGGAGAAAAATGATGAAACACTCAAGTTGCGGGTTTATATTTAGAAAGGTGTAGGCAAGGGTGTTGTGCCAACTTTTCTGTACGTTTCCATTTTTGCTTAATTCTGCCAGCCGATGTGGATGTGACATCTCAGGAAGGCAGCTGCCTTTTAGATAAAGAGCCGTTTAGAAATCTCAACCCACAGTTGATCTTTAATCTTTCCATTTTCTGTCTCCTGTCTTCTTTTTTTATTTATTTTTTTTTTTACAGTCGTTAATGTGGTAATTTTCGGTAAAGCACTCGGTCCTGAGTGTGGGAGCATTTTTGCTGCTCCAGACATATTTCTGCAACATGTGGGTGGAATGCAGCTTTGCAACAGTAACTGAAATGTCAGCAAACAGTTTTGTTTTTTTGCACCCATGGTGATCATGCAGAACACATCTTTCCTCCGATTTTTAAAAAAAACAGGTTGTTGTTGATGTTTGTGAAATGTCGAAGGTTGCAGTCTGAAAAGAGTAAAAGGTTTGAAAGATGACTGATATGTCGTGTAATTTATCAGCAGCAAGCTAAAGGTAGATCTACTGTGGCGGGTTGGTGATGTGGTTAGTGTGCAAAAACAACTTTTTATGAAGGAAGTGAAAATAAAAATAAAATACTGCAAAATCTTTTCCATATTGATATAAATGGCCTTATAGAATCTTCTGCTACGCATACATTAGCAAATATATACAGGACATGTATACAAGAATAAGGAAGCTGTTTATAGATTTTTAAAAGTGATCAGAAACACCACATCTTAATCTACATTTACATTTATGAAATTTAGCAGATGCCCTTATCCAGAGCGATGAACAAAAGTGCTTTAAAGTCTTTATCAATAAATAAATCAAAACTGGTTCACTAGGTTGCAAACTTAGGATACCACCAGCCTAACACTCTGTTGGAAGGAATTATAGCACACTTTTTTAAATACATACTGTAACACAAACAGGGAAATTAAGTACTAGTTAAAGTGTTTTAGGAAGACGTAGGTCTTCACCTGTCTTTTGAAGCTTGCCGGTGACACAGCAGTTAAGCTTAGCTTAACAGCTTAACTTCACTAAGCTAAGTGAAGTTTATTCCACCACGTTGGTGCCAGAACAGAAAAAGCCTTGATGTACACTTACCTCTTTCCCTGAGAGATTGTGGAACAGTGGAATACTGTATCCATGAAAGGGTGTACATGGTCTGCAACAATGCTTAGGTAGGTTTTACAAAGTATTATCAAAATGGATGCACTGTGTATTCTAACATCTTTCTATCAGAACCAGCATTAACGTCTTCTGTGGTTTGAGCTACAGAAGCTCGTCTGCTGGATCGGACCACACGGGCCAGCTTTCGTTCCCATCGTGCATAAATGAGCCTTTGCTGCCCATGAACCTGTAACTGGTTGACCACTGTTCCTTCCTTGGACCACTTTTGAAAGATACTGAGCACTGCAGACAGGGAACATCCTACAAGAGCTGCAGTTTTGAAGATGCTCTGGCCCAGTCATCTAGCCATTACACTTCGTCCCTTGTCAAACTTACTCCAATCCTTACACTTGCCCATTTATCTTGCTTCTAACATGTCAACTTCGAGGACAAAATATTTACTTGCTGTCTTATATATCCCACCCACTAGCAGGTGCCATGATGATCAGTGGTATTTACTTGAACTGTCAGTGGTCATAATGTTATGCCTGATCAGTGTATTCTGTAACAATATTATTTGGGATGATAAAACCATGTTTTCAAAACCCAGACACAATGTATAACTACACATTTTTTTAACAAAATGTGAAGCATAGTGGTGGAAGGGTTATGAATTGGGCATCTTTGTAGCAAAATTACTTGGGAAATTGTGAGATGTTAGCCCAGCAGCATAAGCTGGGCCGAAACTGGGTCATGCAAGAAGACAATGATCCTTAATGAAAATAAGGTGTTCAAAGTCCAGACCTCAACCCCTATTGATGCTGTGGCAAGATCAGAAGATAAGAGAGCTGTGCATAAATACATACCCACAAACATGAATAAATGGAAGCAATTGTGAAAAGAAATTCTCTAAAATGATGTGAGAGACTGATAAACACCTAGAGGAAACTTTTTTCAAGTTATTGTTACTAGGGTGGTTATACATGTTACTGAATTATAGCATGTATTTGATTTTACATTAACCTGTAAACTTCTTTACTCCTGCCTTTTTTTAGTTTTGTTTATTGTAAGTTTTGCTTCCTTTTTCCACATTACTGGTTCCTAAAAACAGTGTGATCAAATATGAAAACAGAATTTTATAATTACACACAACATAACAGTGAATCCATTATCATTATAATTCATTGTGTCTGTGTGTGTGTGTGTGTGTGTGTGTGTGTGTGTGTGTGTGTGTGTGTGTGTGTGTGTGTGTGTGTGTGTGTCACCTCATAATGTCTGTCTATTAAAGAGTGCTTTATTTACTGAAGAGGACGGAGACACAAGTGCCCTCTCCCTGTGGAACTGAGTCCATGCACAGTGTGTGTGTGTGAGAGAGCAGAATTCTGAGCGCAGGCCCTGTTCACCTCTCAGTACTTATAATTCAGTAACTAGCACTGTTAAGAGGCCCATTGCAGGGACACTGCTGAATCGCTTACTTGTTCTAGGGCACGGAAAGGGGTTGAGGCTTGCAATCATTTTGCTTCTGATTACAGCTCTTCTCTTTCTGTGTGTTTGAAAAACACTACACCACCCTCCAGCCTCCAGAGTCTCTCTCTTCTTGTGTCAATTGTGTTCACTTGACAAATCTTCAACCTTTAAGCACCAGAGGAAGGTACATGCTCTGGTCATCACTTTATAAAGGGCAAAACTGTTTATTTTTACAGAACATAATATATCCTTACATCTTGTCTTTTAGAGTTTTATATATGTTACATATCCTTCTCTATTAATGAAATGATTAGTAAATGTTGTGTATTGCATTTGATCTGGCTGTTTGTTTCCATAATATGAAATAGGCTGAATATAGTGTAAAGTAAGGGAATGGTTCCAGTGAGAGTGAATTTACTGCCATAATTAACCCTAATTATATTGTAGCAACTCTTGGGCCATTTTTTAATCATATTTTTGTTCCACCCTTAAAATATATCCGAAAACACCCGAAAATAAAAACTAACAAAAAAAACCCCAAGTTAATAATAAATAAAGCCTAAGTGGCAAGCAGTATAAAATGGTGTTGACAATAATACTCTCATATTATAATGGCTAAAATTAGGGCACACTTTGTTATATTCACAAACAGCCCTCTTTGATAAGGCTGACCACATACATAGCATGCATAAAATAGTAAACATGCAGTTAATGCTATGATTGAGTCGGTCTGATAAACAGTAATTGTGCAATTGTACAGTGAATGTCACAAGGATCTTGGTCTAGAGAAAACAAAAACAACTCCAGTTAAATAAGCAGAATTGAATGAAGCCCAGTTAGAAAGTTCTTTTCCTAAACAACGGCACTATTCATTCAGGGTCAGTGCAATGACAGAATTAGTCCAGAGTAAGCAGAAAATAACGAAAGGCCAGAGAGGCCGGTATTAAGAGTCCTGTGGGGAACAGCTAGTGTGCTTTTAAATATGCACCTTTGTAATTTATAATACTATGAGTATAATACACATGTAAAAAAAAAAGCAAAAGACATGTCAGTTCATTTTTCTCTTTTACAAATTAAAAGGATTTGTTTCTTCTGAGATTCCAGTCTCAGCATATTCCTTCACAGCCTATAAGGTTTGTACTATTTGCTTAAGAACCAAAGCCAATAAAAATAATCCAGAGGAATCCGTTATCTCTCTGGAACTCTGACCTCTTAGCGGACTCCTGCGTTGAACAATAATTCTGTATTATACCATAAAAACTGTACATTACCCAGTAATAGTATTTTTTAAGCTGCAGTTCAGAAGATTGAATTACAGATAAATATTGTTTCTTATCGCTAATGGAATCTGAGGCAAGAAACTTTTTAACCCTTTCATACATAAATTATCTGTACACATATCTATATTATTTTGATTGTGCAATTTTTTACTTATAATTGCATGATATATGGATTGTGCATGGGCAACAAAGTCATTGTATACAATCTTTTACTAAATAAAATCTTCAAATATACAGAATTTTTAACAGTAGGGTATAAAACCATGTGCTATGGCTATCTTTTATTTTCCTTAAAATGGTACATTCCCTCAGTTTAAACCTTTGATATGTTTTATTTATATTTATTTATAAAAATAAAACAGTAACTTGCGATAACATTTCTTTACATTTTTTTTAATTATTAAAATAAAATAGCCCAAGTTGTTGGAAGACAAATGACATGGTTGTGTTACATCAAGTTCACTTTTATTATTAGTGCAATAGTTGCTCCCTGAATCACCAGGGCAGGCCATAATTTTAAGGCACATTTTCATGCCTCAGTCTAAGCTAGTCTCAAGTATTTTTGTGTTTGTTATCCTGAATTTGATATAGGCATAACAAAGCCCTTTTTGAGCCTAGTCAGTCTCTGTTGTATTAAAGAAAGCACATAAAATGTGCAGTACAAGTTTTTCTTAGTATGTTCTCTGGACAATCAAAGGATTTTCCTTTCCAATATTAATAAAATTATAAAATAGTAAAATACAAAAAAATCATAAATCTTTTACAAAAGGGTTTTTAACGATTTTCTTTAGATGTGTCCCTTAAAAGTATCTAAAACTATTAACCTTTCAGACAGGTTTTCCCGTCAGGCCCCTTTAGGATGGTAAGAGCTCTAAACATAGCTGTACAAAAGAAACTTGTATATAAGAAAACTATAAGAACTATATACCGTATATCTACTCCAACAATTGCTTTGAATGTTTGAGTACACTAATAGCTACATTAAAGAAACATACAGTAAGACATTTGCTGGTTCCGTTCATTTTGAGTAAAATAAGTAATAACTGATATGAAGTGAAAATACATTAACATATACCAGCTAAAGCTTGCGTTTAAACTGTTACTTTGTAAAAAAAAAAAAAAAACATTCACTGACAAAGCTCATTATATTAATTTGCAAGTTTGTTTGTTCAGCACTTTACACCTAAAAAAAACCTAGTCTGGATTACTGTGTCAATGAACCAACAAAAGACAAATTCATATATATTATAAACTATATAAGATTGAAATATTGGTTACCATCATCATAGAATCATTTTTCAGAGAGTCTTTTCCCCATTCAACAAATCAGAAAACCTCACTAACTAGTTGATCTGACTGTTAAATAATCCTTAATCACAGCCCAATACATTTCATATTTACAATGAAGTTGTAATTAATTAATTTGACAGAGATTGGACCTTCAATCAGTGGTGGTGATTTTCTTTTGAGCTACACATGCCACTCTAGAGATACCAGTGATCCTGACCCCTTTTGTACCCCTGACCTGCTTGATACTTCAAGAGGCCCTACTACAGGTCGAAGATCTCATCAACTGAAAACCTCTTGCTGCTACTGAGAATGGCTTTACATGGACAGTCTAAAGATCAAAGATCCTGATAGATGGTACAAGTATAAATGGCTTGATTGCAGAACAGTTTTGCATTTAAATCTACATTATTTAACAGTTGATATGATCTACAATAAAGACTTTATGTTAAAACTATAATGAATTAAGAAATGATTCTGTTGCTCATATTCATAAGTCCCTGGGTACAAAAAATTTGCAATTTTCAAGCAGTTTAATTTTTTATTATTATTTTTTTTTTCCAACAAACTATCTAGTTTGGTAGGTTCCTTTCCCATATGGGCAATTTCAAGCTTTGTTCCTCACATTGTCTAGGAAAGTTTTGCATTGCCACCTCTGATTTTCATATGTAAATATTTCTACATTTAAAATGTATGTTTGAAAATGATATATTTCTGAAAAGATGCTTTGTAACCAGGAATGGGTTATGATATATGTATTTCAAAAACTTATTTCAAATATAAAATAGGATTTTGTAATTTGTATTTGATAGGGTTGATGAAAATAGTTTCATATTTTGTATTAAAATAATTAAGTGTTTTGTATTTTTTTTGTAGTGTAAAATATTGCAAAATACTTTGTAAGAAGTCTACATGATGACATCATAAAAATACGGCCTCTGATTGGTGCCTATTCAGTATTTTGCCCAGACTTGTTGAGATCGGAACAGAAAATTGATCCATATCAAAAAAGGTGGTGAAGGTAAGAAACGTGCAGTCAGCCAGCTTTCAAATAAGTGTCCAATGATTAATGAATAAATATTTTATTGCCGAATATTGAACCCTAATTGAAGTAGCTGCTTAATAGGATCCTGATTTTGCATACCATTGCATGAATGATATAATATATTATTATATTTATGATTAACAATCAAATGGTTAGTTAGTTAGAAACTAATTGCTATAAATACAGGTGCTATCAGTTGTCTTCTTATGAATGACTTGTTTGTCATTGAGTCAGTGTTGCTGATGCAAAGTAGCCCTTTGTTACCAAACACCAAATAACTAAATTAAGATGCAAATATGACTCATTCGCAAACTGTTAAACATTAAACTGTAGGTTACTTCAGAAATAAACTTCATTTGGGAGATCACAGAGAAATGTATGTGAATATTTAATCTGTTAACTGGTTTCATATGTCAGATTTATTGCATGACCCGGGCAGAGAAAAGCTGTTGATATCAAACATTGTTAAATGAGTCAGTGTAATGGTGAAGGAGAGATCAAATAGCCAAATGATGGAAGATTTGTGAAGAAATTCATTGCTTCCTTGTAAAACTATTATTTAGTATTTTAAAATTTCAAAAATACATTATTTTATTTTGCTATATGTTGCCTCTGTTGTATTTTGTATATTGATACACTTAAAGTTAAGGTATTTGGTATTTTATTTTAAAATACAATGGAAGGTATCCTTGTCCAACCCTGCTTGTAACAATGCCCATTGTTTTATCTGCACTATACAAATAATCAATTGATTGAACCTAAACAAAGCATTAGCTAGCTAATAGAAAGTTGCTGTGTGTTTTGCTGCTTTGTGAAACAGACCTCTGGCCAGTACTTTATTAGTGCATAGGTTTAATAGGGCTTAAGGTCAAGGCCCTGAGTTTGGAAGAGGCCCTAAATGGTGGTAGGATAAACATTGAAAAAAAGAAATATTTGTCAAACTAAAGCTATTTATAAGTGTTGTAATCGGCTACAGGGCTTTTTTATTCTCTGATGTGTGGATAAAAGTATGTATAACCTGATAATGTGAAAAATGAAAATGTCAAAAACTAATGAGTGATTATTTGGATAGTGTCCTTTCTGTGCCCAGTACTTTGCTTGAGTCAAAGCATCTTAAGATGATTTTTTACTTGTCTAATTATTTAGCACTTACAAAAACAGCATGTTAGGCAGTAGGTGTAAATGTGTAATATGTGTGGCATATCTTAGTAGCTTTGTCCTCTGTACTTTAAACACAAACAAATGTTTGTCTTACAAACCACAGACTTTAAACTTAAATGATTAAATATGTCTACAACAAATTGTTCAATATAACAGTGAAAATAATGTTAATGTTGGTGATGATTAGAATGTGATAAATTATAATTATTTGTGCTCCTGTGCAGACTCTCAGACTTCAGTGCACATGTATACATGCAACATTGTGGGCTATTCCTAACATTGCATGTTACAACAGTAGCAATCAAAATGTTATGTAAATATGAATCATGTGTATACTCTAGAACCTCATTAAATATACATGAAAGGGAAATCAGACTTTGGAGGACTTTTGCAGGAATGCAGTCAGCACTCAAATGTGTTCAAACACTTTGGATATCACCAACAACAATAGAAAATGTCAAGCAGAAATTATATTTAAAATGTACTTGTATGTTTAATTTGTGGTTTACTGTACATTACAGCGGATTCACTCAAAAATCCACTTTCCTTATTAGTTGTAGTAATTGCCTCTGCTAACAAGCAGCTCCTGACTAAACAGATGTATGGTGCTCTACTATCAATAAACCTGAAATGCTTGTTTACTTGTTTTTTATTAAGGCTGTTGGTTCCGGACATATAAATCTTTTATTCGAAACCATCAAAGGTATATTAAAAACATGGGAACACTGCACAGACCAAACAGAGCCTATTCTTGCTATGCCTCCACATTCAAACCAAACTAACTACTAACTACTGTAATCAAAAGGCAATCTTATAGATCTTTTTAATCAAGATAAATATATCAGCTATTTGGTGTCTACCAAGATAGAAAAACATGCCCACACACACACTCTTACACACACTCCCACAGTCTGATAAGATATACACTGTCTTATGTCAGAGACAAATAATAACCTACACTGAAAAAATTGCCACTTGCTCATGATTGTGTAGTTTCAGTCTGAGGGAAAAAAATGTTAAATATTTGTTTTGAAGCTCGTATTGTTTGTAGAGTCGATGGTGTTTTCCTGTTACAGAGATAGATATATAACTCGTCTCGAAAACATGTCTTCAAACACCCTTTTTTTTACACATTGTGGAATTTGGTCCAATTTCGTGTATTTTCGCTTCATCAGAGGCAGTTGTTATTTGCCAAGCAGATACTTTCCCCCCACGTGATTGGCTCCGATGTCCTACAGCTGTAACCCAAAAGGGTACATGCGGCCGCTGATTGGACGTTTGCCTATGACACGCCTCCGCATTGAGCCCGCCTCTCCTGTGCTCTGATTGGTCTATGTTTCCCAGCCTGTGTCAGTCTATGTGTTTCACCCAGTAACACTGCGGCTGATGTCCGGACTTGTAACTACATTTTACAGCAGCTCGGCTTTTGTTCGCGAGTTGTTGGTTGAAGCCCAGTAAAGACGGAGGATCCGTATTCATGCACTTACACCGAGGAAAATGATCATCTGTGCGCAAAAAATGGAGTATCGCATTAGAACTCAGTGCCAGCGTGTCCGGAGTCAGGTAAGATTCTTACTGTGGACATTCAACCATTTTATAGCTATTGGAGTTTTTTCCTTCTCTCCCTGATCTGCAGCACACTAAACCAAAGATGTCTTTGCGCGTCAGTTTGAAAGTTAAGGTTATAATTTCATCGCTAAATTCATTCATTTTTTTTATCGGTAATAACTAAATGTGCCTCCGCCTGATGTGTTCACTCTTAGCTACTTTTCTAGATCCCGTCAGCTCACAGTGCGTGAATGTCCATTGATCCCCATAATAACTCTCACGGGTTCTTCTCCACTCTTTTAATATGCTGAGGGTTTTTTTTGTTTGTTAGCTTGGAAAAAAATCTACAATTGCATGACAAATTCGAGGGATTTTGGTTTGTCTGGCTATTGTTAGCTAGCTGAGAGGAGCTAAGTTAGCTCGTAGTTAAGCCTGAAACTTCCCTTTAGCACGGATACTTGAGGGGGGCGTTTGGGTTCAAGTTAGCAAACGTTAGCTAAGTAAGTCAAACTTGCAGATCGCTTTATTTACAAAAGAACTAACATTGCATTGTTATTAATAATATTCTTATTTATGCTTTTCTTTTTTATTGAGATGGCTATGAGAAGTGTCTAGCTGAATATGAGCACTAGATTCATTGCTGGACTTGGCTGCTCTATAGGCAGCAGGAAAGATGGCTAATCTTTTTGTTCATTGTGGTGCACTGAAAGGACTCTGCACACTTTTCATGATTTATACCTACATTTTTTTTCCTGCATGCGCAACACAGAGAATGAGAACTGACCCTTATTATTTGTATATTTTTCGCTGCATTTTGACAGCTGTACAATAAAGACATTTATGCATCGGAAAAAAACCCAATGAAAAATCAAAGCTCCGATTTTTCATGCACTTAAGATGTGAGAGAGAAATGTAGAAATGTGATGATCTCTACGTGAAGACACTGGTGTGAAGAGATGGGAAAATGTCATTCCTGTAGTTTGAATGGACATTGTTGGCCTTTTTTCCCCTCTCGAAGCTGTCCTGATCAATTCAGATAGAGCTGGAAAAATACAAGCACCAAACCCAGGCACAAAAATTAAGAAAAAAAAATCCTGATGAGATGTTGCTGTAACAGTTCTGTGAGCTGTTTTTGTTTGATCAGCTTCATTACGGTGTGTGTTGTGCGGCCCTTTTTTGTTAGCATTTGTGTGCTGTGATGCTGATGCACTGCCAATCAAAGTTGTTTTTCTCCTCTGCTGTCTGCTGTTCCGTCTCTAGCCTGTAGAGGGCGCCGCGTTGAGAAAACCGCTTCTGTGTTGTTGAGGAACAATGGGTGCACTGGCCCTTTTTTCAGCTATCATCAGTAATTTTCCTTTCCATGACCTGTTTACAAGGTTTGTCAGGTATAATGCACCTTAGACACACACCTGCAATTCATCATTCTTGCAATAAATCTTAACAACGAGAGTGACATTAAAACTCGGCATGCTGAACAGCTTTAAATTGCATCATTATAAAAGACAAGGTCATAATTGTTTTCAATTATGTGTAAGGCTGTGTAAACCTTTGCATATATTCTGTTGCAGCATAAACGCTACAGGAGATAAACATATAGATGGCAGGCACTTGTGCCTTTGAAAATGTTTTCTTCTCGGAAGTCTTAACATGTATTTCAAATCCTGGGTGCTGGTCGGTGTATTTGATTTTTTCGTGCAATTGCTAGAGTGCAGTAGGACGCCATGATTTAGAAAATATTTATTAATGATGTACTCTTTCATACTGTATTAAAAATAAATCGCCAAATCACTCATTTATTAGGGTATTAATCTTGATGTTACTTTTTGTTAAGCTGCTGTGTCATGTTGTAGTTTACATTAGGTTTTGACTGTTTTATGCGTCTAAGTGTGTCTATGGTGAAAGTATCCCAACCATTTTTTCTGTGTGTGTGTTGCTGTCTTGGGTTTCATTTAACCCCCAGAACATTGCAGCTGGTTGTTTTGTTCCCCTCCCTGGCTTCAGGTTGCCAATACTAAGAGTATTTCCACTGTAGCAAGAAGGATTTTTGTTTTTGTAACAGCACCAGGGACACTTGTGCACGACGAGGACGGACCGCTCCTCGCGTTCTGAGAAGGCATATTGAATCTCACCCGGCTCTTATTTTGTCCTGACGCTGGAATCCTACACATTCACTACCTTGTTTAGATGGTTTGGGTGGGAGTTTTTAAAGATTGTCTTTGTTTTATTTGTCTCTGCTCCCCTCTTTTGTTCAATAACCTCATTTTCAAAACTTTTAAGAGCGCTTTAATTTTAGACCTCTCTGCAGTATTCATAATTTATTACTTTTTTTTTTTTTTTTTTTTTTTTTTTTTTTTTTTTAAATCTCTTTTGCCCCTTTTCTGATAAGCATAATTTTATCCTTCGCATTTACACAGTAAGTAAATCTTTGCTCTCACATGAACACTTTTAGGGTCTTGTTTTCTTCCACTGGGTATTTTTCCCTCACTCATGGCAAGGTACCATTCAAATCGGACACATTTAAAGCTATTCAAATCTTCCCACTGTTTGGTTAGTCCATGATAATTCAGATGTAAACAGACTCTGATACCAGCAGTACAAGTTGAGGCAGTCTTTGTTTGTCTATGCAAGTAGGCCAAGTCCTGTGTTATGGAAACGAACCCAAGTTATAATCATTGATATTTAATGGAAGTGAGATATTTGAGGGGGGAAAGTGTGGTATTAGGTGAATTCTGGGTACTCTTAATGCAAATCCGAAAATACCAACTTCACTTTTACCTTCGGCTGAACTTCAAAGGGACTTGCCAAGAGGATGTATGACTGGCTTCCTGTTTCATGTTGAGTGTCATTAAGGGCATGTCTGCGCATGTTCGAGATGACCAGACGGGGTCACTTTTTGAGACCAAAAGGCCACATTTGACACTAAACTTAGATGTTTATAACATTCTTTTACCAATTATGTGTTTATCTGTTTGTTCTGTTTAGGCAGGTGTAAATTAGTAATGATTAATTCACATTATCAAGCAGTCATGCACACATTAGCTCAATCCCTGGGACTTTACTTCCTCTCAAATCATTATCTGTATCAATGTTTTTTTTTTTTTTTTTTTCTCGTACTGATAAAGGGTCCTTCAGTAATAAACCCAGGTACCGTATCCGGTTTGTAAACAAATGGATTTTTATTGTGTCCTGTAGAATAATTGGGTATCATGCTTTTTTTCTTACTTTTCTTACTTTTTTTTTGCTTACTTCACTGTAATTTCCAAGGGCAGATTTCTGTCATTTTAGTAATGACTTTGGTGATTTATTTTAGACACCAAATCAAAACCAACAGCCAAGTTTGAAATGCTAAATAATAAAAATATGGGTGATATTTAAAAGAACTTGATGATAAGTAATGCTCCTTTGGGATTTAGGTCAGTACTGAGGTCTTAGGGCAGGTAAAGCCTACATTATGGACATCTAATCCATACAACAAGCACTTACAATAAAGGTCAAAGCAGTTGAATTTCATTAAACAAATAAGCTGTATGTATCATGGAGTAATGACCAAGATTATTTATTGTGTGTGAAGTATTCAGAGTTAACACGCATTGTAAAATCTTGGCCCATTGGATTAGTACATTAGTAATAAGTATTTACAAGTCGCTCTGGATCCATAGTATTTACTGTAATGCGTTTACTATAGTTCTGTGGATCTGTGAGCTTTACTATTAAGGCTTGTGATCAGAGAGCCATTTACTAGGAAAGTTTTCTATGGAGAGTCCCCAAGAGAGAAGCATTTGAGCTATGAGGGGATTCTGATTTTCGGATCTCAAAGCCCCTTTAATGGCTCGCCCAGTTACTAGTTTTCAGCCAATCACTTAATAGCAATCTATTTACACTTGGGGCTGGCATATGGTTTAATTTCAAATGTGGAGCTTTTTTCTTCCCCTGTGCTTATTATTAAGTGGCATGGATTATGTTACGAGATTCGATACATGGGTACTCATTTATGTTTGACGCATACGTGCCGAGAATTTCACACTTGCAAGT
Organism: Silurus aristotelis; assembly: GCF_946808225.1. Taxonomy (NCBI): domain Eukaryota; kingdom Metazoa; phylum Chordata; class Actinopteri; order Siluriformes; family Siluridae; genus Silurus; species Silurus aristotelis. Next base: position 16,057,952 of record NC_139587.1, read on the forward strand.
GTTTGCATCAGATGTTTTTCAGTAGTTGTGCAATAGTGATAAATCATGACGCTGCTTGTTGAAATAATTTTCATTCTAATTCGCTGTTTGGCTTTAGGATTTTTGCCGATTGTTACACAAACTTCAGAGATATCAGATTCTCTTTCTTTTATACACACAGAGCTTTCACGAGCATAACTTTTTTTAAACTTTTTTTTTTTTTTCTTTACATTACATTTATGCCTTTATCTGGGGCTGTTTCTTGAATCTGTAACAAGAAACTATAAAAAAGGAAAATGTATTATGGATAGTTGACCAGTATAGGAATTTTAAGAGAAGACACAATGGCCCCTTAGATTTAGAAATACAAAAATATTTCACTTAAAACATTAGAGCAACATTAATGTTTAAACAAAAAGACTCTAAAAGTGCATGGGGCAGCCACCATTTAATAATTCCTACCTACACATCTGCTTTATTGAGGTGGGCTTTCAAAGAACTTAGGTTTTACATTACCAGTTCATTCTGAATAGTATTTTCTCGTGTTCTTTTAAACTGGAATGAATTTAAATAACTTAATAGACTTGATCGCTGAACAGATTCACTGTTGTTTAACTGTGTTATTGGAACCCAAAAGTTTCTCTTCTGTTTAATATGCAGACCTACTTTTCTTTGAAGAAAAAAACATTGACTGACTTGATGAAAGAGTCATGATTCATCAGAAATAGCAATTATCAAAGTCAATCTCGCATCACGTCACCGATCTTTTTCACATTTTTCTGGCCACAAGCTTCAGGTTGCAGTCTGATCGTCCCTCTGCACATCTGTGCTCCAGTTTCCAGCCGGAAAACAAACTGAACACTGACATGCCACATGACTGAGTTTGTTGTAATAAGTTTTTTACTGATTATTAAAGAATTTTGCTTAAGTACTCAGTTATGACTGTACACAGTTTGTTCAAATGTTTGCCAGCACTTTTGTGAACACAGGCAGGTCTCTGTAGCCTGGCTTGTGAGATTAGACCGTAATAAACACCTTTCCTTGTTGGTTTGGTTGGAAAACCCTTTATTAAAAGCAAGTAAATAGAAATTCAGGAAAGCAACATTTCAGAATGACGAGCTTTTACAGGCTGTAAAAGATAATAAATTTGCACGTGTTATTTGAGTATAAATTAGGCTCAGGGGATAAAGGTTCATTCGTGTCATAATTTTTTTTTCTAGACTGACATTTATTCAGCTGTACTGACTGATGACTGACAAAATGACGTGTTAACACGGCGTATATTAACCAGCGCATTTCTACAAAGCCTCTGAATTTACGGATACTTTCCTAATCAGTAATGTTGCTGTTCATTGGTCGATGCGGATTCTGAGAAAAATTGCCAGATATATTGAGCAACCAAGTGTTTGTCTGTTAGCTAACCGGCAAGCAATTATCTGGTTAAATATTTAAAATATCGACTCATTTTTTCCTTTGACCCATTCAGACATCTGGTGTGGCAGATTTGCATGGACGAGACACCTGCACCTTGGTGTGTTGACACAAAAAACCTACCCTAAGCCACACTGGTTGATTAACACGCATTTTAGTTAGGGAGGTATACAGAGGTGGGATTTACTATAAACATGCAGAATTGAGATCCTGGTTCCTGGATCATGCGCTGAGTTAAGTGTTTGTTTCCTGCTCCCCTTGCCGTGATGAGGACTGCTGCAAAGGCCTGAGCGAGTGTGAGGGTGCCAATGCTTTGTTGCTTGTTGTCTCTTGTGCAGGGATGCCATTTTGCTCTTATCTGTCCAACTGCTATCCCAGCTGTCCCGCTCAGATATTTATAACTGCCTGATTCTGTGACGGCCCCCACTGTATGAAGCGTGAAAAAAAAAAAAAAATCTGCACTTGCATGGCCTTCCGTACATTCGTTTATATACTGGTGTGGCTTAGTGGTAGTGGAGTTTGTGCTGCTTAATGAGATTTACACCTGGCCTCTATAAATTCCTGCATAGGCAACCAACTGTGTATACAGATTATATATATCTCTGTGTGTGTGTGTGTATATGTATGTGTGTATATGTGTATATATATATATATATATATATATATATATATATATATATATATATATATATATATATATATATATATATATATATATATATATATATATATATATATATAATATGCGCGCGCACACGCACATATAAATGTGTGTATGGAGCATTGCTGTTTGAAAATAGAATTCAGTAGGTTAAATGTGCTGGTGATTGAGGGGTTGTTTTTTTGTTTGTTTGTTTGTTTTGGCCGTGCCTGCCCACCTCAGCGAGTGGTCATTGCAGAACATTTCTGCATGTCCCAAAATATGGTTATTGCTTTTGGATCGCATTTTCCATAATTTCACTGGCATGATTGTACATTTATTTTTATATAAAAAAAACAGGATGGTCATCTTGTTTAAAACCAAATCCTTTTCCACATACATTGTTCTTGCTTTCCGTTTTTGTCTTTACAGTATTTAACCCCACAGCATTCACCTATTTACCAGCTAATAGTTAATCATGTAATAATCGTGCCTTTAAATGACTTCATCTGCTCGCACAAGGCTGCGATTTGAAAATCACTTCCTTGCCAAGCAAGTAATAAATTGTTAGTGTAATTTCCAAGCTATTATTATTAAGCCGTTTAGCGCAGCTCACCAGAGCAATAATGTGATCGATCGTGGAGATCTTATTTCCTTACTGTGTTCTCCAACAGTTGAACTGATAAAAGAATTGAAGCAATTGTAAAATTGCCTCGCTGGCCTTGCAAGACGGTCTGTGCTGCTTGGTTGACTGTTGCCGTTTAAATTGCAGTGGTGTGTTTTGAATCATGGTTTCGTGTTTTCGATTTCACGGGGCAAGTCTGCCTTGTCGTTTGCTGCTTGCCCCCATGCTTGAGGGCATAGAGTTAACACATAGGGCTCAACAGACTGATTAATTCACTGTAGCTGAGCACCGATTAAGCTTGTACATGGTAAAAGACAAATGATTCACACTAGTTTAGACACTCCACACTTTATTTTGCATCGGCTGTATTGTGTTCTATGGATGTTAGTGTACTTTAATCTTGAGCACAGGGCTTGTTCTGAAGGTTGTTCTAAAAAGCCTGTTCTGAAAAGCCTAGTTCGACTTTTCTTTTCCGCAAAAATTAGAACAATTACTGATAATGAAAGATCCATGTGTGAAGACTAAGTTTGTTGTTTTGTGAAAAACTTGCATTCGCTAAGAGTTGAATCAGCTTTTTGGTTTAACCGGAACGTGTGTTTTAGGAAGCGGCTCTACCAACAGCTATGACTCAGTTCTGTATAATCCATGCTGCAAGAACATACAAGAAAAAAACTACGTGATGGCGTACATGTAAGTTTTGTCAGAAGCTGTACTGCTTCTCCCCCCCTCCCTGTGTGTAACTGACCTCCTTCCCACCATGACTGCCTGTCAGCCCGGCCTGCTGAGCAGCGGTTTACTCGAAGGAATAACTACTGCCAGCACTGCTGTGCTTTTGGCTCTGAGACATTTGGCTATGGGAGGCCTTGCTCTCCTGTTTCCCATACCAGGAAAGAGAGGTTGACCCGTTTAAGTGTCAATAATAATAACTTGAATAACAACTGTTGCAGTGGTTTTCATCGATGAAACTGTTTTTTTTTTTTTTTGTGTCTCCGAAATTTTTTTGTGGGAAATTTCTATGGTCAAAATTTCTTCATTTCTGTTTTTCTTCCCTAATATAAATTTTTCTTATCTAATTTTAACTTGTCCTTGGCTTTGGTATTATCTGTTTACTCCTTTTTTCATTAGGTTTGTGTGTTTTAGTCAGTGTTTGTGTGCGTGTGCACGTTCATGTTTGTTCGTAAATACACAGATAAGAGGGTGAAAGAGGTTCCAGGTCTCATCCCTTCTCTCAAACACAAGAAGCAAACACTGCTCTCCAACACTCACATCACCAGGGATGTTTGTCAAACACTGATTTTTGCTGTGCTGTGCTGTAAAAAAGGCCTAATGATTTTAGCCGAGTAAATTCTGTCTGTCAGGGATTTCAGCCGGACGACGATCTGGCATTCGTCTCGGATTAAAAAGTCCAGACTAGCAGGCCTCTCTCACTGCGGAATATTTTTTTCTCTATCTGCTTGCATGCCTGCAGGACGCGCTGCAGAGTCCTTCTTTGTTCTTTTCTCCCCTTTCCTCTTTTTTCTTTTTCTCTTTTTTTTTTTGGCTGAGGAATTATTTAGAGTGCTGCTGGTAGGGTTGGTATTTACTTTCACCCTTTTTTCAGGAGTTTGAGGAGTTCAGCTGATTCAAGCATTTTAGATATACTAGTGTTGTAGCCCTAAATCATTTCAGTTTTATATTTAAAGCTCTGCAGTCTTTTTATACTGATAGTTTTTTTCCCCTTAATGTATAATAAAATACAACGTGTGGATTAAGTCAATAAAAAAAATTTACTTATATAAATGTGTCAAACTTTTCCCCTGGTAATATCATATGTGCTTTATTGTGCTCTCTGCTACGCAGGTGATGGTGAGCTCTGATAAAGACAGTTCTTCACCGCTGTGCATGAAGGCTCCTGCCAGCAGGGGGCACCTGGATACAGTATCACAACAAATGGCCTCCCATCCTCAGTATTTAGACAGCTTCCTGCGCACACAGCACTACATCCTTAACTTGGACGGCCCTTTGCCCCATCCCTACCGCCACTACATAGCCATCATGGTAAGCCTTTAGATGACTGTCCATGTTTGTAATTAAGGAAGGAAATATGGAAATAAGTGACTCCATAAGTACACTGTGTGTAATGAGAGGGTATTAATAAAAATAAATAAATGCATACGTCAGGATTGAAAAAAGAGAAGGCGGTGTATAAACAGAATAAATGTAGACAAAACCACTTGCAATATGTAGTAGTAGTAGTACTAAAAAAACGGACTCGGGTTTTCGCCAGTTTTAGTCGAACCTGAGTTTGATCACTTTGCCGTATTAATACCAATCAGTGAAAATCTCTCTTGTGTTTTAGGCTGCTTCACGGCATCACTGCAACTACCTTGTGTCTCTGCACTCATCTGCGTTCCTACGGGAGGGTGGAGACCAGGCGTGGCTGGACGGGCTAGAGTTTGCACCACCTCGCCTCCAGCAACTCGACCACTTAAACAAAGTGCTCGCTCACCAGCCCTGGGTTACTGCTCGCACTCACATTGAGGTATGCTGGTGATGAAATTACACAAGCTGTGTTCTAATAATAAAACAAGGGCATTGTATGCGTGAAAGTTTCCGAGGGCTTATCATTGTATTATGTTGGTGTTTAATTTGTAATGAGGTGTACAGTAAAAAATCAGTTATGTAACAGATTTCTGTTGTAAGATCTATTCCTCAAAGATCTGCCTTTGTTGTTGTGCTAATCTGGGACTTGTGATGTCTTTGCAGGCTTTGCTGAAGTCAGGTGAGCAGTGCTGGTCTCTGGCTGAGCTGGTCCAGGCCGTAGTTTTGCTTGCTCACTGTCATGCACTCTGCAGTTTCGTGTTTGGCTCAGAACAGGACACACAGCCCGGGCCGAGAGCGCCACATGGAACGCCCCCAGGCTACTGCCTCTGTGATGCTGCCAATGGCAACGCCACCTTCCCACCTCGCAGGAGGGTAAGTGCTTAAAGTGCTCATCTCACCCACACACAGCTTTCTGTCATTAACATGGACCGAGTCGCAGGCAGTGAAGCATAGCTCCGTCATGTTACTTTTTGTGAGAAACTGCAGCAGATTCTTCAAACATTTTTATAACAGGGTTTCTTTTATGTTCGAGTCATGTTCATTTGTATATTTGAGTCAATTTTTAGAGGATTTTTATAGCGTATGTGGCAACATCAATTTTTTTTTAGCTTTTTTTTATTCTTCTTTCAGTAATTGAAAGCTTTTTAAGATGAAGCAGCAGTCAAGCAAAAAAAAAAAGATTAATATTCAGCAGGTCGATTTACCTCAGGGGAAATGAAGCAGGATGTGAAAAACGCATTTCCTTTTCATAACACTTACTTTCGCTTTGCACTGGTTTTGTATAGGTGACCTGTAAATTTGTGAGTCTTGTCAACCTATAAAAGCAAAAAGACAGAGCTTTGTTCTATAAAATATTTTCTGTTGCTTATGTATATAAAAATATTTCTTATTCATCTGCTTCTAAGGGGGTTTTGTAGTGAAGTGTGTTTTTGCTTTCTGCCTGAAGGGATTTTTTTCTTTTGGTTAGCAGTGTTGACACCTGTATTATATATTATTAGACCTAACACCAGCATTTGCATTTCCCATTTTTATAATACAGTAAAAGCTCGAAAACCGTGACCTTAACAGTTCGTGACTTTTTATTTGGACTTAAAGAGTAACTCGGGGAAAAATCTAATAGTTTGGGAGTGGCTCGAAAGTTCGTAGTAACATTTCTTTTTTAAAGTTTGTACTAATAAATGACATAAAAATAAGTAAATAAGTAATTCACAATTTTTTAGTTTACAGTACAGTTCATGTACAATTCCCGTTAAAAAGAAACCATCAGAAGGAGAAAGTCAAAACCTCGCGATTTTTTGTTACTCATAGAAGTCATAGAACATACTGTAACCCCAGCGAATATCTAGGTTGCACTGTACATAATAATGGCCTGTAATAACCTAATTAACTAGATATAATGAATACTGATAGTGGTTATAGTCTGCTTCTGGATGTCTAAAAGGTTTTGGAAAAGAGTTGAACTCTAACCCAAACCATGCACTGGAAGTAGTGAGGAGAAGTTTGAATGGATCTCCCAAGAAATTCTTATTTGTTTATGCGTAAAATGTCTAATGGATTTTATAATACATTTTTTCCTCTTGTACAGTCTCTAGACTCGAGCTGTGACCTGGCCTGCCTGCGAGAAGGAATCCGCAAGTCACAGGAGGAGAAAGAGAGAAAAGGAAATCCAGGCCTACAGTCATACACCCTACTGCATATAGGTAAGCTGTGTGCCCTTGTTTACATCAAACGTGCCAGAGGAATGCACTGTCGTCCCTGTCCATCTCTGACTCGTATCTGTCCCCAACCCCTCTTCTGCTCTAGACATGGACGAGGAGGAGGAAGAAGAGATGTGTTTAACGGATCCCTCTCGCTTTGTCAAGGACCCTAATTTCGGCTACCAGGAATTTGCTCAGCAAGAGGAAGACCATTTCCAAGTATTGTGGGTGCAGGTGAGGGCTGTGCCAAAATATTAGATTGTAACATGGCAACTGCTCAGTAACACACTGTTCTTGATGGCAGTTCTACTCTTCATCTTCCCTCGAGCTTAAAAACAGAGTTTGTACTCTGTTCTCAAAGGTCAACTCAGTTATTGGTCACTTTGGATTTATTATTTGATTCAAATTACAACTAGAGTGTTCCAGTGCGGTTTTAGTTCGAGGCAGTAGAAGCACGTGGTGTTCACAGAATTCAGCCCGATGTCAGAGGTTTTTTGTGTGTGTGTGTGTGTGTGTGTGTGTGTGTGTGTGTGTGTGTGAATATTGATGTTTGTGTTTGTAGGAATACTCGTGGGAGGACCATGGGTTTTCCTTGGTAAACCGGCTCTATTCAGACATCGGGCACCTGCTAGACGAGCGGTTCCGCAGCGTAGCCTCCTTACCGTCCCCTCGCAATCCGGACCTCAAGAGAGCCATCTGGAACTACATCCATTGCAACTATGGAATTAGGTAAGAGTGCGCATTTCTGTTGATCCTTTCTAGTTGCTTTTTTAAAGAAGTTATATTTTCTTCTGGGATGTAGTATATTTTCTTGTGCGACAGCTCATCAGGTTGGGCGAAGAATTTTTTTAAATAAAATGCAAGTTGTAATGAGTTGTTAATTAATAAAACTGATTGATTCCTATAGGATCAATCAAATCAAAAAGGTGGGAAAATAGAGGCTGCCAATCATTCAGTCCATCGTCAGAAATCATAGTGTGGACTGTGTGTGTTCAACAGGTATGATGATTACGATTATGGAGAAGTGAACCAGCTGCTGGAACGTGGACTGAAGCTTTATATTAAGGCTGTGGCCTGCTATCCAGACTCCACTAAGAACCTTCTGTGCCCACTTCCTTCAGTTTCTCTCAAAGCGTCAGAAAAGGTAGGTTTGATGGAATTAGATTTTATTTGTTCAAATTATTTGCACCACAGTGCTGCTAAATTTCTTAAACCAAACTGCTCGATGTTGCTTTAATATTCTGTAACAGCAGATCTGGAAAATAGTTGTGGGCTGTTAATTCGAATTATAGCTTATTTTAATGAACTTGTTCTAAGCATTTCTTTAGTACAGTTTAGTTACGTGCCAAAACAGACGCCACCTCAAAAAGGTTTTTTGCTTAAACCATAAATCATCCTTCCACACTCTTTAAACACACACACAAAACATTTCTTAGAATATAGCGAGATGAATTTTGTGTAAATTCTTCGAAATATCACATTTATAGTGAGTACTGTTTTTCTGCTTGTTTATGGGTTGAAGTGTCCCATGAGGTCAAAAAAGGGGCCGATTTAAAGATGCACGTCTTTGCGTTCCTTATTTTCATTGGCTAAATCTAGTGACGTATGTCTTCAACTCCGCCCTTTGTTTGACTTCAGAGGATTCAACAACCAATAAATAAGCGGAAACCTACGGGTTCTTGTAATGCTACTCATTTCTTATGATGAATAAATAGTTATATGCCAAATTGAAAATCGCGATAAAGTGGGACCGTGAGATTCGAACCGCGTTAAATTCGAGGAACGACTGTACTTCATTAAAAGGTAATGGAGTGGTGGGTCAGCCTACATGATCTGAAGCTAATAATAAACAGATACATTTTTATTTTGCTTAATATTCATTGGCATGTTGTAGTGCTCAGCTAATTTACAAGAGGACTGTGTATAAGATGCTGCACTTTTGTTCGGTCACGTTAACTTTAACGAATTACGCATGTTCCACAACAATAAATGTGAATGGGTAAAAGTCACGATGCGTTTTATTACAGTTATTAGTCAATTAAAATTGCGATCTTTAGCAGAAGGTGAATAACACCTAAAGCCTATTAAAGATGCTGATTATTGGAAAAAAAAAAAAATTCAGTTGGTCATTTGTTTGTTCATTATATTTTATGGTTTATGTCTGATTTTCTGAATAGGCAGATGTCTGTTACTGTCGCTGTTTAACGAAAAAGTCATATATACATTTGGTTTTAAGAGAGAACCCTTTATTAATGTAATAACACTGTTTTGCTCAGGTACATGTGAACCTGCTGGTGATGGAGGCACGGCTGCAGGCTGAACTGCTCTACGCTCTCAGAGCAATCACTCAGTACATGAATGCTTAGGACAATGAGCCGATTGGAGAGAGACAGAGAATAAGAGAAAGAATGAGAGTGTGAATGAGAGAGCGAAAGAGAGAGAAAGAGAGCGAGAGAGAGAGAGAGTTGCACAGTCACTTAGGGTACAAAAACAAAAAACCTGATTCTGGGTAATGATAAAAGTCGATAGCTGGTTTAAAAAAAAAATAATAATAATAAGACAAAGAGGACTTGTGAAGAGCAATATTTCTTCTCCTTCATATCTTTTTTTGTTGTTCAGAGGTTGTTAAAGTGTGACTTTACTGCTGTGAAGTGTCTTCAGGGTGCCACTTGAAGGCAGAAACAATCTTTTTTCCCCCTCTGTCTCACTTTTTTTTTTTTTTTTTTTTTTTGCATGTTCTTTTCATCACTTTCTAAGGCTTCAACTTTGTACTTTGTGTATGTATGTGTTTTCTACTTTTCAGTTTGAATATTGTTGCTTTTTTTTGGTTTTTTTCTAGGTTGTTCATGTGCAATTATCTTTATTCTGTTCTTTGTATTGTTGTATGCCTGTTGCTCCTCTGTTAACTGACAGTCAGGGGAAAGGGAGAAGAGAACGTGTCCATTTCAATTCTAGAATTTTGGTGCAAATAAGAAAAAAGATGACACGACCTCTCCTGAAACCGAAGGCAGTGTTTACTGAAGCTGAAACGAACAGATGAATGTTGATGAAGCTCAACATGTTTTCATTTGAATTTAAGCTCAGAACAAGATAATATAGGAAAAAAAAAGTTACATGGCTATAACTTTTTTTTTTTAATGGCACTTTTAAAATAAGATAAAACATATTTAGGCACAAATGTCTACAGCATCTGACTGCTTTATTTAAACAGTGGGGTGGTTCACTTGACTCGGTTTAAAATGCCACAAGTGCAAAAAGGTATAGATCACACACACTATTTGGGGAAAAATCGGCCACACCTTCAAACCAATTGGCGCATTTTTAGGGATTTTATTGTATGTTAGTTTATGATGTAACCTCACACTCCACCCAAACCACACTATTTAAAAAAAAAAAAAGCTAAAGTTGATTTTAAATGTTGGTTGGTTCTAGCCAAATGAAGGACTCTCCGCACCCCACCTTATCTGCAAAACATTTCAGTGATACTTTGCCATCTTGTGAAACTTTATATAATACGAAGAAAGTCAAAGGGCAGGCCTGCTGTTATGCTTCCTATAACTGACCTGCACAACTTGTTTCCTTGCACTGGACTATTTTGCACAGAACTGCATAAGTGACCTGCATTGCCTCTGAGTAGCTATAACAGTTATTGGAACAAATGACCCCAGTGAGGCCTCTGTTCACTGGTACCACGCTGATGCCATACTTACTGCAAATGTTTTGGTTGTAGAAAAGGCCACACGCTACTTGCTAGATAAAGCCATGATAGTATTGAATTGGTGCAGAAGTGTTGTTCATCTAGGGTACAAGTGACAAACAAACATGTGCACCAATTTTATTATAATAATTTTTTTTTTTAAACCTAATGCATTATCACATCATTTATAGCTATGTTCAGACCTGGTGTATTGTTTTGTTTTTTCCCCCTCGAAATTCTAAAAGAATATTAATTGGAACTGAAGGGATTCTGCATTATATCCTTGCATGTGTGGTGAGGAGAACTTCTCAAACATGAGCACCTGTTTAAACATAGCTAGTGATGATTATTCTTTTTGATTTGTGTTTTTTGTTTGTTTGTTTTTTTGGAAGAAAAAATGGGGGGCGAGATGGCAGACATCAGTGCTGAATCTCATCACCTTTATATCAAAAGCAGCACTGTGGGAATTTCAGAGAATAATTAGTCATATCAGAAAGAAGAGGAAAGAGGATTTATTTCATAACAGACCGACTTTTTTGGATTTCAGAACTTTGTAACGTGGAGAGTCTCCACTGAAAGTTCAGTTAAGTGCTGGACATTGTAAAGCGATGGAGTTTATTACAGTGCAGTGCCTTTAGCTTTTAAATCTGTAAGGCAAATATGGACTGGTGGCTTTGCTACGACGCTGGAGGCCTATTTACAGCCCAAGCTGTTGTCTTCACGCTGCTTCTTCCTGCTCCTTCTCAAGCCGTCAAACAACAGGGACAGTGGTTTGCTTCTCACTTACAGGCCAAACCCCCGGCACTTTCAAACGGTTCCACATTTTAATGGAGCTAATGTGCCGTCATTTGCCTGCCATCAGCATGTCTGTATTGGTTTCTCCCTCACTGCCGCCTTCTGCGCGACATCAAAACGCAGCAGTGGACTGTTTTCCCCATTTGGCTTCTCTTCTGATGTCTGATGGAGACTAAAAGACTAAATAAGTGTGGCTTTAGCCAAGTTGTTTAATATTTACCAGGTAAATGTAGAGGTGTTTAAATAAAAGGAACACAAAAAATGTCAAAACAAAGGAAAATTACGCAAAACAAACAAAAAAAAAACAAACATTTTCTTTTCTTGAAATAAGAACTTATTTTTTCTATAAAGATATAATATACCACTTGTGTCTGTCTGTCTTTTCTTTCTTAATATTTAATGCACAGGTTTTAACCGAACGCTTTTGGCTTATGTTTATTTTTGTGCAATCAGATAAACTATAAGGACAAATGTTTTAATGATTTGTATGAAGGTGGGGTTGGTCTTATTCTACAATTAATCCCCATTTGCAGCTGTTGTAACCTCCATTCTTCTGGAATGCTGGAGATTTGTGCTCCTTTAGCCACAAGGGCATTAGTAAAGCTCTATAGCAGGTCACTTCAAACCATGTAAACAACATCTTCATAGAGAGGGCATTGTGCATAGGGCAGATAATCATGGTGGATCAGGTTTGAGTCTCCTAGTTTAGGTGAAGGGAAAACATAATCCTACCACATCCACAGACATTTTATATGATTGTTTCTGACTTTGTGATAACAGTTTGGGGAAGAACCACAAATAGCTGGAAAAGTCGTGTCCCAATACTTTTGTCAATATAGTGCATTCATTCCAACATGTACTTTTACAACTGTGGAAATTGTGCCATCTAGTGCCAGACTTTTCCTCTACCTAAAATGGAAATGGACCATAAGTAACTGTGAGCCGATTAGAATGGGATTAGGTTTGGCAAAATTCATCATCGATCCTCGTGATTTTCTTCTTTTTTATTAATTTAAATGTTCGTTCAGTCATCTTCTGTCCCCGGACACATTTCCCTGACTTGGGGATTGTTATTTTCTTAATAACTTTATCGTCACCCAAATCAAACAATTACTAATGTATTACTAGTCTGCTGACCATAATTTGGTCTTACAACATGCCTTTAATCAAGGATGGTGGATTCTAACTTGCTGTATCTTTTATATGTCTGTTTTATATTTAATTTCTATCCTCAGAGGATCTTAAGATATATACAGTATTGTGCAAAACATTTTAGGCCAGTGTAAAGAAATGCCACAGTGATGTTGAAGAAGACATTTTCATGTCACAAGTCATACACTATGGTAAGATTAGGCACAGGAACAGGACACAATGTAGTTTTGCTGCATCAGCAAGGTCTTTCCCAGGCAAAGATTTCAAAGCACACTGGGGTTTCCAGATGTGCTCTTCAAGCTATTTTGAGGAAGCACTAAAAAACAGGCAGTGTTGAGGACCATAGATGCAGTGGCCCACACAGAGCATTCATCTCAACATCAGATCTGTCTGGGATCACATGAAGAGACAGAAGGATTTGATGCTTAAATGGCGGAGTGGTCACACCAATCTTCTTTTCATTTACTTTCCATATTGTTAAACAATAAAAATAAGCTATGAACACAATTTATATAAGTGTGTATATATATATATATATATATAAATAAGGCTGTCAATCAATTCAAATAATCACATTCGCAAATTTAACTTTGAGCATGAAATTGTGAAAGAAATTATGGTGTTTTAAATGATGTAAATCATCAGAACACCAAACAAAACTTTTGCTATGTTTCCACACGGACAGTTTTAATTGCCGGATGGTGGCATGGTGGATTGCGGTGCTTGATTTAAGACTTCAGTAAAACATATGTTTAGTTATTAAAACTTATTTTTCGGCGAAGTTTATTGTTTTTATATCTGAGTAAAGAAAGGACATGGTGAATAAATGTGTGTTGACGGTTTCAATTTTGCCACTTATATACACACTGCTAAATAAAATAAAGGGAACACTTAAACAACACATCCTGGATCTGAATTAATGCAATATTCTTATTAAATACTTTGTTCTTTACATAGTTGAATGTGCTTACAACACAATCACACAAAAATTTATCAATGAAAATCTAATTTATTAACCCATGAAGGTCTGGATTTGGAGTCACACTCAAAACTGAAGTGGAAAAACACTACAGGCTGATCCAACTTTGATGTAATGTCCTTAAAACAAGTCAAAATGAGGCTCAGTAGTGTGCGTGGCCTCCACGTGCCTGTATGACCTCCCTACAACGCCTGGGCATGCTCCGGATGAGGTGGCGGATGGTCTCCTGAGGGATCTCCTCCCAGACCTGGACTGAAGCATCCGCCAACTCCTGGACAGTCTGTGGTGCAACATGGCGTTGGTGGATGAAGCGAGACATGATGTCCCAGATGTGCTCAATTGGATTCAGGTCTGGGGAACGGGCAGGCCAGTCCATAGTATCAATGCCTTCGTCTTGCAGAAACTGCTGACACACTCCAGCCAAATAAGGTCTAGCATTGTCTTGCATTAGGCGGAACCCAGGGCCAACCACACCGGCATATGGTCTCACAAGGGGTCTGAGGATCTTATCTCGGTACCTAATGGCAGTCAGGCTACCTCTGGCAAGCACATGGAGGGCTGTACGGCCCTCCAAAGAAATGCCACCCAACACCATTACTGACCCACTGCCAAACCGGTCATGCTGGAGGATGTTGCAGGCAGCAAATTGTTCTCCACGGCGTCTCCAGACTCTGTCACGTCTGTCACATGCTCAGTGTGAACCTGCTTTCATCTGTGAAGCGCACAGGGTGCCAGTGGCGAATTTGCCAATCTTGGTGTTCTCTGGTTCTCCAAAACATCAGCCAGAAAGCTTAGGAACTGAGAAGTGGTCTGTCACCACCTGCAGAACCACTCCTTTATTGGGGGGGGTCTTGCTAATTGTCTATAATTTCCACTTGTTGTCTATTCCATTTGCACAACAGCATGTGAAATTGATTGTCAATCAGTGTCGCTTCCTAAGTGGGCAGTTTGATTTCACAGAAGTGTGATTGACTTGGAGTTACATTGTGTTGTTTAAGTGTTCCCTTTATTTTTTTGAGCAGTATATATATATATATATATATATATATATATATATATATATATATGTAAATACGCACACACACATACACACTCCTGCTTGTTAATGCGATGACCAAATCAGCCAATCATGTGGCGGCAGCAGCAGCTCAATGCATAAATCATGCAGAGATTGGTTACGCTTCAGTTCATTTCAAACCTCAGAATGTGGCAGGATTGTTGATGCCTAGATGACTGTTTTGGAAATTTCTTTTAAGACACTACTGATCATCTGGGATTTTTGTGTCAAGATTCTGTAGAGCTGCAGTTGTGCAGGTGGAAAAGCCACGAGATTAAAGTAAAAATGGCCAAAATAAATATTCGAACTGACAGGAAGGAAATAACCACTCTTCACTCGTTTTAATACTTTATATGACAAAGAAAAGCATCGGTGAACATCCAACACATTGAACCTTAAGCCAGAAGAGCTACAAAATTAGAAAACCATGTGGGATTGTTTGCCTGTAAAAACCGTAGATGTACACTTTTGCTGTTGAATTCCATGAATATTTGCGTTTGTGTGTTCGGAGATGCCTTTTTGCTCACTAGGGCTGTAAACAGCATTTCTTGTTATTACAGACTTCCTGTCAGCTCCAGTTAGACATTCTCTGAGTTGTCATCAAGTCATTTATGCACACTGAAATTATGCTAGCTGGAGGTTGTTGTTTTTTTCCCCCTTTAGCACTTTGAATCCCAGTTAACTGGCCTCCAGGAACAAAAATAGCAATTTTATAATACTGCTTAGTATAAGACAAGAAACTGCAAGGATATATGAAGCTTCATGATGATTTCTGACAATCTACTAGTTTATGAATTCTTTTTTTTTTTTAAGCATTTAATGTCTCTGAATTTGAGGTGACCTCACTGTTATTCCAGAGCAATAAAAACATATTTGCAGTAATAAATTAATGTATTTACACTATCAGAAACACAAGAGGGCAGCTGATTTAAACTTATTAGGTTTATTTCAGATATTCATGACTGGTTTCACAGTCACCTCTGGCTAACTTAACGATACCATAAGAAGAGCAGGGAAAGAAAAAAAAATACATTGATCAATATAAAGAAATGAATGAAATACACATATAGTAAACTGGCTAAGCGCTTTAGACCCCCTTTCCCCAAAACAACACCACAATCTATCCATCAACTAAACAATAGTGTTTTATCAACTGGAATATTTAGCAGGCATTTACAGGACAGCAGGGGAAAAAAATTGGAAATGAATATTAAACATGAGAAAGCATGGGACAGAGGTGTGTTCTGAGGTCTATTTAAATCCTGTTGCTCTGTCTATTGGGAATTCAATCTTGTTTACATTCAACCACTCAAGTGAAGGCCGTTAGTCCTTTCTCTTTTCCCCAGTAGCTGGACAGTTACAACTAGTTTTGACAGAATGCTACATTTAGATATTTTTTTTTTGTGCAATTTGTGTAGCATGTTTTTATTTATCTCCGAGCACATTTATAAAAATCGAAGCAAACAATCATGAAGGGATCATAGTGTAGAAAACACGACATCCCTATTTAAATTCAGCACTTAGGCCTCATTTTCTAAACCTTGCCTGGTTTGTCACTCAAGCTGTGCAAATGTTCTTTTTCATATCCAAGATTTAACCATATTATCCAAACATCATCTCACGTGTGGAACTTTATAGGAACAAAGCACAGCCCCCAAAAGACGAGAGCAAGAATGTAAACAGTTCATTAAAATACAGATCAAGATTAACAAATTAACACTGTTTGATTTTAAGAAATGCACATGATGTGTGTCAAGGGACTCGTTCAGTGGCTAATCTCTCATTTCTGCTTCTAGTGAAGTTACTTAGGATCTACAAAAGTAGCAAAATATTTGCAGATTAATAAAGGTGAGTTTATCTTTCTATGTTCTAGGTTTATAAAAAAAAAATGTGCTGAAGACGTGCAGCATAAAATAAAGGCCCTTATATCTAAAATATAGAATCTGCTTTGTCATGTCTAGCACCAACTGACAGGAGGAAACAACCATCCTCTGAAAGAACAGAGCACTTTAACAGTTAGTTCATATTTTAATATATATACTCATATTATTACCGTTATATGATGAATAATATCCAGCTCTAAAACCAAAAGTTCAAATCTACACAAACAAAGGGAAAGCAAAAATCAAAGGAAAAACTACATCAAAAAATATAAACAAAGCGTATAGAGATACATGATTTGTTCTAAAGCAACATGCTAGTGTTTGTTGGCAGTTTATAACTATTTTAACTGAATTTCAGTGAATGCATTTGTTACACAACCTCTCGTTTTCAAGTGGAGCAAAAGCTATACTTCTGTACATTTTCACCGATGGCTGAGTGACTTTTATTAAACCCTGAGAGTTAGACATTGCATCATCTCCATGTTTACTGTTTGACCATATTTTGATTAAATATAAATTGCCCGGCAAAGTAATAGGGCTCATTATGTCTTTTTTTTTTTACTTCAAATATAGTTTTCTTCAAATTTCCTATTTGCAAGGCGTTAACTACACCCATGCAATCAAAAAATGTGTATGTATGTATGTATGTATGTATGTATGTATGTATATATATATATATATATATATATATATATATATATATATATATATATATATATATATACATACATGTATAAAAGCTGCAATACTTTCCTCTCAAACCATCCCAGTCTGACATGCTCTTCTTAGTGTTCCTTTGGTTATGTATAAAATCTACATGCATCTCATCTTTTACATAAAAAAAAAAAATAAAAAATATTACATAGAAAAAAGACCGTTAAAAATAGTTTCTTTTAAGAGGGTATTTTCTGATTAGTATGAACATTTTTCTCGCAATATATCCCAAATCTCAAACATGAAAATTAGTCTGTACGCTTATTTGCTTTGTTTCCTTTTCAACAAATTTATACAAAAGATCGTTAGTACCACATAAGAAAAATAAGTCACGCACAGAGAAAACTAAGACGTGCGCACATTTTATGGAGTATTTCTTTCATCCTTGGAATGAAAGTATTCAATGTTGTTTTTGATTGTTTCTATCTACACTGAATTTAAGCACTTATAAGTACTTAACATCACACACTCGCACACACACACACACACACACACACGCACGCACACAGCCATGCAAACCCTTCAAAATATTGTATCTTGCTATTGGGCATATCGATACACAATGCCATTCAACTTGACAGAGTTGGCATAGTGGTAAAACCCATAGAAACCCAATTTTTAAGATTCCATGGTAAAATCTAAATGCCCAGTGTATTATCACATTTCTTCATACTGTTAACAATTTAAAAACAAATCATCAATATCAAATTCTCACTCAATGATCAGTCCCCCACTTTTTATGACATTAGAAGAAGAAAAGAAAAAAACATCTTCCTGAGTAGAGTCATAAAATGCTAAACTACAAGCATTAACAATATTCTTTATCAACCACCTCAAAATATCCAGCCTCGAAAGCAAAACACAAGCAGACTTTGTACCACTGGGAGTGCGAATGCAACAAAAGTGTCCAAATATATTTATGTTCTGGGCTCGGTGCAACAGTCCCCATTCAAACCCTGATTAATGCTGGAAATGTTCATATGTCAAGTTTTTGCTTCACCTGATCAAAGGATCCAAACAAGTGATCAATGAAAAATTTTTGATTTTTTTTAATTGCATGGTGATATTTTAATCCATTCTGTTTTTTTCTGAACCAGTGGAGAAAGATCTCTAAGTATCAGCAATGTTGGATTCTGCTGGATAAATCAGAAGTGTCTTCAAATCTGGGAAAAGGTCCCTCTCAGCACTGCTCTACTTTGGTGTTAGTAATAGACATTACTGTAATAAACTTGATTAGTAGTTTATTAGTTGTGTTTCACCACCTCTCCTTTTTCCTACAGCAACTTCCAATCTTCTGGTGGTCTGGTTTCTCCTAGCTGACTTCTCTGTGTATGATGGCACTTGTGTAAGATTTGCTTTTGTGTCTTGAAATTTTGGCCAAAAGTTTCAGCCAAAACAGTTTATGTATTTGAGGTACAATGGCAAATATGAAGGCGAACAAACTGAAGGGGTGACATTTTAATTAATGCACCATGTCAGATTCGACTATTTGGTGAGGGATGAAGGGCTGACCTGAAATTTCAAAGATGAACAGAAGAATGGTTAAACATGTTATTTGTATTCATATTCTAACCGACATAAAGATACAAAGGGCACAAAATATCTAAAGGTGGAACAATATATGAATTTAAACATGAAAATAGATGTAAATAATTTCATAGTATATTACTTGTAATTAATGTTCTCTGTTGTATTTTTTAAACTAAAAAATGTCTGTTACCTGCACTTATCCTTAGCTGGGCACCCAGTTGTGAGATGAGCTCTGTGTGGTGGCTGGCCCAGGGTAATTTTGCCCACCTGGTACAATGGGGTCAAAGTTGAAGTCAATCATATCTCCATCCATAAGGTCGCTGTTGATTATATAGTCAACATCACAGTCCAGGTTCTCGGTAAACATTTCAATATCCAAGTCTGTGGGCAGGCGATCGTGAGAGGGCAGAAAGCAAGCTGGTGTCCCATATTGCCCCTGCAAACCACCATTCCCAGCTGCAGAAGGGACAGCTCCATGTTGAAGTTGCCCTCCAGCAGACATTTGATGCTGGGTCTTCATAGTTGCTAGCTGTGGGTGTTCCTGGCCCATGCCAGGCAGCATCATGCCAAAGTTCATTTGAGAGTGCTGCTGATGCTGCACTTGCGATTGAGTCTGAAGAGACATTTGCGGCACCTGGCTCGGTTCAATACTCTTGCCCAACATCATCTGGCCAGCCTTGGTTTGGTTGCCAGACATGGGTTCCCCAAGGCCCAACAGATTATTACCTCCCTGGCTGGGCATCAGAGGGTCCACTTGAGTCATCAAGATATCAGTTGGTGGGGGTGAGTCAGAGGTGAGGAGTGCCTCAAGACTGGACGGCACATGGGTACTGAAACCACTTCGGGATCCTGGACCAGGCAGGGGGTTAAAGAGGGAGTTTCCAAAGTTAGATAAGCTTGGCTTGGGCTCCCCAGCTTGCTGAATAGAGATCTGTGACCCTGGTTGGGGTGGTCCTTGAGATCCCTTAACTGGCTGCAGCTGACGATATGAAGCAAAATTAGACCCACGGGGCAGAAGGGTAGAAGCAGAAGGCAATGGAGTAGGTGGAGCTTGAGGTGCTGTGCTTGGGCTTGCACCGCCTTGCTGTGAAGTCATCAAGGTAAGCCCATCAATTAGGTCCAGCTCCTCCATTAGAGTGTCAGTAAGTGTAAGTGGAAGACCGCTAGTAGGATACCCACTCAGAAGTCCATCTTCAGGCAAGTCATCTTCATCTTCTTTCACTGGGGGAATTGGAGAGTGCCTGCCACTTAAAGTGCTGGCGTTTGAACTGGTACGTGGTCTGAAGCTTGTCCACATGTCTTGGTCATCCAAGCTACCACGTGATGATGGGCTGCTACTGTTCACTCCCCATTTTCCAAACTGTCCTGGAGTGCCAGGACTGTCTGCATTTCCTGCACCAGACACACCCTCACTCTGTATGGCACTGCCAGGACCACCACCTGCCACTGCTTGCTTCTTTGTCTGCTTTGCCCGCATACGACTTTTTAGCAATTTAGTGCTATTGTCCATGGAGGTAGCACGGCGCCGAGGTGCTTTTCCCGTCTTACCCCCTTCGGGATTAAGCATCCACCATGAGCTTTTTCCAGTAGATTCATTGTGTACTCTCAAAAACTTGTTGTGGAGGGACAAATTGTGACGAATTGAGTTCTAGGTGAAAGCATAAAACATGCACAGACAAACACACAAAACTATGAAATAACTGGTTCTGACAAAATATAAAGCATTAATAACCTCATAGTACAACATTCAATAACGTTTTATAGTTCAGAATAATCAAAGCATGTGGCCTAATTTCGGTGAATATTCTGAAATAAACTGTATGAATTTGTAAATGAGAATTTGAATCTACCTTCCATCCAGCAGAACTGTTGCTGTCTCCTTTATCCTTAAAATACGGCACTGTTTTAACCATCCAGTCGTAGATCTGTGCCAAAGTGAGTCGCTTTTCCGGTGAGTTCTCAATCGCTTGGCTTATCAGATCAGCGTAGGACTGATTCCCCCAGGCGTTGCGCCGGGACGAACCCTTTCGAGGTGCAGCTCCGCCCACTCCTGCAATCAATCCTCCCTCCGAGGTGGCGGATTTTTCGGGCTCGGATATGATTGGCTGTGGCTCCTGTTTTTCTTCCTCGGCTGGTGGGGTTCCTGCGGCGGACTCGGCGCCGTCTGGCCCCTCCACTTTGACAGCTGAGATGTCGGGCCGAGGCAGTGGCCATGTGCAGGACCTCGGCCTGCTCTGCGGCTCGAAATCTGGGTCAATCGGGGGTGCATTGTCCGTCTCCATTGTAGAGAGCAATTACTCCAATTTCAAGAAAGAGTCTGATGGTTTACAACGTGAAACTAACAACCTGCTATTCTTAACCAACTAAAACTGTATTACAGCTAGCGTTAAATTTTACTTAATAGTGATTTTTCAATCGTTAAAAGTTATGCGGATGACATACAAAAAGTTTAGCTGATTTGGAACGATATTTATTACAAAATTATTTTGAATATTTGATCTAGTTTCTTTTTTCTGGTGGATTGAGCGAACGGTAATAATCCGATCGCACAACTATATATCTACAAAGCTGTTTAGTCCTCAGATTGGAGATTAAATGGGGCAAATAATCTTCTTAATAGTAACTGTCATAAACCTACCGACTGACACGGTGGGTCTCTTTGTTTACATAAAGAACAAAGGAAATTCACATGACAGATAGCAAGGAATCCATTACAACCTACTGACTCCCAGGGTTAAAGTTTAAATAAAAAATTATAATAAGAAATACGCCTAAAACATATATCTTCGCTAGAAGTTAACGACTAAAAAATAAAAAAGGCTGCAAAAAACGTGTAATGGAGAAGAAAAAAGAAATACCCAATAGTAAACTTGTAATAGAATATCTAACACACACCTGAATTGATCTCCGGGTTATACTGAAAAATCGAGATCAGTCACTTTCAAGTCATTACTACAGCAAGAGACAATTATGAACATTTCTTGTAAACCAAATATTCGTTTTCATCACTTTATAGGCACATTGTCATGCCGTTTGAAACCAAATCCACTAGACTGGCAGCCCGGTCGACTTTATTAATGGGTAATAATTGCACACACAGCATCGTGCAGGTCCAAATCAGCCAATCGTCCGTCATTTCACGGTACCGGGGGGCCAATTTTGCGCTCAAATGTCACTTAGATGAGTAAATGGGTTATTTTGTACTGTACTGTACTTCCACACTAGATCCTCGCGACCACACACGCGCCGTGTACACGACGATTTGTAGGAGATTTGAATAGTCAAACCTTTTCCGGGTCAATATGAGTTAACTGTACTAATGAGTCCAGATTGTTTCCATCTGAATTGAACTACAACACTTCGTGTTACTGTCGTTCAAGTGTGCCCGCTCCAACACGCTGTGTGTAGGCGCGTGTCACCATCTGCCATGTTCCTACACACACACGCACGCACGATGCTCGCGCGGCAACTACGCCGAATGCGTCCGTACCCCGATCGCCGATTCCGAGCGATATCTCCGAACTCCTTTTAATCGTAAAGTGTAAGAATTCAGCCCCGCACGTGGACACCGGGTTTTCAAGAGATCCGGGCAAAACTCGACACCAAAGTTTGAACGTGAGAAGAAACTGGGTAGCCACCGAGTTGGCTAACTCCTCCGGTTAGTTATAAAACAATCCCTCTGGAAAAGTGGAAGAAAGCGGATTTTCTTGTGGAAGCTGGTTTCCCGGTGTAGTTTGGATCCAAATCCTTTCCGTCGTGACCCCGATTCAGATTATCCAAGACTCATTCATCGTATGGATCTTGTTTTGTTTTGTTTTGTTTTGTTTTGACTCGAGGCGAAGACTCCCTTCTGACGTCTGTTTACCACGGCCAGCTAAAGTATTTTGCGCATGCGCGAAAGAGGGGCTCTGGGAAATGAAGTTAGTCGTGTGATAGTACACCGCCAGGAACTGGGCTCACTTCCACATCGAGCTGGGGTGCTCCAAATCTAACTTATGTAACAGTTTCTAGAAGCGCTGTGAGACAGAAACTGGTCTCGATCCTGAATCGAGGACTTGTGA
The DNA here is from genome assembly GCF_946808225.1 of Silurus aristotelis. Taxonomy (NCBI): domain Eukaryota; kingdom Metazoa; phylum Chordata; class Actinopteri; order Siluriformes; family Siluridae; genus Silurus; species Silurus aristotelis. The sequence continues at coordinate 16,080,775 of NC_139587.1, forward strand.
AAGACGACCTGGCCGTGGCGATTGATTTATTTATTTCTTTAATGACACCATCCAGTAATCAAACACGAAACATTTTTTTGTATTGCAACACAAATAATTATAATATTGTAAAACACTGATAAATAATAATACCAATTATAACATTATATAGTTTATAGGTGTAGTATGTCACTACTGATTTTTGCTCATACAATTATTTATAAATAAATATACCCTCATATAAGAATATAATGATCCCCTTATAACAAATGGTCCATATAACTTGTACAAAATCTCATTATAGACATACACATATTCATTACTTTTTCTGAAACTAGACAAGTATTGGTACTGGGAAAATCGTATAGTCATGATGCATGGTGACTGGAGGTGACCGGATATCCGCTATTACTGAACTTACCACTGTTATGGACAGGCCTCGTGTATGAACTACATTAACCAGAAGGTGCTGCGCGCTGCTGTAGATGGGGGTGGAGAGACGACATGTTGCATGATGCAACAGGGAAAAAAAAACGTGTTGCCGTTTGGAGTCTTTATCTCTATAAATGTTTTAGACCCCCTTAGTGACTCTAATAATGAAAAAAAACAAGTCTAGCGACAAGTTCGGCGACTTTTGAACAAATCGTTGCGACAGTCGAACGCGATACGATTTGAGAACAGGTTTGTCCGTATTACTATCAGGGTGTAACACTTGACAGTGAAGCGAGTTCGACCAATCATTTATCACAATTCTTGGCAGTGACCAATCACTGTGCAGCTTTGTTTTTCGTCGACTAGTCAATCATCTGAATTGTTTGTCCCGCCCCTTGTACTATTTTTTAAACTTGGAGATGGTTTTATAAACTTTTTTTGTTGTTTGTTTAAAAAAAAAAGCCATACAATTATCATTTGTACATACCAGACGCACAACTGGAAATACATAAAAAAAGATAAAGTATAACACAATGTTATAATAAACGAAATACCCCGCCCCCATGATATACAGTATTGCATTCACACTTTGAATCGACTGTTAATTGAGTTATAAAACATTTTAAATTGCGCACAATTCATAAAATTTTCCAAGCAGAATGAACATTTAATGGACGCACCAACCATAGAAGCCATAGGTTACGCTCTAAAAACCGTTTAATGGGTTCATCTGTTGTAAATATTTAATGAAATGCACAAGAAATTGAAAAGAATATCCTGTTCCAGAAACCTACAGAGTATCTGCAGGTGAAAAATAAATGTATAGGTTCACAAAAAGAACAGAGAGGTGAATTATCCTTCCTGAATTTATATTTAAAGGCACTGCAGGGGTCATATGTTTTAGTCTCAGAGTATTAGTCTCAAATATAATACAAAATAATGATGATGATAATAATAAAAAAATAAATAAAAATAAAATATAACATTACAACAGTCCAATATAACAGTATAGGTATTATCAAGTCTAGAAGCTTTTATTGTCATCTCAACCGTATATAGCTGATGCAGTACACAGTGAAATGAGACAACGTTCCTCCAAAACATTGGTGCTACATAAATCAACATAGAGCTACATAACAGAACCTCGCCACGTAAGGTTCATTGTGTGCAACCTGACAGACACAGGACAGTGTAGGACAAAAACACAAAAAAGCGCCGCCAGTAAACCTGCTGTGTTATACAGTACAGTGTGCAAAAGAGAACTGTATACAAGAGTGTACTTGTAAATAAACACAAAATGTAAACACAAAAGGTTGTGCAAAACAGCAATAGCAGGAATCAAGTGGATGTGCAAAAAACAGCATGTAAACAGTTATGTTATAATAAAATAATAATATTATATAGGTGATACTGAATACATGGATGTTTGAAATGAGTATGAGTGTGTGTTTGAGTTCAGATTTGTAGCAGCTCAGTAACACACAGTTAAGTGAGTGTGAGTCAGTTTCAGTTTTTATTATAATAATAACACTACTATTACTAAATAAAAATAATACTTCTACTGCTACTACAACTACTACTATTTTTATTATGATTAGTAGAAGTAGTAGCAGTATTATTATTATACACACACACACACACACACACACACACACACACACACACACACAGTAGTAGTATTGTTATAATTATGATCATTATTAGTAGTAGAAGTAGTATCTTTAGAACCAACATCATTATGATTTAATCCTATATTTCATAATGAAATCCTAATGACGATAGTACAATAATGAAATGTTATGTTATATTTTTATTACTGCTTGTATGTGATATAATCTGAAACATTTATGTTAAAATTTCGGCTTTTTCCGTTATAAGCGTTACGTCTTCCGGGGCGGGTTCTCTGCGGTGACGTCTTTCTCGTCTGATCCAATCAGAAACTGCGGTGTAACTTTCAAACGTGCGCCGAGGCAAAAGTCTTCCGCATAGCGATGTAGTTAGTTAGCTAGGTCAGAAAGTTCCCTCTAAAACGCGGCGCTCTCAAATAATTAGGTAAGTCGTGCTGTCTATCTTAGCTTTATCTAGAGTATTGCTCAATATCTTGGTAAAAGGATTACATTTTTTTTGGACTTTGTATAAGAATTCCGTTGGTAGCTCTAGTAAGCAGGCGAGAAAGCAGTCAGATCGTGATGTTGTGACGGTTCTGGGTTTATTGGTGTGTTACCTAGCATTAATTATGTTTTAACATTATTCAATTGTTTGTTGTAATTTAGGAATGCATACAACCATTGAGCTTTTAGATAATGTTCACCGTCAAACATTATGCAAGCCTCCTTCATTTAGTGGCTCACTTTCTGTACTCATGCACGGGTTTTCTGTAATCTCAAATTGCATGCTTTGCAGGCAACCATGAGCCATCTTCATGGTTTATCATTTACATGCTTAAGACAAACAAGTATGCAAGGTTATATATATAAGTTTGTTTGTTTTTTGTAATTGTAGGTGATTATGGAGAGTCTTCACCAGGAGCAGGCCTGCAGGATGTCAGTCCCCAGGAGGAACGTGTCTTTCCGTTTACCTGACCTGTGCTCCAATTCCTCAGTTTGTAAAATCACAGATGAAACTCTTCCCTACATGTCAGGAATTTTCGATGAGACTATAGATCCTTCTTATATGTCAAATGAACCAGTAGCAACCGTAGATTTGCCTAAACAGGTAAAGTTAAAAACAGTAACAAAAGATGAGGTCTTTTTAAATGCTGGTATTGAAACAAAGGCTGCATACAACAGCTGGCTTAGTATACCAGTGGAGGACGGTCATTCAATAGATTTCAGCATGTCCATGACATCTGCACAGGGTGACCATGAAGACAAGAAAGATGTAACTGAATCCAATCCAAAGGCAGACATTCCTGACACCAAGTGTCATTCCCTAGAGTCTGTAAGCGGTATGGAAAAATGTGATTCACTGGTGAAATCAAATAACAGCACTTTCAATATGGCTAAAGAACTTAAAGAGCGGTTTTCTGTACTGAATTTGACCAAACCTGTTCCCACTAAAACAACAGGGTCGAACAATGTTACTTTTGAAAAGTCAGAAGAGCTTCAAGAAAAGTCTTCCACACTCAGTTGTACAATTTCCAACGATGATGCAAGTGTGGGAGACAAACATTTAGAGGACAAATGTTTAAACTCAACTGTTGATGTCAACTGTTGTGGCTCATCAAACTCTACCATAGAGCATCCAAAACAGAAGCTCAATGAAACTGTAGATATTACTCAGTCAAATAGACAGAAACAAGAGAAGATTGATGAAGAGCGTACATGTAGTAAGGACTGTGAGATGCAAAGCACTTCTGCAGAGGAAACCAATGCAACTGTTGACTTAACTGCAGGTGCTACAACAGAAGATGCTAAGCCAGGTTCTCTAAATGTAGAACCAGTTCACAGGATATTCGTTAAACACAATTCAACCACTGACCTCACACACCCAGAGCCTGCTCCTAACTCAACTATGACCAAGATCAAAAGCTCTGATTCTGAAATACCAGAACCGTCAAATACTAACTGTGGTATGACTAAGAAAGAGTCACTTGTGTCTTCACCATCAGCTCCAGTCAACATAGCTGCACCATTGAGAGTTGATGTGACAGTTGGCACTGACAGAACTCTAGATCTTTCTGAAATTGTTGGCACAGAAGAGCAACAAGACCAAGTTAGGAGAAGAAATGGAATGTCTGATGGGGAAGGTTGCTTAAACTTGGACACCAGCCAAAGTAGCACATTTTCAATGGATGAAATACTTCATTTGAGACGATGTCCCTTCGTTATATCCACACCTATTATTCTGGAACGAGGCTTTGACAAACTGGGATCTCTAAAGCCCACAAATATACAAAAACAACTCTCTGTTATCAACAGTATTAACATTCAAACGAATAATGACACTGCTGGTGTTACTAAGCATGACGGATTAGAGGTCTCAAAGACAAATCAGTTGTCTGTCAAGTCTGACACCTGCAGTCAGATCCAAAAAGTTTCATCAAAAAGCACTTCAACTTCTGCTACCTCTGAAGCAGGAACTGGGAACAAACCTCTTTCGAAACTTGCAGTCAGAAGGAAAATTCCTCAGCCCGCTTTTAAATCCAATATTCCCAAAACCCAGCTCCCTCTAAGGCCTTCCACCTTACAGTTAAACTCAGCAGTGGTGAAGTCAAAGGCTACAACAGCAACACAAGCTTTAATTCAACCAGAGATGTTCTCATCTGCTTTGCACAGCACAAGGAGGACAGTCGAGCTGAATAAAGGAAAAACTCTTTCTTCTTCAAAGAACACTTCCACAGCTTCCACTGTAAAGGTAGGAAACATGGTCATAGATTTTATTAAACTGGCTGGTCAATGTTTAGAATCATAAAGTGCTGGCACTTCAGTGCTGCAATCAGCTAAATGTGTGGCATAAGCACTTCTGTTGAATAATAACAGCAGTAATAATCATAATATGCATTTTGTTTAGTTTTGGAATGAGCCCCTCTAGAATCAAAAGTCTTTAAAAAGTAAAATGAAGCAAAATATCTAGATATAAAAAGAAATAAAGGTTAATTACGGAGGGGAGTGGTGGCTCCAGCGGTTAAGGCGCTGGGTTGCTGATCGGAAGGTCTGGGGTTCAAGCCCTGGTATCGCCAGGCTGGCACTCTTGGGCCCTTGAGCAAGGCCCTTAACCCTCTATGCTCCGGGGGTCCCTTACGAGGGAAAAATCAAGGTCCGTGACGTCGGAGTGACGTGGGGCCGCCTTCCCGTGGGCTCACCTCCTACAGGAGGGATCGTAAGGGACGGTGCTGTGAGGATTGGGCAGCAGTCGAAGGCGGGGGCCTGCTTAGACTGCTGCCCCCGCGACCCGGATTACGGATAAGCGGGAAAAAATGGCTGGATGGATGGGTTAATTACGGCACAAAAGAAATAGCAAGTGACCGCACAAAATGTGTCAAATGATGGTAATAACGTCAACCGGTATGGATCATGTAAATAATTTCTGGGACAACACACCTTAAAGGTCTGCATGGCAACAAGTGATCTACAGACTAAATTACTGGCTGAAGCACATTTCTGGCATAAATGCACCAAAAATGAGGAGAATGAAAGTGGTAAACAAACAAATAAACAATTACTAGTTTATTTATTTATATATTTAATTTTTTACTGTGACTGAAACAATTTTACAGCAAATGAAAAGGGGCTAATATAGCACCACCCAGGCTCAAATGTAGATGGTTTATTCTTAGCACAGAAGTGACCCCATCATCTTTGTGCTGCTGGTATGATTGCACCAGATGCCAGTATTGCTATGGATCTAGGGTTAGATCAGCATCCATGTTTAGATTAGTGAAGCAATGGGGGCATGGATGTAATCTTCTGATGCTCTAGTTCCAGTTTGGGGGTGGCTCGATACATAATCTCTACAATATCAGAATATAATACCTCGGTATCAATATTAAAAATAGACCATAAGTGACAAACAACCAGCCTCAAAAAATAAGTGAATTGAAAATATAATTAAAAGAAATTTTTAAAAATAGATTCATGTCTTAATACCTTTGCATCACAATGTAACAAAAAAACCTACAGGTAACATGGGTTACATTTTGATGGTGGAAAAAAAAAAAAAAAAAAATGTTTTTTATATATATATATATATATATATATATATATATATATATATATATATATGTGTGTATATATATATATATATGTGTGTATATATATATATGTGTGTATATATATATATATATATATATATATATATATATATATATATATATATATATATATATATATATATATGTGTGTGTGTATATATATATATATATATATATATATATATATATATATATATATATATATATATATATATATATATATATATAAATGTATATGTAATGTATATGTATAATCAATATCAATTTGGGAAGCACTGCCGCCTACAGGTGAATTTAAAAAATACTGAAATTATGATATCGTGCCGTTTATAATATAATATAATATTCAATTTTTGTTTTTACCAGTCACAGTTTACTTTTGTATATTAAACTGCAGCATAAGCTTAAGAAAGCGCTATTATTAGATTGGTGTGGGCTGTCATAAACCTGCTTGCACCAAGGTCTCTGATTTTTGCAGGATTTTTTTATGGTAATTGTGATGTGCATCCGAGCTTTGGTGGGGTATTTACATGGGCCAAAACTAATAAATGTTTAATGGCTCTGACTAACTTTACACCTATTCACCACCCTAATACTAGACAATTTTTTTTGCCGTAGTCCTGTTCCAATTATGAATTGTGTAGCAGGAAACTGATTAATTGTAGATACCTGAGTAAAAATAATCATGGAATATAGTTTTGAGGTGGATGTAGCTAGTAATCTAGCATTGTGTACTTTTGCTACATTTAAGATTTTATTTGTGTTCAAGTAATATGACGAATGTACTGTATATTTGACTTTTTTTTTTTTTTCTTTCTCTCTAGTCTTCATCTGTTGCTACCTCCACCGGTACATGTAATTTGACTGCAGGTAAGCACTTTGATTAGTTTGTGTGGACAGCACTTACTGCTAATTTTATACGATATAATTTTTATATTTTATAAAAATAAAATTTTTATATTTGGCAGAAACCCTTATCCAGAGTGACTTGATTTTAGTTATACAACTGAGCAAAGGTTAAGGACCTTGCTCAAGGGCCCAGCAGTGGTAGCTTGATGGTACTGGGATACTGTGATGACCATTTGTGCAATTTACATTGTTCCCATCGACAATAATAACTTTCCATTCGCTAGTGCTTGTGACATGAATGTGAACCAAGAATGTGTGGTTTATTTTTTTTTATTTGTAATTAATGAATAATCAGTAAGACATTGTACTTTGGATGGGATGGTTGTGAGTTCAAATCTGAGCTCGGCCCTTGAGCAACTGCTCAGTTATATAAATGTGACCTATAACTCACACCGGATAAGAGCATCTGCCAAATGGTATACATTTAATGGAACTGGAAATGAATGAGTGTGTGTGTCAACTGGTTCATTACTTCCTGTGATGGTGCTGAGAATGTTTAACTGATTAGGGAAAAAAATTAAATATTTTTGGCACATGGAAACTGGATTATTAGGTCAGTAAACTGAAAAGATGTTTTAATATTCAATAGTCTAGTGTGTTATTTTTTTTTGTTTTTTTTTTGTAATAGATTATTTATATTGTTAAACTCAGGTAGCACAGAAATGGGACAGAGTGGAGCTGTAGCTCATCTTCCTGTCCTAAAATTATTACTTTGGTACAGTATTCCACTATTCCACAAATACCTATCATGCTTAATTAAACTTTGCTTTGTGTGAAGTTTTTTCCTTCTCATTTTAAAAAATTGTTGCAATGTCTTGCTTTCAGCGTCTAAGTGTATACAGTATCTAATATAGCCGCTGAATATGAAACATGTAGTTATTTGTAGCCAGCTGGTGCTCAGAGACATTTATGCTGATCTTAGATACCTTTTTTTTTAAACTAATGATCTTGCACTTGTTTCACATTGTGTAATATTTGCACCTTATGTAGTCCTTTGTACCACGCTGCTACATTGTTGTACCATAGCTCTGAGGAAACAAAAACTCCCCAGAAAACATTTTGTTTTGTATTTGCAGATAAAAAGGCAGGGAATACTTGTACTGCGTTTCCTAAACCGTCTGGTTTGCCACCCCCTGGTCGAGGAAGATTTGGTCTTAAACCACCTGGGAGTGCTGTTTCCTCAGAAGAAATTAGTCATGCTCAGACTAACAACAAACCAACTGGTCTATCAGGTGCTTTACAGCAGTATTTTCTTCCAAACACTCACAATTTCCATCTGTTTGTTTGATATGTTGCTTTTGTTATTTGTCTTGTCTATTTGTTTAAGAGCGATGCACAATAATCTTTTGGCATATTCACTGTGCTCCACCTTGTTTAAAGGTATAAGGAAAAGGAATTCACTGCTTCCAGGTTTTCCCAAGAAGCATGCAAGCAGTGATGTCTTGCCAGTGGCAAAAAGAAAGAAAACTGGTATGATTATGTGCTTGCTACTCATTTATCATGCTGGATGCGAAGTGATTTATTCGCAAATTGCTTGCACAAGAAATGTGGAATTCATGTAAACCCTTGAATGTAAATATATGCATGAGAAGCTTAACTAAGCATATAAATTATATAACTACAAATCATGTCATTTGCATGGATTACAGCATTTTTTTTAATATGTGGATTTTACTGGGCTTTCATTATAGCATTTAGCATACATCTGTCTCAGAATTGATTTGGATTGGAAAGATGTCAATTGTACATCCTTATGTACTTCCATTTATTTTGTTCAGGAATAAAAAATAATTTAGGGAAAACTGTTTTTCATATTATTGGCATTACATTTTTCTTTAAGTTTCTGAGGTACATTGCAAACAAATCTCCAAATGAGAGGATTTAGTCCCTATTTATTATTATTGCTATCATTATTATTATAATATTATATATTAAATGAGTCAAAATAACTTTAATTTCTGCCTTACAAATGCAAATTAGCTCCGTCAGAAAAGCAGGTGATCTATATGCAGCCTACGTAGACAAGTATTGAGAAAATCGATGTTTCCAAAGCATATGTAAATGTGCCAGAACATTTTTGTTTCGTTTGAAATGTTTTAAATTAAAAAGATTTATAAAGGATGTCTACTGTGTTACTTGAAAATATAATGAATGTTAGATCAAGGCATGTTCTTCACTCAGATTTACAGAACCAGCACAGCTGTTCTGAAGCTCCAGCAGGCTCAGAGGAAGGGGAAGGTGTTCAGAAGAATGTAACCACTCCCACAGACATCACATTGAAGAGAGCCGATGCTGGTATGAGTATTTTATAACGTATAATAGACAGTTTCCCATGTATTTGACTGCCTCTTCAGTCACTTTTCAGCAAGATGTCCACTGTTGTTATCAGGTCAGACTAGAAATTTGATCAGATGTGCCAGCATTTCCTGTGTGCATATTTTAAATATGGAACCTTACAGTTGAACAAAATAATTTACTTTTTATTAATATTGCTTTTACCATGCAGTGCCACTATACTATACTATACTATATCAAGTAAAATAAATAATTTAGCTAGAACGTTTTTATTTTTGGTTTGCCATCATCTGTGTGGTTTATATACCACAGTATTAATGAAATCTCAATTCTGATTGGTCTGGAATTTCATTGCAGCTATACCACATCTAATTTCAACTGTTAGACACAATGCAGGATTCTAAGAATCTTCTTTCGGCTTCTCCCATTAGGGGTCGCCACAGCGGACCATCCGTCTCCATACCCCTCTGTCCTCTACATCTGCCTCTTTCAAACCAACTTCCTGCATGTTTTACTTCCCCACATCCATAAACCTCCTCCTTGGCCTTCGTCTTTTCCTCCTTCCTGGCAGCTCCATCCTCAGCATTCTCCTACCGATATACCCCATGTCCCTCCTATGCACATGTCCAAACAATCTCAATTACGCCTCTCTCACCATGTCTCCAAAACGTCATACGTGTGCTGTCGCTCTAATAAACTTGTTTCTAATCCTGTGCATCCTCGTCACTTCCAACAAAAACCTCAACATCTTCAGCTCTGCTACCTCCAGCTCCAACTCCTGTCTTTTACTCAATGCCACTGTCTCTAATCCATACAATATCGCAGGTCTCACCACAGTCCTATAAACTTCTACTTTCACTCTTGCAGATACTCTATCACAAATCACTCCTGTTACTCTTCTCCACCCACTCCACCCTGCCTGCACTCTTTTCTTCACTTCCCTAACACACTCTCCATTACTTTGCACTGTTGACCCCAGGTACCTGAACTCTTCCACCTTCACCAACTCTTCTCCCTGCAACCGCACCACTCCACTGCCCTCCCTCTCATTCACACACATGTACTCTGTCTTACTCCTACTGACTTTCATTGCCCTTCTCTCCAGCATGTACCTCCAGCTCTCCAGGCTCTTCTCAACCTGCTCCCTACTCTCACCACAAATAACAATATCATCCGCAAATATCATAGTCCACGGAGACTCCTGTCTGACCTTGTCCTTTAACCTGTCCATCACCACTGCAAACAGGAAAGGGCTTAGAGCGATCCTTGATGCAGTCCCGCCTCCACCTTGAACCAGTCTGTCGTTCCTACTGCACACTTCACTGCCGTCACACTGTCCTCACTGTCCTCATACTGTCCTCATACATGTCCTGCACCATCCTCACATACTTCTCTGCCACAACTGACTTCCTCATACAATACCACAACTCCTCTCTCCACCCTGTCATACACTTTCTCTAAATCCACAAACACACAATGCATCTACTTCTGACCTTCTCTATACTTCTCCATCAACATTCTCAAAGCAAATAATGCATCTGTGGTGCAGTTCCTTGGCATGAAACCATACTGTTGCTCACAGATGGTCACCTCTTCTCTCAGCCTGGCTTCCACTACTCTTTCCCATAACTTCATGGTGTGACTGATCAACTTTATTCCCCTGTAGTTATTTCAGGTAACTCCAACATCTCCCTTGTTCTTAAAGATCAGTACCAGCACACTCCTTCTTCATTCCTCATGCATCCTCTCCAATCCTGTTTAAAAAATCTTGTTAAAAACTCCACTGCCATCTCACCTAAACATCTTTACCGGTATGTCATCTGGTCCAACCGACTTTCCACTCTTTATCCTCTTAACCGCTGCTCTCACTTCCCCCTTACTAATCCAATCCACTTCCTGCTTCACCATCTCCACACCATCCAACCTTCTCTCCCTCTCATTTTCCTAGTTAATCAGCTGCTCAAAATACTCCCTCCATCTTCTCAACACACTCTCCTCACTAGGCAACACATTTTCATCTCCATCCTTTATTGCTCTAACTTGCAGCACATCCTTCCCAGCTCAGTCCCTCTGCCTGGCCAATCGCCACAAATCCTGTTCTCCTTCCTTAGTGTCCAACTTCTCATACAGCTCCTCATATGCCTTTTCCTTGGCTTTTCTTGGCTTTCCTCATTCCACCACCATGTCTCTTTGTCTTCCTTTCTATTTCCAGATGTCACACCAAGTACCTTCCTAGCTGTCTCCCATATCACTTCTGCAGTAGTTACCCAAACATCCAGCACCTCTTCACCACTACTGAGCCCCTGTCTGACCTCTTCCCTGAACCTCACACTACAGTCTTCCTCCTTCAGTTTCCCCCATCTTATTCTTCTTTCAGTCCTCACGCTCCTTCTCTTCTTCTTCACCGCCAAAGCCATCCTATAGACCACCATCCGATGCTGTCTATCTACACTGTCCCTTGCCAACACCTTACATTCTCCAATCTCTTTCAGGTTGCATCTCCTACATAGAACATAGTCCACCTGTGTGCACCTTTCTCCACTCTTATACGTCACCCTATGATCCTCCTTCTTCTTTGAATAAGTATTTACCACTTTCATTTCCATCCTTTTAGCAAAATCTACTACCAGCTGCCCTTGCACATTCCTCTCCTTAAGGCCATACCTACTTATCACCTCCTCATCACCTTTGTTCCCTTCACCTACATGCCCATTAGAGTCTGCCCCAATCACCAATCGTTCTTTCCTAGCTACACCATCTACCACTTCATCTAACTCACTCCAGAATCTTTCCTTCTCCTGCATCTCCATCAATACCTGTTGGTAAACCGGGCCGCATATTTGGCATGTTTTACGCTGGATGCCCTTTCTAATGCAACCCTTCCCATTTATCTGGGCTTGAGACCGGCACTAAGAATGCACTGGCTTGTGCAACCCTAATGGCTGGGTTACAGGATTATATGAATGTGATGTTCTAATTTGTTAATATTTCTCAATTTGCAGCACTCTGGATATTAAATGCTTTTTTGTTCTTTTTGCCAAATAAATGTTAAATAAAATAAATGTCTGACTTGCAATAATATATAGGACAGCGGAAAGCAACATTTTGTGATTAAATCTTAAATCAAAAAATTTCTGTTACATTATGGCTTCTGTAGATTTTCACTCAAGCTATAAAATCTATATCTTAAACATATATCTAACAGGCAATGCTAACAGAATATCCACTTTTCTGTATTTTTATCTCATCTTTTTTATCTTGCGTCTTTCCTCACCCAGACTGTGGAAATTGTAAACTACTTCAAGAGAAATTACGCGCATTTCATGAAGAACTGGGGAAATTTCTTCAAGAACCTGGTCGACCAGCAGGTTTGACATCATAGTCTATTTAGTCTTGTTAACATTTTAAGCATTTACACTATTGCCAAAAGTATTCACTCACCTATCCAAATCATTGAATTTAGGTGTTCCAATCATTTCCATGGTTACAGGTGTAGAAAATCAAGCACCTGAACATGCAGACCGCTCCTACAAACATTTGTGAAAGAATGGGTTGCTCTCGGCAATGAGTCCAGGCGTGAAATTTTCTCGCTACAAAAAAAAAAATACACAGTCAACTGTTAGTGGTGTTATAACAAAGTGGGAGCAATTGGGAACGACAGCAACTCAGCCACGTAGAGGTAGGCCACATACAATCACAGAGCGGGTCAGCGGATGCTGAGACGCATAGTGCACAGAGGTCACCAAATTTATGCAGAGTCAATAGCTACAGACCTCCAAACTTCATGTAGCTCAAGAACAGTGCGTAGAGAGCTTAATGAAATGGGTTTCTCTTAAATTCTACAAAGCAAACTTGGAAAGAGGTTAGTCTTAAATCTTCGCTTGAAGATAGCCAGGGACTCCGCTGTACAGACATCTAGGGGAAGTTCATTTCACCACCTTGGTGCCAGAACAGAGAAGGGCCTTGAAGTATACTTACCTTTCATTCTGAGAAAAGGTGGTACCAGTCGAGCAGTGCTGGAGGATCTCAGACAGCGTGGTGCAATGCGAGATGTGATGAGGTCTCTGAAGTAAGATCCATAAAGGCATGGATGAGTAAGTTTGGTGTGGAAGAACATGACTGGCCTTCACCACAAACCGATAGAGCAGCTTTGGGATGAATTCGAGTGGAGACTGCGATCCAGGCCCTCTCGTCCAACATCAGCGTCTCAGTGACATCACAAATGCGCTTTTGGAGGAACTTCTAAACCTTATGGAAAGCCTTCCTAGAAGAGTTGAAGCTTTTAGAGCTGTATAGGGTGGACCAACATCATATTAAACCCTATGGATTAAGAATCGGATGTTACTCAAGTTCATTTGCATGTGAAGGCAGACGAGCGAATACTTTTGGCAATATAGTGCATTCTTTCTGTATATTTAGGCTTTTATGATGATGTGATTCTATGTGACACCATCTTTTTCAGATTGTAAAAAGTGGGTCTTGCTTCAGCAAAATCTTGAGTCATGTTTGGAGGAAATGAAGAGTTTACAAACAGGTATTATTCACTGGTCTTTCAAAAGATTTCATTTACTTTCTGTATTGAATGCTGTCTGCAGTCTCCTTTGAAAGCATTGGAACAGCAAGGCCAAGTTTATTCTTTTTTTGCTGTAGACTGAAGACATTTTAGTTTGAGATCAAAAGATAATAATGAAGTGCCAGTGTAGGATTACAGCTTTTATTTCCTTGTATTTGTATCTAGACACAAAATAAATCATTGTACCATTTGTATCAGATCACACACTTTTTAGGTGAGCAAAATGATCGGAAAAGATAAATTTTCAAATTTTCTAGAGAAGCCAAGCTCATATCTGCATCTTTGTAAATTCTGTTTTGAAAGTCTGATCCTTGCTGCTTATAAATGGTTAGTGTCTTGTGATTATGGCCTCTGTATTTATACACTCCGGGTTCCGGATTGTGATATTTTTACCCTGTGGAGTTTGTTGATGTCACTGACTGTAGTTTCAAGGTTTTTTTTTATTGCTCTCACAATGTTTCTATCAGCTGTAGTATTTTATTTTTATTTTTTTTAGCTGATCCATGTTTGTTTTGTTTTTTTTGCTCACTACACAAGTGTTATTTTTTATGACGCCTCTGATTGATTTTTCATCTTTTCCTCTGCTTTTACCTCATAAGCCCTATCTTGGCTTGTCCTTTATCTTTAAAATACTCTAGCATATGTGGTCTTCACTTTGTTTAAACAATGTTTACAATTTTTCAGAACATACCTGAACATACTTTAACAAGAACCCAAATGGTTTCAGTCTAAAGCAAATCCAAATAAACAGGCCTTGCTGTTCCCACTGTTTTAGGAGGGGGCTGTGTGTTAATAACATTGTTGTTTTTACTTTATCCTATCTTTTGGCACTACTTGCAACGCTAAATTAAAAAAATCTTTTTGCAGATCATCGTTAAGGAAGAAGAACTTGGCTGGCCTGCAAACTTTGTATTTTGTATAATAAAATGAAATAACAAATAAAATGATTAATTTATCTCCCCCTCCCATATTGACTTGAAAATAGATGCTTTTATTTGAGTCAGCACACTCGTTAATGCTTTTTACACTACATGTATTGTTAAATAGTCTAAGCTTTTACCTATAACAAGAACATTTGTTCTTTATAAGCATGAATAGACAATCGCCCTGCATAGAGTGTGTAAGACATGGTAAGTAAACATGGTCCAGTTCAGATCAGTTTTGTATTTTTTGGATTCAAATTTAATGTCCAGTTAAATTGTCTGTTTCCCATTTTGATGTGTCTGGTTACTTGATATTACATGAATTAAAGATTTACTAATTAATATTGTTTGGTTTTTGGCTTGTGGTAAAACTAATACCAAAAAAAAACAACCTCTACACACAGACCGAATAAAATTTAAAACTTTTTAAAAACTTTTTTAAAACTTTTTCTATCAACATTCACACCCTTTTTCAAATGCGTTTTACTTTTAAAATGTAATTTGAATAACATTATTATTAACAGTATTATTATAATATATTAGTAGCAGAGTATCATGTATTAGTGTTCTATAATATATGTTGCATCTAATACACAGAATGTATAGTATTCATGTAATAATGTGTACTTAAAGTTTCTGTGTTCAAATTGCCATGGTGTTACATCTGAGCGTTGTGTTGCATGTAGACAACCTGTGCTAGTTAAACCTTATTTGGATTCAGTAACAAGTGTGTTGAACTAATTTATGCACATGTATTGCAAAGAATTGCAAATGTTCTTGGGTAGACGTTTGTAAAACAGCACCTATAGCATGTATGGACTTGTATATGCAAGTTGTTGACATTAAATGTTTATTATACTCTATACATTATACCATCTCAATTTTTTTTATTTAAATTTTAATTATTGGTAGTTTTTAGAATGTACAATGTACATTTACATTTTTATGAGAACAGAACGGGTGTGGTACATGGTGTGGTACATGTGGATTTCTTGTTTTTGCCAGTAACTGCCCTTGTGCAATGCTTACGTAAGAGGTAAATACTATGTGCACCTTTTGTATTTAGATTAGGAACTTTTAGATTTTAAAACTAACTTTTATGAAATATAATCTAATTTAATATTTTTATTTATTTATACATTTTATATATTTTTGCAGCACTTAAATTATAGCAGGTCAGTAGTTTGGAAAATGCAGCAAATAATGAATGTAACATAAGACAAATTACACAACATTTTAACTCTGTTTTACTTTTGTTTTTATAAATAGATTCCCACTTTGACTTCTTCCTTGTGATCAGAAAAACTACTAGGTTTTTTTTTTTTATGAACAACAGTTTATTTGGATGCTTCCTGATGAGTAAAGTAGACTAGTGTAATAGGAAACTGATACAGAAGTATGAGGAAACTAGGAAGTAGAAAAGAAAAACAAGGTTTTCCAGTTAGTCAAGGACTGCATTTTTCTTATATTTATCCTTTTTTCCTATAATGAAATCTCTGGTAGGATTAAAGAAAGAACTGCTCTTGTGTATCTAACTACTAAAAACAGTCACCCTCTAAAATATCAAATGATCTGTTTTTCTGAAACTATTCATGAATTTTTTGTGATTATTTATGTTTCTTCATGAAGAAATGCTGTTGTGCAAGACGTCTAGCTCTGGCAAAATTCAGACCAAGAATTTGTTACAGTGACTAGAATATTCTGATTGGAATTGTTGACTGCCATTTAATAATCAATTCATCATGTCCACCACAATCATTTTCTTTTATTTATTTCACTGCTGTTCTGACAACACTGCTCTATCCATTCATAAAAGACCAGGCCATTTTGTCAGTGTTGTTGAGGCTGTGCCAAGGAGTAGATGCCAATGTGGTCTTCTTCAATTGTAGCCAAACCGCTGCAAGCATCATGTGTTTTTGTGTATTGAAATACTTTTTCCAATTTTCCTTCTTTTTTAAAAAAAAAATCAAAGCCAATATGCCTACAGTTATTTCTGCTGGATAATTGTTGTTTTTTTCTTACATGCCTGTTTAAACGTCCGTCTTAAACACCACTGCCACAGTCAAAAAAAAAATAATTACTTATGCTGATACTTATTTTGAAAAGCTTTTACCTCTGTATGTATGTATGTTGTTTTTTGGTTTGTTTGTTTTTTCCATTGTAGTGAAGGGATATGATGGGCCAGGTTGTTCACTGTCTGCAGTAGTTTGTACTCAAGTGGTCTAATGAGGGATAAATCCAGTTAGCTGGGTACAGAGTCAAGGGCACCCAAGGCAAAAGAATTTGGCTACTGAAAGATAAGGCTGGTTAGAGTGTTCATGCAGAGCTCTGTCCCCTGCCGAGAGTACCCACATTCAGCATGTGAGCATCAGGAGCTGGCTTTTATTTTTATTTTCTGGAGAAGAAATGGCACCAGGATGCATTATGGGGGGAAAAAACAATCTGACAGGCAGTGTGATGCTTGGTGCAATGTTCCTAAACATTGTTGCACACCAAATATACCCATTCATGTGCTTTTTTTAAATTATTATTAATCAACATGAGGACAGGGAAGAAATAGCACCAGAAAGAACTATATGAAAGATTTAAGTTCGGAGGCAGTGTGATGCTCTCTGCAATGTTCTATGTTAAAGCATATGGTTCTGGCAATTATGTGGATGCTATATGACATGTACCACTTACCTAAACATTGTTGTACAAGAAGCACATCCTCTCACGGCAGCGGCCTTGTATCCTAACACACTGCAAAAGAGGTGATACTATACAAGCATGCACACTCAACACTGACATTCCCACAAAATTTCAGCTTCTATTTCTTTATTCTTACTGTCTACACACAGACATTTTCTGTAGGGTTTAAACACTAGGAGATCTAGTCTCATATACTCGGTGCACAAAGTAAATAAGGGAAATGTGGAAGTATATATAAAATTATAAAAAGTAGAGAAAAAAAATAGCAAAACCAGTGTTTGTTTGCTTGATTAGACATGTTTTACAGGGGTCGGTATAGGTACCCCTTGACATGTTGCATTGCCTGGCATGTAACACTGAAGTTCTTAGTAACGTCATCAGCGTCATCAAACACATACAATAATCTGATCAAAACCAATCGAATCAATTCGATTACAGAATACTGAGATACTGCAGCCTGAATCATGAGGTTTGGGTAACAAATTTTAATGAACACGTGGGTGATTGACTGGGACATTGTGTATCGGCGGATGTCGCGAAATGGACACATTGACGTCGTTTCACGTCACGACAAAAAAACGACCGCGTTTTTTCCCTTACATGGATATCCGGGTACTTTCAAACCTCTAGAGTAGATCTGAATAGTTATTACAATCTCATTCACTGCTATCACCGCGGCTTTTTTTTCTTCTTCTTCTTCTCTGTGTGAACGAATCTGGGAGTGTAAATCCACTCACTCACTCACTCTCGCTTTATCTCTCTCTTTTACAGGTAAATACGTTTTATTTTTTCTTATCCTGATACAGCTCTCATCTTCTATCATTCAAACAATTAGGTCTATATTGCGTTGAAAAAAAAAGAAAAGGGAATTTAAGAGACGACTTAAATGTATGGGATGAGAAGAGTTACCAAAATGTAGAATTTAGTTACAAAAATAATGATAATATTTATAATGATCAAACTGCTCCGAAACTGCGATGAGTTCTCATATGAACATATTTAAATCTAATCCGTAATCTGGATAACAACATACCTAGACGATGTGTATAATCAGACATAACATCTGGAGAAATATACCAGTTAGATTTCTTCAAGATCAGGGGGTAGATGGTGTTTATGCTTTTTGAATAATGAATAAAAACCACAAGCTGTTTTAAAGACATCACTGGGATCTCATCAGCTTTGCTACTCTGAATTACATTCACTGTAACCAATAGACTGTAATGTCATAGCATCGAACTGAATTTGTGCTTTTGTTTCGTTGTTGTTGAGTTCATCCTGTTTGTAAGGATCATTCGGGTCCGTCATTCAGATCTTTAGTGAAGCTTTAGAAGCGTCTATGAGGCTGAGGATGTACCTATAGCTAGTGGTTGAACACGTGGAGCAGAGCGCTATACACACTCTTCTTCCTTTTGTTTCAGTGTGGCCTGCATGCTCTCAGTGTTCTTAAAGACAGGATCATATAATATACCAAATGCTGTGGGGTATTTGTAATTAAATCTTGCTTGTTAAACAGTGACAAGGACTTGATCATAGATCTTTTCATTAGTGATCTTCAGTACATTTCAGTATGTTCTAGTACATTACAATATATAACAGTATGTCCCATACAGTACAATGCTAATTACTTTGCTAATCAGGGATTTATTATTTCATTTACAATTGACATCTTGAATCAATATATTTCATTAAAGCGTTTTGTGACAATTATCAAAAATATTAAACAGGGTTTTAAACAAATAAAATTTGATTGAAAGTCAGTGTTATAAATGACATGTGACTAATTAAAACAATAGCAAAATAAATATTAAAGTTCAGTTTTTTTAGAACAGGCATATGTTTGATACATACAAATATATACATCTTTATATGTTTCTGAGAATGTGAGAATTCATTTAATTTAAATTTTTAAAACATCAAATATCATGATGAAACTCTAACTCCCGTGTTACATCAGCATTGGTTTAAGTTCCGGGTTCTGTGTCAACAGAGTGTCTATACATACTGTTTGTTTTACACCAAGACAGCTATTTGCATTTTCTAATCATGGTTTGAATGACCTCAGGGGTTTACTGTCACCTTTGGAAGTATGCAGTGCAGGCATATATTATTTGCTTTATACCATTAATTGAATTTAAATTCTTGATTGTAAGCAAGTGGTGACATGGGATGGATTTTTTTTTCAGGCAGAGATACAGAGCATTTTTCCTACCACAGCAGGAATCGGATGAGAGTGATCTATTTATATAACTTGTCAATCAGATGTTTTTGCACAAATGAGTATGAAATGTGAAATATAACAGTTTCAGCATTACGCCACATTCATGACAGAGTGTGTTTACACTGCTGTTTCTACCTAAGAGGCTATTTGAGAAACTGATATAAGTATTTACTATAACATTTGTAAAATACATTGTAAAAACCACTTCCTTTAAACTTGTAGGTTTTCGTCCATTTATTGGAATTGATAGGTGTCAAAAGGGTTTCTGTGGGTTTCTGTAACTTCCTCCTTTGCTACTATAAACAGATGTTCTTTGATGTTTGAAGCTTATGGTTGTAGATGAACTAAAAATACAATCAGTATATTTCTAGTAAATTTCTGTTTTGTTTACAGGTTAATTGCTAGTCAGTAATCTTTATAAAATTTGACCTATAATAACTTCTTATTTATTTTAAAAGGAAACATTTTGCTGTCTTTATTATTATTGTTTTTCTTGTTATATTATTTTTTTCTCAAAATGCGTATGTTTTCAGATTTGATTTTGGCAGATCATAAATTTACTGCATATTATAAGCTATGTCAGTACCAAAGGAGGATGTAGAAATTATCTTACTATTACTCATTTCCTTTTAGAGCAAAGCATGGAGCAACATGCCAACCAGCCTGTACTGCTTTGTTCCTGTCCCATTAGGTTTATAATTGCCAGATAGTGCTTAAACAAATACGCACGGCTGTTCAGGTTGCTGTGCAAGGGCATGCTTAAAATATAAATGCCTAAAATGGAAAACTCTATGCACTCTGTCTTGGTTTGTTTCTTAATATGTGGTAGTGATATCACAGAGTGTAGTATTTTTATGCTCTAGACTATTAAGAGAGAAAGCTAGACATTCATGCTAATCTCTTGATGTACCGTTGTGCGTCATTATTCATTCACACATGATTAAATAAAAAATTTAATGAGTCCTGAGTTATTTGGCTAGACTGGTTGCCTCAGGCCAGATGCATGTCATGCATGCTGTAAATTCTCTTTTCCTCTTCCCAGTTCTGTTGATATTTTTGGCATTACTTTTGTGATTTATTTGCTTGATTTCCTTATAATCTGGTTTAAAGGAATCCCCTCTATTTTCCCTTATCTATTGTGTTCCTCCATTCTCAGTTTACACAGATAAAATGGCTGCACTGTGTAGCCTTTTTCTGCTCAGGTCATCACCATAGAAACTATTTGCTATGTAGCATAATAATTTTTTTGCTAGTAGACATTTTCCTACGCTAGTTAACTCCTAAATGAACATGGTAGGCATACCCACATGTCCCTTTGTGACCAATAATCCCCTGGAGATTTTTCTCTGACTGGAGGCATTGTCTGTGTGTGTGTGTGTGTGTGTGTGTGTGTGTGTGTGTGTGTGTGTGTGTGTGTGTGTGTGTGTGTGTGTGTGTGTGTGTGTGTGTTGTGATACAACTAATGCAAGTGTGACATTGGTAATTAAGTTTGTTGACATCATGTTTGTGTTTGTTATTCTTTAAGGTTTTCTCTTAAGCCAGCAGAAAAAGTCCCACTTCCACTTGTTACAGTTTTAGGCAAAAAATAGGGTCTAATGTGGATTTTTTTTTTTTGTGGCATGACAAATTTTGAACATTAAATATAAAAAATGAAATGGACCTCTGAAAGAGACTAATGTCTTTTGTAATGTTTGTGTGTATGTCAGTGTACACCTATGTGTTTGAATTAATTATTCAATTACATTTTTTAATTATTAATTAAATGTTTTAATTTGTTTAAATATGGTCTAAAACCAAAAAAACAAATAGGGACTTTGTTTTAGTTATTGCTTTAAGATTTTTTGTTTGTTTGTTTCATTTATTTAGTCAGTCTCTGTCTAGCTAGGCTTTATAGCCTATTTGGAATTAAATGAAACAATAAATTGGCACACCACTTCTCCAGAATCTATTAGAGTATTTAGAGCAAGTATTTCTTTCTATACATAAATCAACATTTTAGCCAGCTTTTAAGCAATGTAATGAGCAACCCATTAATGTTAGTTTTTTTTTCTCTTTATTACAGTCTTTTCTTCACCACTGTTGTCCCCTGTAATTGAATTGCCAAAATGATGCACTCAAAGTTCATCACATTTGGGAAGATGCTGGTGCGTAGGCGTGTCCTGGACACCACGGATATGGAGACTCGCTTTGCTCGCTGTCTGTCCACGTTGGACCTCATTGCGCTGGGTGTTGGAGCCACACTGGGGGCTGGAGTGTATATTCTAGCTGGAGAAGTGGCTCGGGAGAAAGCTGGCCCTGCCATTGTGATTTGTTTCCTGATTGCAGCTCTGTCTTCTGTCCTTGCTGGACTGTGTTACGCTGAATTCGGTGCACGCGTTCCCAAAACAGGCTCGGCCTACCTTTACAGCTATGTAACTGTAGGAGAAATCTGGGCGTTCATCACTGGATGGAACCTCATTCTATCCTATGTAATAGGTGAGTTGATGGAGTATGTTTATGTAAATAAAGGAACACGAGGCAGTGCAGATGCAGCATACAATTAATTTGTATTTAAAGTGAACACTTGACATTAAAACAAGCTTGTAATACTTATGTGTATATTTGCCAGTGATGAATCCTAATACACGATTTAGCTGTCAGCCCATGAGAGCTTATAAATAAGGCCAGACACTAGAACTTGTTACAGTCAAGATGAAATAACCTAAAACATGAGAAGTTTTGTTTGTAAAGGTCCTGGTGAGGCTTGACTTCAATATATTTAAGTGCTGTCTTTTATGTTTGCTTCTTTAGGCACTGCCAGTGTGGCTCGAGCATGGAGCTCCACTTTCGACACCCTGGTCAATCAGACGATCTCAAACTTTTTCAGTAAATACATGTCTATTCCAAACACCGGAAACGTGCTGGCAAAATATCCGGACGTGTTTGCACTAGGTCTTGTTATAGTGCTTACTTGTAAGTCCATTTTTCTTGAATCTTGCAACAGCTTTCAGTGTCGATTCTGACTTTTTAAACCTTTTCACCATTGTTAATAGATTCACATCTGAAATGATTTTTTTTCTCCCTTCTGTGGAGAAAGTGAAACAAATGAGCTAATGCACTTGAATTGAAATAGCAGAGTACAAATGAATAAGCTGAACACAGCTACAATTAGATACTAACAATATTTTGTGTATTTGTGCAATGAGTAGCGTCTAGAGCACGTGAGGTTTGAAGCCACATGAGAATGCCATCTTGATGTGATACATATTAAAGCCCAGCTTGCCTTTGCTTAAAGGCAGTAATGACAGTAATTCTGCAACTCTTACCTCCCACTCTGCAGGCTTGCTGGCGTTTGGTGTGAGTGAGTCAGCCCTGGTGAACAAGATTTTCACAGGCATCAACCTGTTGGTGTTGAGTTTTGTCATCATTGCTGGCTTTGTGAAGGGCGACACTGCCAACTGGAACATCACAGAGGAGGACATCAAAACCAACAAAAGCCCTCCAGTGCCCTAGTGAGTCAATCAATCACAATTCTAATGTGTAGGGGGTGGTAGAAGGTCTTATTTCAATTAATTGTGTGCATCACCATATGTGGTGGCTACACATGCAAATTCTATATCAACTAGGAGTCTGAAATTGTAATAGTTGCAAAACATTGTTGCAAAGCGATATGACTTTTTATTTATGAATGAATGATCCATAAATCCTTTGTGCTCACTTTGCATTCTTCAATACATTGTAACATGCAATATAACTTCTAGGTTATTTTTCACGGTTTACTTTCTCCATTACAGAATTAAAGTATTTATGTCTGTTGTGTTTTTCAGTGGAACAAACTTTGGCACAGGTGGATTTGCACCATTTGGCTTTTCTGGGATATTGTCTGGTGCAGCCACTTGCTTCTATGCATTTGTGGGTTTTGACTGTATTGCCACCACAAGTACGTTACATATCACTTCTAGTTAAACGTGTTACCTTTGGGAAGGTAAATTTTACCGACTGAATTAATTTTTTCCTTTAACGTAGGTGAAGAAGCCAAAAACCCTCAGCGTTCGATACCAATAAGCATAGTGGCTTCACTGCTCATCTGCTTTGTCGCTTACTTTGGAGTGTCTGCAGCTCTCACTCTGATGATGCCTTACTACATTCTAAACACTAACAGCCCATTGCCAAAAGCCTTTGAATATGTGGAATGGATGCCTGCTCGCTATGTCGTGACTGTAGGTTCCCTCTGTGCCCTTTCCACCAGGTGTGTGTATATTTTACGTTGACCTTTTATGTTCTTTTCACTTCTTGTTCTTCTTTTCACTACCCATCTGTTCTGATTTTAACACAATACATTTTTGCAGTTTAATTTAGAATGCAAACAATTTTAATGCTTATTTACTGGCTGATAGTAGGTGCCAGAGAAAAGTCAGAATTAAATGTCTTTATTTTTGTCTCTGTTTTAAAAAAAAAATAATAATAAAGATTATTTCAATTCTTGTTTTCCACAACATTCAAAATTGGTCATTTTAATCTGGAAACAAATGTAATTGTAAAAAGCATTTTATCTCTTGGCATCCTTATTATTCAGTTTCTTACTTTGAATTATTTATTGATTTGTTCCACTTCTTTGCCATGAATTTTTTTGTATTTGATTTACGGTTTGCATGTTAATTTTTTATTATTGTCGCCTGGCCCTAGCTTGTTGGGCTCCATGTTCCCCATGCCACGTGTAATCTTTGCCATGGCTGAGGATGGCCTGCTTTTCCGTTTTCTCTCCCGCATGCACAAGAAAACGAAGACCCCCATGCTTGCCACCATTGTGTCTGGCATTATAGCAGGTATAGTTAGAGTGATATTCAAGATTAGACTTGTGTGATTATAGAATTTTTATATAGAACTGTTTTGTACAAATTTAAGCACCGAAAATTCATTGATTTCACATATACACTGCATAAACATTGGACAACAGTGGACATTTTATGGACTATATAATATGTAATGTAATATCACATAGGGATAAAAACATTATTTCGCACAAGCCTGCTTTTAAATGTACTTAGGACTTCAATGATTTGTTTCATATTATACCTTTATCTTGTTCTTGTTCTACTGAATGAACTTCTATGCTCAATACTATTGTCTCTGTATAGCTTTGATGGCCTTCTTGTTTGATCTGGCCGCCTTGGTGGATTTGATGTCCATTGGGACCCTTCTGGCTTACACACTTGTGGCAGTCTGTGTGCTCATTCTCAGGTCAGTGCACTTTTATGTGGCACACATACAAAGAGGCACTGGTTCACTTAATCGACTATATAGGGTTATTAGTCCAAATGGCTAATTCAACCCTCTTTTTAATAGTAGAATAAAAACACTAATGACATTTACAAATATAAAGTTTGTTACAATTAAGTGAATTAAATAAAATAAATGACTATATTTTATGAAACTACTTTATTGTTAACATTTTTTTCTGTTTTATTAAATATGGGCTGTTTGGCTGTTTTGCTCTAATTAAAGAAATATGTGAATGTTATTGATACTACTGCATGATTTATGATTATCATTATATTCATAGGTACCAGCCAGGCAGCCTGAATTCCAGTGCTGAAAAAAAGCCGATAGTGCTGCAGACACTGATAGAAAAGGAGAAGATAAGCACGCTGAAGAAAGAGCCAGTTAATGAGACGTTCTCCCCCAGACATTTGTTGCTGCCTAACTCTGACTCACCCACCAAAATCTCAGGCCTCATTGTCTATGTCACCACAGCGATTACCTGTAAGATTTCCTTTACTGGCAAGCTCTGTTTATTAGCAACTATGGTGTCACTTATGCTTTGTTGCTAGAGACATTTCTATCTATTATAAAAATGATATTTTTATTGCTGGGTATTCAGAAATTCACTTAAGCTGTGTAACTCAAGGAAGCCAGGACTGTATGTAATTGGAAAAGTTTTCTCCAATAGAAAATGTAGGCTTATTCCACGTGGCCAAAAGATAACGTTTACGTCCAAACTATAAAATATAATTTACTTACTGACAAGCTCATAAAATAAGCTTGATTTGGAAACACAAGTACTGCAAATATGCTTTAAAATTGCAGCAAGAAAAATCCAAGACACTGGGAGGACAGTGTATTTTCTAATTACACTTCTAATTCAGAAGTATAAATACAAAGACTTGTTCCAGGCATCAGTTCAATACAACAAAAAAGCTCAAAAAGCTTACATTTGTATAGAATGTGAGCCCTTAGTGGCTTAGCAGAGGATGCATATGTATAATATTATGATATATATTTATATCATAATATTAAATATGTATATATTGTATATCATATCAAATGTTAATGTACTGTTTCTCTTGGTGACTATATAATAATTTTTTGTGGCACCAGTAGCACTTTTTCCAAATGTAATATGATATCAACATCTGAGTTGGTGTGAAATCATTTCAATCGAGCCAACACTCTCCAAGCTGTTGTTGTCAAGTTATGCAAAACATCATAGGCATCAACGTGTTGGGCTTTAATGCAAGCTGTGTCTTGTGTTTACACAAAAAATCTCTGTTGAGTCAGTCAGCATTATATGTGTAAAGGCCTGGGAAAACCCATTGGATGTTGCTGTGGCTGCAAAAAAGATTTTTATTGACCTAACACATAATATTGACTCCAAAACTTTACGGAATTATAAGTATATTTAATAATTTTACAAAATAGAACCAAATATTTTTCCCGCAAAGCTAATGTAAGGGTGATGAACTGCTTTAACAAATCCAGTAATCTGATCTCATTTGTGATGTAAATGTATTTTTCTATCCATTACATGAAATACAACGGTGGATCACCCGTTGAACATATATCATCCCTGATCTTCAGTATCATAACTACATGATCCATTTATTATATTACACTATCCCTCTTTTATTTTGTGTAGGTGTTTTGTTCACACTCCTGTGTATTGTGCTGGCTGTGTGGGGTGAAAACATCATAGAGGGGCAGTCAGTATGGATCACTGTGATGACTCTGCTCATCATTGTCTCTGCCATCTGCATTATCATCATCTGGAGACAGCCCCAAAGCAGCGAGGAAGTCAGCTTCAAGGTAGACATTCATTCATTTGTTTCTTTATATAGTGGTCTGACTACATGGCTACATTGTGAGAGTGGACTCTTACAAATACCTGGGTGTTCACCTAAATAACAAACTAGACTGGACAGACAACACTGAGACAATCTACAAGAAAGGGCAGAGCAGACTCTTTCTGCTGAGGAGACTAAGGTCTTTTGGAGTGCAGGGAGAGCTACTGAAGACCTTTTTTTACTTTTGTGGCATCAGCCATATTCTATGGAGTGGTCTGCTGGGGCAGCAGCATCTCTACTGCAGACAGGAAGAGACTAGATAAGCTGATCAGGAAGGCCAGCTCAGTCCTGGGGATTCCCCTGGACACTGTACAGGAGGTGGGAGAAAGTAGGATGGTAGCAAAACTATCATCCTTACTGCAGAACGCCTCCCACCCCATGTATGAAACTGTTACCTCATTGAGCAGCTCCTTCAGTGACAGACTGTTACATCCTAAGTGTCTGAAGGAGCGATACAGAAGGTCTTTTCTCCCTGCTGCTATTAGACTTTACAATAAAAGCTGCTCCCAGTGAACCATTAACCAAAATACTCACTGCTATTACTGTTCAATGGTGTAATAGTTACTGTTTTTACTGTTTTACTATTTAATAATACTACTGTGTGCAATATTACCTGCAATACGTGCAATATTACCTGCAATATGTGCAATATCACCTGAAATACGTGCAATATTACCTGCAATACGTGCAATACCACCTGTGTGCAATACACCCTGCAATACGTACTTTCCCTCATCTGTATTTATATATTGTGTTGTGTATATACTTGTAATATTATAGTATGTCTTATTTGTCTATT